>NC_069662.1:57656389-57977130 GCF_027244095.1 Hemicordylus capensis
TCTTTGGTCTTTGACCAGTTAGAAACTGTGTGGAGGAGACCCAGAAGTGTGAGGAGATGCAGCTCCTGATGGCATCGGCTCTTAGCCCAGTAACCCTATTGACCCTTAGGGGCACGAGGGGTAGAGATCATGAGCAAGGGAGCCCCATATCTGACTACACTTTTTCTACTCTACTTTCCCTTTCTTAGGCTGATAGTCTCAGGTTTCATTCTCTCACCTGAGAGACAGACTTCCTCTTCCTCCTTTTCCTTCCTAATGTAGCAAGAAGCTAGGAAAGGCCTTGGCATGCAGGCCTTTCCTAGCTCTCTGAGGCATTTCCTAAATAAACTACTTCACTTAGCCCGCTTAAGTTCCCCCCACGTTAGCACTCTGCTAACCCTGTTTTACTGGGCGCAGCAACACATGAGTAGACCCCTGACCGGGAGGCTACATACAAACAGCCTCCCGGCCTCGGGGGTCTCCCCAGAATGCCCCGTGCACTTGTACGGGGCATCCTGGGACTTCCAGGAGCCGGGCAGCCTCCGATCCCCACCGCCCCTCCTGGCTTCGTGACAGAGCCCAGAGTTGTGTGGGCAGCCAATCTGGCCGCCCAGGGTCGGCTCCTGGCTCCTTGCTCAGCCCACTCTCCCCCACAGAGCCCGGTAAGGCTCTCCACACTGCTTGTGTGGAAAGGCTCTTTGTGTAGGGCAGGGTCTGGAGCCTCAGAGCAGCAGGAAATGGATCCATTTTGCATGCAGAGTGACTTTGATGACTCTCTCCATTCCCCTCCAAAATGGCAACTCTCATGCCAAAAAACACCCTGTGCTATTCAGCACTGTGCTATTCAAGAACAACACTGTTGGCTATTTAATTCCAACTTGAAAGTTTTCCTTTGCACATAATCCTTGCCTTTACCAATTCTTTCTCCCACCTCACTGTAATATCTTTGCATTGATTCCCAGCTAACCGGCAAATTTACTACCACCACAACAAATACTTATATACCACTTTTCAACAAAAGTTTCCAAAGCGGTTTACACAGAGAAATAATAAAAATATATAATGGCTTATTTGTGGTTTACTAGGCAGTGCTCTAAAAATGCCTTGATAACTCTAAAGAGATCAGATCAGCTGCATTTCTCTTCACCAGGGAACTCCTTCAGGTCATTCTCACAACCTGTGAGCAGGGCAGGGAGGGTGCGGTCGGGGGGAGGCAGGATCGATCTGACCTTTTCCCCAGATGATCTTTACTGTTTCCGGGACTGCACAACTCACAGGCCCACACATGCCGTGCTGCTCATGGCAGCACAGGCATCTGGAGGAACAGCCTGGGGAACACAGCCTGGCCTCCAGAAACCCCTCAATGCATTGCGCAAGGAGCCAGGCGCATTGGGGGCATTTCCACCCCAGGCAGCCCCAGCAGACACATGACCAGGGTACCAGTCTACCCCGAGAATAGCCCCAGGACAGAAATTCGGCTACCCGGCAGGGCAGCGCCAAGATCGGCTCTGACCGCCGGTGCTCCACACAAGCAGCTCTATCCAGGCTGCTCGTGTGAACAGCCTCCTTAGCTTTTCTGAAGAGATCGCAGACCAGAGTGGCAAAACACCTCGGCAACCTTTCCTCCCACTCTTGTTCCTTCCAGGATTTGTGCTGGGTGCTTCTGCAGCACTAAGAAACTAACCGGCCTGCCATTATCCAGGTTCTTGTCCCCAAACAAGAATGGGTCACATTATCACCAATCAGAGTCAGCGTTACCAGTGTGATCACAGAATTCAATTCGGTACTTATTTAAGGATAGCAGAGGACAACAAGCAGCACACTGTGCATTGGTGGAGAATGGCACACACATGATACACTGGCCATTCTCAACAAAATACACAGAACCAGTGAGCACGAAAGGCTTCACTTCCACATCTTTTAAGAAAGGACAAAGCAATCTGATCCCTGCCTCTTGAGGGACAAAGTGCAACTTAGATTAAGACCCTATTATACAGGCACGTGACTGCCGCTCCCTGCTGCTAATACAGCAGAAGAGCCCCACCGTGGCCAGTAGGTGCCCTGGTGAGCTGCAGCAATGTCTGGGAAGTGGAATCCTTCCCGTGCTTTCCCATGGACTCCTCACTTTCCAGTGCTCCCTGCGTGCCTTCCCAGATGCCACTGGAGTTTGCCAGAGCATCCAGCGGCATCTTTAAGGGTCTCCACCACTGCGGGGAACAGCTCAACATTGTCAGCAGGTGGGCAATGGGGATAGTCACTTCGGAAGGGTGATTTGACTTTGGCCCGGAGGATTATCTGACTTTGGCTACTTGGAGCCAAATATTTACACAGGCCTAATGGCCAGGAGCAAGGAGCTTAGGCAACGGAAAAAGTTCAGAGATGCAGCAGGTGCTACTTTTGAAGTGTTTATGGCTCCCAGGTGTGCATTTTACCTTGTAGAGAGTCTCCCCAAGGGCATGGTGATGAAGCTGCACTACCACATAGGCATGCAGGAAATTGGAGGCAATCGTGTCAGAGACAAAGGGAGTATTTTCATCCTGGAAGACAATGGCCACAATATCGTTCCCAATGTGGCGCTTCCGCTGAAGCTGGAAGGAAGCACACAAGAGAGGGAGTTATCCTTCCAAACAGCAAATAGCCCAACATGGCCTACTTAACCCCACCGGCCTCCCATCTCAGTTGAAAACCTGAATCCATTCTAAACCCCACTCCCAGCTTGCTCCATCAACACTAAAATATCTATATGTCTCTACCAGTCTAGATGCTCATACATCACTCTCTCTTCCACCCCGTCCACAGTTTGCAGCTCCCTAAGTGCCACGAAGCACCAGGTACCTGCTGGGCATCTCCCTCTGTGAAGGGTAGCTTTGTAGAGACATGGAACATGATCTCCTTGCCCCGGAAATTGGTGTAGACAGACTCTGTTCCTGTCTGACCTATCGTAACATCCAAGCCACCTCGGAATCTGAGCAGATCAGTCCCACATATTTCAGGAAAGGTGGGGGGTGGGGCGAGGCAGAGCGGGGGAAGAGGAGAAAAAGAAGAGAAGAGTAAAAAGAAACACTTTATTCAGAGATGGAAATACAAGTCAAGTGAGGGCACATTTTGTAAAATGCACGTCTACCAATTCTTCATAATGCTTCTGCAAGATTAAAGTTCTTGTTGGAAGTGAAGGACTTTGCGCTGTCTCATGTCTCAATGACATAGGAGGACAGACTAGTGGGTCAGAGGGCTAGAGAGGTCAAGACATTGGTCATCCTTTCTCTACTGCTCTGACATTATCCCTTTGGTATGTAGATTGCTACTCTCAGGGATTGACTTCCTGCCTGCCTGCCTGGCCACTTCCTCTTCCTTCTCTTTCCTTTCTTTTTCCTTGCAACATGCAATGCAAGCTCCTCTCTCCCTGCATTATGTATGCAGAGATGTAGAATCCATCTGCATCCAGCTATCTAGATAGAGTAGAGATACTATTTCTCCACTTTACTATCTAGAATGGAGGTCACTAATAAATGCTCCATATATTGATCTGAAACGATGAACTGGCTCCAGGTTATTTTACTCTTAGCATACACGCATGCCTAGGCAGACTCCGCTGTGTTGTGCCTCTGTGCACTCTGCTATATTAGGAGAGTATCTCTTACCAGAGAGAATGCCCAACAGTTCTTTCATTCTGAGGTATAACTGGGAATGCATTTGAGCACCCAGGTAAGTTGTGGGAGAGCATAATTCAGAATAACATGCCCTCATAATGGCAAATAAAAGGGATGGCTCTCTAAATCCAGAGTTGGGAAATAAAATGTGATCCAAGTTGCCATTTAAGATATAGATGAAAACTTGATAGTCCACTGTGCTGCAGAGGGCAATGGACTATGGTTTTCATCTATATGTTAGATTCCAGAGCATTTAGCCAAGAAAGCGATAGCAATACAAAATGGAGCCCCTAAAGAAATATGGTTCTAAACAGCATAAGGAGAAGCAAGGATGGTATGTCTAGACTCCCATTCAGACACGTCTTGGGAAGACAGAATTGCACATGCAGTCTGTAGTGCTCTGGCAGGGCAGGGATACTGACCAAAAAAACCCAAAAATGGGTTTTTCTCACAGCAGGGATTTCCCTGCCATTGTCCAGGAGGGGAGGTTCCATTTGGGTCAGCAGCATGTCTACATCTTCTCCCTTTTCATTTGGAAATCAATCTGGCTAAGGCACAAGAGGGCAGGCGTGTGTGCATCCACCTAGACCAGGCCTGCACAACATAAGGCCCGGTGGCCGGATTCGGCCTGCAGGGACTATTTTACTGGCCCCCAGGTATCCTGCAGCAACATAGGAGCTGAAAACTGCCTTATAGCACCATCCTATGCATGGTTTCTCAGAAATATGTTCCATGGTGTACCCAGTGAGTCTTACTCCCATGTAAGCATGCCTAGCATTGCAGCCTGAAAGCAATGACAATTTAGGGAGAGGAGAGGACTTGGCATTTATTTGGGGCTGGTTTGCACTCCAGGGGCCCCACTGACTGAGCAGGGACAGGACCTATTTTCTGGCCACTATTTCTTGGTTAAAACGATGGGTCTGTTGATAGGGGGAATAGGTCCACAAGTAACTAACGATATTTTTAATTTTAATGTAATGTGCTAAAAATTGACAGCGGCCCTTTCACGCCTAGTTGTGTATGGTTCTGGCCCACTAGGGCATTTGAGTTGTGCAGCCCTGACCTAGACTCTTACGACTTGCAGCATCTTCCAACTTCTTCCTTCCCCCCTAGTTCATCCACATACACGCTCCTGCACGCAGAGTGTTGCATATTTGTTTTTGGAAATATTTACAAGCTAACTACTCAGTACTCTGAGCAGGGCTGGCCCTATCATACACAGCACCTTTGAGGAGTGAGGAGTGCTTTTGGTATGCACACGCACACACATATACACACACACACACACAACCCAGGTTGGTCTTTCAGTGTTGCCAAGTTGTGTGGCTTGTGCAAACTCAGCTCTTTGCACTTGCTTAAAGTTGACACTCTGGGCAACCAGTTGCCTTGCCCACCCCTAAGGCCGGTCCTGGTTCCAGTTCAGAAAGGTCTGGACCAGGCCTTCTAGTGCCTACACATGGTAGCACTAAGCCCATCACATTTAGCAGCTGCTGAGAGCTGGAGGTTCTCCAAGCTGATGATTAATAAATCAATTGAGAATGAATGGCCATTTAGTTTTGTGTCACTTGTTACATAGGAACATAGGAAGCTGCTATATACTGAGTCAGACCATTGACCTATCTAGCTTCAGTATTGTCTTCACAGACTGGCAGCAGCTTCTCCAAGGTTGCAGGCAGGAATCTCTCTTTCAGCCCTATCTTGAAGAATCCAGGGAGGGAACTTGGAAGTTGGAACCTTGTGCTCTTCCCAGAGTACCTCCATCCCCTGAGGGGAATATCTCACAGTGCTCACACTTCTAGTCTGCCATTCATATGCAACCAGGGCAGACCCTGCTTAGCTAACGGGATAAGTCATGCTTGCTACCACAAGACCAGCTCTCCTCTCCTCTCACCTTGTTCTTTCACACTTCTCTGCTTCACGATTTAAGATTTAAGCAATCTTACTGAAAAAAACAAGCAGAGTTCTGAGAATGATGATCTGTCGTAGATCATGGTTTTGTTTGCTCCACTTGAGACTACAAGTATGCTTGTGACAATAAAAGATCTTCCTGTGCTCCCTTTCTTCTTTTATTTTGCCTGATGGATTTTGGGACGTTATTTCACTTTAACGAGTATTGTTATAACACTTTGACCAGTTTTAAAGAACTTCTCCCAGTGACGCTACAACAACCACCCTCCGTCAGATTCCTGTTATTAAAGCAGAACTTTAAAAGAACCGCTTTTTGTCCAGTTTCTGTGTCAAACTGCGGGTGGCATTTGCAAGCAGAGGAAGTGTGTGATATTCGGCCCTGAGCAGTCTCTGAAATCCAAAGCACAGTTTGGATTATAATCAGCGTTATTATTTAATACCCTTGATATTGCAGATGGAGACTGGAAGCTAACTGAATCTAAACTACTATCTTAGGAGGCCAACCAGTAAGTTCAAATCTCAACTTATCTATGACTGAGAATTTCTGAGTTCACAGCCTATGCTTTTAGGGCCATGTTTGTGTGCGCGTCAATGTAATGCGCCGTATGGCCCCACAATTGTTGTTGTTGTTTTAAAAGTTAAAACAGTATCTGACAGGGTGCCCAGAATCAGGACAGTGACGTCCAGCAAGGGGATACGTAACCATTTCCCTTCATGCTACAGTCCCAGTGAAGATCATCCACCTGAAGCCAATGGGAACTTCTTTCCCAGGGCGAAGAGCAGCCTTAGGGAGGGCCTGATCTGGATGGGAACTGTGGCAGCGGCAAAGAGTTCAGCCCTGTCCCACACACCATGGCCCCAGGCCAGACTGCCCTTCCCTGCTGTACAGCTGGCACACAAGGGCTAATCGCATGCTTGTTCTCACATTTATTTATTTACCATACTTATATACCACCCCAAACTCACGCCGCTACACGTAGTTCGGCCCTTAGTTCACTGCCTGCTATGCCCCCTTCCCTCAGCCTCCTTGCCTGCGGGCTGCCTGTCCTTTAGCTTCCTTATCTCCTCAGACCTGCCCCCTGTTTTTAGCCATCCCCCAGGTGAGGCTTTAATTTTTCTGGGCTGGGCTGAAAATTGCTCAGACAGACAGTGCCGGAGGAATCAATGCAAAAGTACTTACCCGCGGAAGTCCTGCAGCTGGATTCTGTCCCCAAGGAGATCTAAGAACTATAAGATGCCTAGAGACCAACAGATTGGAAGAGGTCAGTCTACATACCCCTACTAAAGAAAAGAGACTTAACAGATTGCGAAGACCATCGCGCAATATCCTTAATAGCACATGCTAACAAAATAATGCTCAGGATCATCCAATGCAGAATAGAGCCCTACGTAGAAAGGGAAATGCCGGATGTTCAAGCTGGTTTCAGAAAAGGCTGAGGAACAAGAGACATCATTGCTGAAGCACCCTGGATAACTGAGAAAGCCAAAGAATACCAGAAAGAACTCAATATGTGCTTTATTGACTACAGAAAAGCCTTTGATTGCATCGACTGAGAGAAGCTGGATTGGAAGAAGATGAGTGTGGTTATTGATTGATTGATTGATTGATTGATTTGATTTATATACCACCCTTCCAAAATGGCTCAGGGCAGTTCACAACATGATAAAAACAATTAAAACAAATTAACAATTAAAATCAAACTATTAAAACACAATAAAACCAATAAAACAGCTAAAAGCCCTGAAAATCAGGGCAACAGTTTAAAACAGTTTAAAACAGTTAATCATTTAAAACTCTGGAAGGCCAAGCCAAACAGGTAGGTTTTAAGGGCTCTCTTGAAGGACAGCAAAGATCTCAAATTACAAATTTCTGCTGGGAGTGCATTCCATAGCCCAGGAGCGGCTACAGAGAAGGCCCGCCTCTGCGTCGCCACCAGACAACTGGAGACGGCAACTGGAGACGGACCTCCTCAGATGACCTTAATGTGCGGTGGGGATCATGTAGAAGAAGGCGCTCTCTTAGATAACTCGGACCTAAGCCATTCAGGGCTTTAAAGGTAATAACCAGCACTTTGTATTTTGCCCGGAAACATATCGGCAGCCAGTGTAGCTGTTTCAAAACAGGCATCATATGGTCTCTCCGGGTTGCCCCAGAGACCAATCTGTTTTAAAGTTGGAGGAAGAAACATCAATAACCTGCACTACGCTGATGACACCACCCTGATAGCTGAGAATGATCTGCAAGCTCTAGTAATGGAAGTCAAGGAGCACAGTGAAAAAAATGGGACTGCAACTAAATGTAAAGAAGACTAAACTAATGACAACAGGTACAGCAACCAACCTCAGAATTGACAATGAAGACATTGAAGTGGTAGATAGCTTCTGCCTTTTAGGATCGACCGTCAACAGTAAAGGATCCAGCAGTCAAGAAATATGCCGCAGACTAGCACTTGGTAGGGTTGCAATGAAGCCCTTGGAAAGGATATTTAGATGCCATGACGTGTCTACACCTACAAAGATTAGAATTGTTCGGACCGTGGTTTTTCCCGTGACACTCTATGGATGTGAAAGCTGGACTTTGAAGAAGCAAGACAGAAAAAGCATTGACGCTTTTGAACTTTGGTGCTGGAGAAGACTTTTGAGGATACCATGGACAGCCAGGAAAACAAACAAATGGATCATAGAATCAATCAATCCAGAATTTCCACTCGAGGCACAAATGACCAGGCTCAAACTATCATACTTCGGACACATTGTGCAAAGACCCAGCTCCCTGGAGAAGTACATAATGCTGGGGAAAGTTGAAGGAAAGAGAAGAGGACAACTAGCAGCAAGGCGGATGGACTCGATTACAACAGCAATGAATGTGTTGGAAATTCTCTGTGGTGAGAGAATCCCTTTCTCATTATAGCAGAGTGCACAGAGGCACAGCACAGCGGAATTTAGTTAGGCATGCGTGTATGCTGAGAGTAAAGTAACTTGGAGCCAATTCATAGTTTCAAATCAATATATAAGGCATTTATTAAGGAACTCTATTCTAGATAGGAAAGTGAGGAGTTAGGATCTCTAATCTATCTATCTAGCTGGATGCAGATGGATTCTGCATCTTCTCTGCACACATGGTGCAGGGAGAGAGGCTTGCCATGTTGCAAGGTAGAAGGGCTGTTAGGGGAGAGAGAGAGAGAGAGGAAGCTAGTCCCTGAGATTAGCAATCTACATATCCAAAGGAATAGTGTCAGAGCAGTAGAGAAGGGATGACCAATGTCTTGACCCTCTAGTCCTCTGACTCACTAGTCTATCCTCCACTGTCTGAGACAAGAGACAGCGCAAAGTCCTTAACTTCCAACAGAATGCACCACTGAGAGACCTTAAAGGCCAAGTTGAAGACAGATCATCCTGGAGAGAACTATCTATGTCATCACTAAGAGTCGACACTGACTTGATGGCACTTAATCAATCAATCACCATATATTAATCAGAGGAATCGAAGCTAAGTTTCCAAAACTTACAGATGCAATAAGGAGAAGTGAAATTGCAAAACTTGCTGTGTTCCCTACAATCTTTGCACCCAGGGCTTCAATGTTAGCAATGCAGCATCTCCATCTCTATATAAACATATCAGCTGAAAAGAAGCAATGAATGTTAGCCACTGGCTAACATCAGGGGCTCAAGGAACACTTGGGCGGCCAGAAGATGTAGTCCTGCCAGTGGCTCCTCAGCCCCTGTGAGGCAGGGAAAGGAGCTCATTGTCAGGAAATCAAGGAAACTAGCCAACCCGCACAGAGCATCTGTGTGCTCTTTGGGGCTGGCTGTTCCTCCCTCCCTCCTGCCCCACTCTCCCTCCCCCTCCCCCCTTATGTCCCACACTCTTGCCCCCTCCCCTCCCTCCTGCCCCACTCTCTTGCCCCTCCCTCGCACACCACTCTCTTGCCCCCTCCCTCCCCCTCCCACCCCTCTCACTCACCCTCCTGCCCTCCCTCCCTCCCTCCCACTCTCTCTTGTCCTCCATCCCCCTCCCACCCATCTCCCCTGCCCTCCCACCCCTCTCTCCTCCTTCTGCCCCAGTCTCTCCTGCCCTCCCTCCCCTCCCACCCCTCTCTCCCCCTCCTGCCCCAGTCTCTCCTGCCAAAGTCTCTCCTGCCCTCCCTCCCCTCCCCCTGCTCTTCTCTCCTGCCCCACTCTCCTCCCTGCTCCAACCTCTCCTGCCCTCCCTTCTGCTTCCTCCCTCCCCATCCTACCCTCCCGCCTGCCCTTCCCCTCTCCCCCCTGCCCTCCATCCCTCTCCCCCCTGCTCCCCTCTCCTGCCCTCCCCCTCTCCCCCTCCCCCTGCTCCACCCTCACCTGCCCTCCCCCTCTCCCCCTGCCCCTCTCCCCCTGCCCCTCTCCCCCTGCCCCACCCTCTCCTGCCCTCCCCCTTCTTTCTGGATTGCCTGTAGGAGTTGGCGATAGAGGGCACTGCTTTGCAGTGGTTTTGCTCCTGCCATTCCAGATGGTGGAGCTTGGTGATGGTTGCTCTTTGAAATGGGAAGTATTATATGGAGCCCCTCAGGGCTTCATTCTGTCACCTATGCTTTCTAACATCTACATGAAACTGCTGGGTGAGGTCTTCAGGAGATTTGGTGCAGGGTGTTATCAGTATGCTGATGACACCCAAATCTATTTCTCCTTATCAGTCGTCGTCATCATCATCATCATCATCATCATCAGGAAATGGCATTAACTCCCTAAATGGCTACCTATGGGCAGTAATGGGGTGGGTGAGAGATAACAAATTGAAGCTGAATGCAAGCAAGATGGAGGTGCTCATTGTGGGGGATTGGAATCTGAGAGATGAGTTAGATCTTCCTGTGCTGGATGGGGTTACCCTCCCCTAGAAAGGACAGGTATGCAGCTTGGGAGTGCTCTTGGATCCAGGCCTCATCCTGGTATCTCAGGCGGAGGCTATGGCCAGGAGTGCTGTCCATCAACTTGGGCTGATTCGACAGCTGTGTCCATTCCTTGAAGAGAATGATCTCAAAACAGTGATGTACCTAGTGTAAGGCCCAATCCAGTCAATTTTATATTGAATTAGCGCATAGATAGGTTAGCCATATTGTATTAGATAGATGCTTGACTTGAGTCTGTTTGCTCGACACAGTTTAGGCCTTGATCTTGGCATGAACCCATGAGTGAACGCCAAGTTCCCCTGTTCCAGCAAATTTTCCATGCTGTCAAGAGCAGCCCCCATCTAGAGCTTCTGTCTAAAACTGGAGAAAATCGGCCTGTCGGCTCGGGCACACTTCCTCATTTTTCAGTACCTCAGATCGAAAGTACGCCAAGGCTCGGTGTTCCATTTGAAGGGGGGTCACTTGGCCCACGCCTTGTTCCTTTTTCACATCTCCCCTAGACAATGATATTGAATGTCAAATGGAACAGGTTAGCCAAGGGTCATGAATGGTCAAGACCCCTTCTTCGTCCAATCACTATTAGATGTGTAGGTGGGAAAGGAGAGGATACTTAAAACCCTAATTTGAGGATAGAAAAAAGGGACTCTCTCCCTCAGGGAGGGTGGCTCAGGCACGGCACACAGGAGGAGGAAAGGAGGAAGTTGATCCGATCAATCAATTTGACGGCACCTAGCATCTAGCAAAAAGAGGAACAAGTCGAGGTTCCCTTGGGGTATAGTATATTGTGACCGCAAGGGTCTGGCGGATCTGTCAGTGTCTCTAGGCTGTTAGTTTTGTGACTGCTTTGTGTGAGAGAAGTAATTTTACTGCATGCTGTATGCTGTGATTCATCTGAATATTGGTAAGAAAATAAATCTGTTTGGATTAAATATAATCTCTTCACTTCTCCTCGTGTCTTCTTGGGTCTTGGGATTCTTGACAGCCAGTACCATCAGAAAGGACCCACGTCTATGAATGTGGGGATTTTTGGAGCCCTCATTTATTCCTGGTTGCAGGAGTTTTGGGGGAGTCAAAAATCTCTTACACTAGTACGAAAAATTCAATTAGTTCAAAATGCGGCAGCCAGACTGGTCTCTGGGGTAACCTGGAGAGACCAGATTATGCCTGTTTTTAAACAGTTGCACTGGTTGCTGATATGTTTCCGGGCAAAATACAAAGTGCCAGTTATTACCTTTAAAGCCCTGAAGGGCTTGGGTCTGGGTTACATTAGAGAGTGCTTTCTTCTGTATGATCCCTATCTCACGATGAGGTCATCTGGAAAGTTCCATCTCCTGTTGCCACCGGTACGTCTGGTGGCGACTCAGAACCGGGCCTTCTCTGCAGCTGCTCCTGGCCTATGGAATGCACTCCCAGCAGATAGCCACAATTTAGGCTCGCTGTTGGCCTTTAAGAGGGCCCTGAAAACTTGTTTGGCCTAGTCTTCCAAGGTTTTTAAATTGTTTGGGGGTGTTTTAATTGATTTTAAATGCTTTTGAATTGTTTTTATATTGTTTTAAGTACTGTGTTTTAGATGGTGTTTTATGTCTTTTTAAATTTGTTGTGCACCACCCAGAGCCTTTGGATGGGGTGGTCTATAAATGTAGTGTATAATACAAAATTAAAAAAGCATTGATCCAGTTTTCTCCATGTGCAGATTCTTTGCTGTTTAAGAAGATATGATTGATCAGAAAAGCTCTTTCCACATTCCAGACATTTATATGGCTTTTCTGTGTGTACACATTGATTGATAATTAAAATAATTAAAATTTTCACATTCCATGCATTTATACTGCCTCTTGTGTGCATTCTCCAATGGGCATTAAAGTCTGGTGTGCGATTCAAGCTTTTCTCACACACTGGGTAGACACTCCTTTTCATTCCTATTTGTTTTGCTTGCTGAACTGGAATTTCATGAAAGTTGTCCCCCTGGCAAGCCATGGATTTCCCCCTTCACATCTCTGGTTTCCTTCTGGCTTTTGGAGTTTCTCTTGATTGCTGAATTGCCTTCCACCTTTTGAAGCTGGTTTCTGTCTGACGATATTCCGGGCAACCTGTTATCATTCTTGCTGTCCCACCCACTGGTAGCCAGAGAAGCTACATTCCCCCAGTTCTCCTCTCTGTGCAGGACTTCTTGGCCGGCTCTGAGCAAAGCTGGGTCCTCCTCAGTGAAATGCAAAACCATCTACTTCAAGGGTATTGGATCCTGAGCTGGCTGCACAGCAGCTGTTTTTGTGCACCTCCAAAGAAGAGATGTCATTCCATTACCCAGTGAGGTCTGGTCTGCTGAGAATGAAGAGACCCCAGATTTTGATTCCAATTTTAAAAGGCCTGCTGCACAGGAGCAATGGTATCCTTTTAAACATTATTCTAATGACTTCCATCTGCTGGACTTTGAAAAAATGGAACAGGAGTCATTCCATGAAACTGATTGGCATACGATTTAGGACAGACAAAAGGACTTACAGGTGAACCCCATTATCCACAGATAGCGGCGTATTGCGGCAATGGGAATCCGGGGCTTAGGTTCCTGGAGGCTGGGGAAAGGGCAAAAATGGCAGGAAATGAGGGGAAATAGCAAAAGTAAGTGCCCTATCAAAGTCTCCAGCCTTCCAGGAAAACTGCCACCCCCACCCTCCGCTAGTCCCAAATTGGCCATTTGTCTTCTTTTTTAAAAAGAGCCACAAAATGGCTCCTACTCCCAAAATGGCAGCCGGAAATGACTTTGGGGATCGTTTCCAGCCACCCTGGACATGCAAAATAAACCCGTTCTTCACCTTTTTCCCCTGCGTAAGCCGAGGTCGGCTGTCAATTACTTGACAGCAGAGACACAAAAGCATGGGTGTTGGATCTGCAGATAGAGAGGTTTCCCTGTATTCATGCACACAGCAGCACTTAATCAGTCTTTGGAATTTGCTGCCACAAGGTGTATTGATGGTCTCTAGTTTAGATGGCTTTAAAACAGGATTAGACAAATTCATGGAGGACACATCTATCCGTGGATATTGGTCTTGAAGGCATACCTCCCTTCTTCCACTGTTTCTCCCCACAACTGGCATTCAGCACCCTACTGAGCCTAGAGATAGCATATAGCCTCTCCCTCCTGCTTGTAGACTTCTGGTTGGTCATGGTGGGCAACAGGATGCTGGGCTAGATAGCAGGGCCAAATAAATCAGCACTGATTCGATTTGGGGATCACCTTGGTGCTTCAGATGTGTTCTCAATTCAGTTTGATGCTTCAGGGGAGCAATCCAATTTACTTTGGCCCTGTTTGATGGAATCACTTCAACTCGAGCCTAAGCTTTGGCCTGCCTCCCTTCGCCCTCACTACTCCCCAAAGCCCTGCACATTCCACAGGACTTCTTTCATCCTATGCTTGCTACGTGGCGTCTTCTTTCAGTCTTGAATGAATACCAAAACAGACCACCTCTTCAGAGCTTGGAGCAACATGCATGGGCTTCTCAGATGATCCAGGTACTAATCAGGCCCCAAGCAGAAGAACTGGTGCAGCGTCGTGGTTCCAACCACAAGCTAAAAACCCTTGGCTGCAGTGTTCCCTCTAAGAGAGATTTCCAGATGTTGACAACTCCCAGAATCCCCAGCTGCAATGGCTTTTGCTTGGGGATTCTGGGAGTTGTAGTCAACAACATCTGGGAATCCCTCTTAGAGGGAACACTGCTTGGTTCCAATCTCCACTCAGTCATGAAGCAGACCTTTGGCAGCCCATTGTCCACTAGCCCTGGCTCCCCCAACTGGCAATATACTAAACTATCTTACAGGGCTGTTGTAGGTATACAACATTAGATGGATAAGATGGGCAAATGTTTTTACTTTTATTCCCCCACCCCCACCTCCGGCTTTCCTCCAAGGATCCCAGAGCAGAGTACATGTTATGTCTGTCCTCACAACGAGCCTGGAAGGTACACCCACTGAATTTCACAGCTGCACAGGAATTTAAACTTTGTCTCCCCAGTCCTAGTCTAGCACCCTAACCACTACACCACACTGGCTCTCAACACTGAAAAATATGCACAATATCACATCTGAAGGTGCCTCCGTACTTTTATGGGCCTGGAGAGAGTGCAGAATTGGAGACACTGAAGTCTGAAGCTACCTCGCACATGAAAATGTGTGCTCTACCACCCAACTAACTTTCAAGAGCTTCTTCACTAATTGTGGTATTAAATTTAGGCTTACAGGTACGAATGTCATTATGTGCACTTGCTCTGGAGTAAGTTATTAGTCAGTAGTAATTGCCATAGAGACAAAACCATCTCCACTAATGGTGGAATGAAATGAGTGAGTGGATGTGTTTTTCCTTTCCACCTATTGAAGGCACTCTCCAGACTAGAGCCATAAATGCTCCCTGATGGCAGACACACACCATCTATGGAAACCATGTGCTATTTTATACCAATAGACCTCGCCCATTCTGGTCTTCCGTTCTTGAAAGAGAGAATTGTTACAGAAAGCGGCAAGTAATTCTCAGGGAGGCTTTAGAGGGGATTTTGCTGCACTCTGATTTATCCAGAGAATCCAGTATAATTGTAGAAGCAGCAGCAGGCAAAGGCTAGTTAGGTTAAATAGATCAGATTATGAGAGAGATTGTCACGGTCTGGTCTCAACCAGCCCCATGATTTGACCAGCTTTACTGCTGCTGACCCCAAGTGGAATTCCTTATGTTTCCTGGCTGTCTCCACTTAGCAGCCCATCAACCTTCCGTCTCTCACTCAATCTAGGCAGGGTGGTGTGGCATTTAAGCCTGGGGTGGAGAACACAGACAGAGACTACACCAGAATTTAATCAAGAGGTGAAATCTTTACTTGAGAGGGAAAAATACCAATTTGAACGTAGCTTTTGCAATGTTTAACAACCATAAGAGCAAAAAAGAAGAAGAAGAAGAAGAAGAAGAAGAAGAAAATGAGATAAGCCCATCCAGCAATTATCGGACACTCCACACTAGCCCTAACAGGCACCTCACCAGCAGCTCTTAGTCAGCCCACTTGGCTTCCCTGCAAGCCTGTCTCTCTCCCTCTCTGCTCAGCGCTGCCTTGTCTGGTCCTGCTGCTGCTGTCTGTTCCTCCAGCTGCTCCAAGAGGGATCCGGCTCCTCTGTGTGATCTTCAGCTCTCTTCTTTGCGATTCAGCTCCTCCAACTGCTCTCCTGCTCCCTAAACTGTTCCAACCTCCCCTTTTAATCCCTGGAACTCTGCCCACCTCCTGAGGGCGCTTTCCAGATTAAACCCTACAACAATGTCTGATCTGCTCAGTGTGCTTCCATACTTCCTGTGTTGTGACACCGCAATCCCTGCATAATTTCAGAGTGTAATCTGGAAAGCGCCCTGCATTAGCCAATCAGGGCAAACACAAACCAGAACTTAGGGGTGGGGGGTGGGGCAGGGATGAACACCAGCCAGAAAAACAACCCTGGGGTAGGGAAAAGGTCAAGGTTTCATCTACTCCAGCAACGCAAGTGGGGAATGGACAGCCATTTTAAATATAAATCAAAATAAAGACCAAGCAAACAACATGGAGTTTTTGGCCCCATTCTCCACAGAGGTCAAGGAGGATATTGTGGGGACTGTGTCAAATGCTTTGCAGAAATCAAGGCACACTTTGTCCACAGCATCCCTGTCCTCTACTAAACTAGTAACTCTGTTAAAAGAGGAGGGGAGATTACTCCAGTCTGACAAATTCATGCTGGCACCTACTAAACACCAGATTCTCTCTTTTTGCTGTGCTCACAGACAGACTGCTGACAATACTTGAAACATTCAGCAAATCAATGAGTAACCTTTTCCTGGATTGTATCACTTCAAGCTGCAGATGTGTGATTTGTGCATCCCTCCCCACAGAAGATCTCTGCACATCGAAAAATAGCTCTGAAGGGAAAGGGTTAGACTGAACCAAGAGTGCACATCGCCCTTAACCAATTGAGCAGTTTCCCCTGCATTTTATCACACCACCTGCCAACTCCTGGCGACCACAGAGCCATGTGGTTGTCTTTGGTAGAATTGGGAAGGGGTTGACCATTGCCATCTCCCGGCAGTATGAGATGATGCCTTTCAGCATCTTCCTATATCGCTGCTGCCCGATATCTGTGTTTCCCATAGTCTGGGAAATATACCAGCGGGGATTTGAACCAGCAGCCTCTTGATCCCTAGGCAAGTTACTTCCCCACTGTGCCTCTAATAGCCCATACCTATCCACAAAATAAAATTAATGAGGTGCTCCTTAAGCTTTTTCTCTGTTTGCACCCCTGAGTTGAACACTTGTTCCCAACATGCTATTTTTTTAAAAAACTATTATGAGGGAGAGCATTTTAAAACCCTACCTTCCACTTGCAGCCTGAAGTGATATAGTCTATGCAGAGCTTTGCCACTTGATTGTGTGAGTATGAACCAGACCGCCAGTTGTGGGGTTGGAGGAGCAGAAGACCTGGCTAGAGCAGAAGGAGCAACTCATGCTTCTCCTGAATTTCAGATTCTGCCTCTTTGTAAAGCTTGCCTTTGTGGATCTATAGCTCACACTCAATGCTACTTGAGACTGTCTTGCAAGCGTCCTGCCATGAAGTCCCTTTGCACCCACACCCAGAAATAAACGACAGCACACAGGAAATGGGTTGAAACTAGGGCCATCACTTTATTGAATCATTTTAGCAGAGAACTAGAGTGTAGCTGGGGGAAATCGCACCTGCCACCAATGGGGTGGGGTACTACATCCCCTCCTCGGACCTGCCATGGTGACCAAGGGGCTACACTATTTAGCGGCACCACTCCTAACATCCGCCAGATCAAAAATCCCTTCCAGTGCAACAGTGCAGAGTAGGCAAAAAACCAGCCACCTCCAGGCCAATCTGGGTGGATGGGGAAAATTCCTACTTGGCCCCAAATGGCGACCGGCTAATCCCACACTGTCACCTGAGGGGGGTGAGTGGATGCCGAGGTGTCCCTGCAGAAGGCCAAGAGAGGGCGGGGATCGCTTTTACTAGCGTACCCTCTGCCCCCCTGCTTGGCCCTACAGACTGGTTCACTGTGGGGTCCAGCCTTGTTTCTTGCACCCTGCCAGGACTGGACGTGACATTTGCACCCCGCACTGGATGCGGAGCCAGGGGAAGGGGGGGTTGGGGACCCAGACTCGGAATCAAGAGATAGGACAGAGCGAACGGGTGCAAACCTGGGCTGCAACTTCAGTAACTAGTTTGAAGGGAGCTCTGTAAACTAAGGTGTGGGATTCCACCCCTGGGGTGAAGTTGTTTCCTGGGAAACTATGCCCCCTCTTTGCAAAAGCCTCATGACCTTGAGTGTACACGAGGCTTTTGCAAACCTAGTCAAAAAGGGAATGGGCATCTGTTGTGGGGTTGCTCTCCTCAGCATCTTCTTGCCTTCTCTAGGGCCCACCATTCCGCTCAGCCACCGGAGAGATTTGTCATTGTGTCAATGCATATTTACCCAGCCGAGGCAACCCTCAGCACTCGCGTTGATAACAGTGCATCAGAAGCAGGACGGGATCCTTTGTTAGATGTTGAAAGGGAAGCTCTTTTTTGCTGGTATAGCGGAGAGAGAAGAAAAAGGAAACAAGTGTGAGCTACTTAAGTGGTGTTTTCTTCACGACCCTCTGTTTCAACTGCCTGGTTTTCATGTTGATTCATTTATCCGCCCCCCCAACAAGCCATTGCTCAAAACGTGATGGTTCTCTTCATAAGAAGATCTGGATTTACATCAGGGGACTGTATTTGTTATTGCAGGTGCGGCCAGCCTGAGGTTTTCTAGCTGTTGTTGAACTCCCATCAACTCATGCCACAATACAAGGTGGCTGGGGGTGATTGGAGGACAGCTTCTATCATCCCCAGCCAAGCTTTATGGCAGGGGGTGATGGGAGCTGTAGTCCTGAACAAGAGAAGCTGGGGATGATGGGAGTTGTAATCCAACAAGAGCTGGGGAGCGTCGGGCAATCTCTAGCCTCTCGGCTTCCTCTGTGCCATTTCTCTTGCTTTTGGATGTCTGCTCTGTAGAGAATCAGTTTGCTGCCCTGCCCCCTCTTAACACCACAACTCCACCCGGCCAGGGCCTAAATGCTGTGAATAGATAGCCCCACCCGCTGCCCCACAAAACCACACATTTATTTTATTAGGCATATTTAGCATGAGGGCTCAAGTGGCAGCTACAGCAAACAAGCAGCAGAAACATGAAACATGTGGAAAGACACTACTATGGAAACATCTGTCGAGCTGGTCCAAGAGAAATCAAAGGGCTGCAGAGGGATCCAATAGGCTGTACAAAAATTTAAAGATACCATTTAAGAGAGAGGCAATTTAAAAGTACAAAAATTTCACATACAAAACTTCTGGGGGACATTGCCCAAATAAAGTGGAAGGGCCCCAAATATAGTTCCAGGGGAAACAAGAAAAGGGAACCGAGGACTGACACAAGAATTGAAATAAAATAAGACAAAATGAGAAAGGAACGCCAAGCCTTGTGGGGTCCGGCAGGAGGGAGGAACGAACGCCAAGCCTTGTGGGGTCCGGCAGGAGGGAGGAACGAACGCCAAGCCTTGTGGGGTCCGGCAGGAGGGAGGAACGAACGCCAAGCCTTGTGGGGTCCGGCAGGAGGGAGGAACGAACGCCAAGCCTTGTGGGGTCCGGCAGGAGGGAGGAACGAACGCCAAGCCTTGTGGGGTCCGGCAGGAGGGAGGAACGAACGCCAAGCCTTGTGGGGTCCGGCAGGAGGGAGGAACGAACGCCAAGCCTTGTGGGGTCCGGCAGGAGGGAGGAACGAACGCCAAGCCTTGTGGGGTCCGGCAGGAGGGAGGAACGAACGCCAAGCCTTGTGGGGTCCGGCAGGAGGGAGGAACGAACGCCAAGCCTTGTGGGGTCCGGCAGGAGGGAGGAACGAACGCCAAGCCTTGTGGGGTCCGGCAGGAGGGAGGAACGAACGCCAAGCCTTGTGGGGTCCGGCAGGAGGGAGGAACGAACGCCAAGCCTTGTGGGGTCCGGCAGGAGGGAGGAACGAACGCCAAGCCTTGTGGGGTCCGGCAGGAGGGAGGAACGAACGCCAAGCCTTGTGGGGTCCGGCAGGAGGGAGGAACGAACGCCAAGCCTTGTGGGGTCCGGCAGGAGGGAGGAACGAACGCCAAGCCTTGTGGGGTCCGGCAGGAGGGAGGAACGAACGCCAAGCCTTGTGGGGTCCGGCAGGAGGGAGGAACGAACGCCAAGCCTTGTGGGGTCCGGCAGGAGGGAGGAACGAACGCCAAGCCTTGTGGGGTCCGGCAGGAGGGAGGAACGAACGCCAAGCCTTGTGGGGTCCGGCAGGAGGGAGGAACGAACGCCAAGCCTTGTGGGGTCCGGCAGGAGGGAGGAACGAACGCCAAGCCTTGTGGGGTCCGGCAGGAGGGAGGAACGAACGCCAAGCCTTGTGGGGTCCGGCAGGAGGGAGGAACGAACGCCAAGCCTTGTGGGGTCCGGCAGGAGGGAGGAACGAACGCCAAGCCTTGTGGGGTCCGGCAGGAGGGAGGAACGAACGCCAAGCCTTGTGGGGTCCGGCAGGAGGGAGGAACGAACGCCAAGCCTTGTGGGGTCCGGCAGGAGGGAGGAACGAACGCCAAGCCTTGTGGGGTCCGGCAGGAGGGAGGAACGAACGCCAAGCCTTGTGGGGTCCGGCAGGAGGGAGGAACGAACGCCAAGCCTTGTGGGGTCCGGCAGGAGGGAGGAACGAACGCCAAGCCTTGTGGGGTCCGGCAGGAGGGAGGAACGAACGCCAAGCCTTGTGGGGTCCGGCAGGAGGGAGGAACGAACGCCAAGCCTTGTGGGGTCCGGCAGGAGGGAGGAACGAACGCCAAGCCTTGTGGGGTCCGGCAGGAGGGAGGAACGAACGCCAAGCCTTGTGGGGTCCGGCAGGAGGGAGGAAGGAACGCCAAGCCTTGTGGGGTCCGGCAGGAGGGAGGAAGGAACGCCAAGCCTTGTGGGGTCCGGCAGGAGGGAGGAAGGAACGCCAAGCCTTGTGGGGTCCGGCAGGAGGGAGGAACGAACGCCAAGCCTTGTGGGGTCCGGCAGGAGGGAGGAACGAACGCCAAGCCTTGTGGGGTCCGGCAGGAGGGAGGAACGAACGCCAAGCCTTGTGGGGTCCGGCAGGAGGGAGGAACGAACGCCAAGCCTTGTGGGGTCCGGCAGGAGGGAGGAAGGAACGCCAAGCCTTGTGGGGTCCGGCAGGAGGGAGGAAGGAACGCCAAGCCTTGTGGGGTCCGGCAGGAGGGAGGAAGGAACGCCAAGCCTTGTGGGGTCCGGCAGGAGGGAGGAAGGAACGCCAAGCCTTGTGGGGTCCGGCAGGAGGGAGGAAGGAACGCCAAGCCTTGTGGGGTCCGGCAGGAGGGAGGAAGGAACGCCAAGCCTTGTGGGGTCCGGCAGGAGGGAGGAAGGAACGCCAAGCCTTGTGGGGTCCGGCAGGAGGGAGGAAGGAACGCCAAGCCTTGTGGGGTCCGGCAGGAGGGAGGAAGGAACGCCAAGCCTTGTGGGGTCCGGCAGGAGGGAGGAAGGAACGCCAAGCCTTGTGGGGTCCGGCAGGAGGGAGGAAGGAACGCCAAGCCTTGTGGGGTCCGGCAGGAGGGAGGAAGGAACGCCAAGCCTTGTGGGGTCCGGCAGGAGGGAGGAAGGAACGCCAAGCCTTGTGGGGTCCGGCAGGAGGGAGGAAGGAACGCCAAGCCTTGTGGGGTCCGGCAGGAGGGAGGAAGGAACGCCAAGCCTTGTGGGGTCCGGCAGGAGGGAGGAAGGAACGCCAAGCCTTGTGGGGTCCGGCAGGAGGGAGGAAGGAACGCCAAGCCTTGTGGGGTCCGGCAGGAGGGAGGAAGGAACGCCAAGCCTTGTGGGGTCCGGCAGGAGGGAGGAAGGAACGCCAAGCCTTGTGGGGTCCGGCAGGAGGGAGGAAGGAACGCCAAGCCTTGTGGGGTCCGGCAGGAGGGAGGAAGGAACGCCAAGCCTTGTGGGGTCCGGCAGGAGGGAGGAAGGAACGCCAAGCCTTGTGGGGTCCGGCAGGAGGGAGGAAGGAACGCCAAGCCTTGTGGGGTCCGGCAGGAGGGAGGAAGGAACGCCAAGCCTTGTGGGGTCCGGCAGGAGGGAGGAAGGAACGCCAAGCCTTGTGGGGTCCGGCAGGAGGGAGGAAGGAACGCCAAGCCTTGTGGGGTCCGGCAGGAGGGAGGAAGGAACGCCAAGCCTTGTGGGGTCCGGCAGGAGGGAGGAAGGAACGCCAAGCCTTGTGGGGTCCGGCAGGAGGGAGGAAGGAACGCCAAGCCTTGTGGGGTCCGGCAGGAGGGAGGAAGGAACGCCAAGCCTTGTGGGGTCCGGCAGGAGGGAGGAAGGAACGCCAAGCCTTGTGGGGTCCGGCAGGAGGGAGGAAGGAACGCCAAGCCTTGTGGGGTCCGGCAGGAGGGAGGAAGGAACGCCAAGCCTTGTGGGGTCCGGCAGGAGGGAGGAAGGAACGCCAAGCCTTGTGGGGTCCGGCAGGAGGGAGGAAGGAACGCCAAGCCTTGTGGGGTCCGGCAGGAGGGAGGAAGGAACGCCAAGCCTTGTGGGGTCCGGCAGGAGGGAGGAAGGAACGCCAAGCCTTGTGGGGTCCGGCAGGAGGGAGGAAGGAACGCCAAGCCTTGTGGGGTCCGGCAGGAGGGAGGAAGGAACGCCAAGCCTTGTGGGGTCCGGCAGGAGGGAGGAAGGAACGCCAAGCCTTGTGGGGTCCGGCAGGAGGGAGGAAGGAACGCCAAGCCTTGTGGGGTCCGGCAGGAGGGAGGAAGGAACGCCAAGCCTTGTGGGGTCCGGCAGGAGGGAGGAAGGAACGCCAAGCCTTGTGGGGTCCGGCAGGAGGGAGGAAGGAACGCCAAGCCTTGTGGGGTCCGGCAGGAGGGAGGAAGGAACGCCAAGCCTTGTGGGGTCCGGCAGGAGGGAGGAAGGAACGCCAAGCCTTGTGGGGTCCGGCAGGAGGGAGGAAGGAACGCCAAGCCTTGTGGGGTCCGGCAGGAGGGAGGAAGGAACGCCAAGCCTTGTGGGGTCCGGCAGGAGGGAGGAAGGAACGCCAAGCCTTGTGGGGTCCGGCAGGAGGGAGGAAGGAACGCCAAGCCTTGTGGGGGTCCGGCAGGAGGGAGGAAGGAACGCCAAGCCTTGTGGGGTCCGGCAGGAGGGAGGAAGGAACGCCAAGCCTTGTGGGGTCCGGCAGGAGGGAGGAAGGAACGCCAAGCCTTGTGGGGTCCGGCAGGAGGGAGGAAGGAACGCCAAGCCTTGTGGGGTCCGGCAGGAGGGAGGAAGGAACGCCAAGCCTTGTGGGGTCCGGCAGGAGGGAGGAAGGAACGCCAAGCCTTGTGGGGTCCGGCAGGAGGGAGGAAGGAACGCCAAGCCTTGTGGGGTCCGGCAGGAGGGAGGAAGGAACGCCAAGCCTTGTGGGGTCCGGCAGGAGGGAGGAAGGAACGCCAAGCCTTGTGGGGTCCGGCAGGAGGGAGGAAGGAACGCCAAGCCTTGTGGGGTCCGGCAGGAGGGAGGAAGGAACGCCAAGCCTTGTGGGGTCCGGCAGGAGGGAGGAAGGAACGCCAAGCCTTGTGGGGTCCGGCAGGAGGGAGGAAGGAACGCCAAGCCTTGTGGGGTCCGGCAGGAGGGAGGAAGGAACGCCAAGCCTTGTGGGGTCCGGCAGGAGGGAGGAAGGAACGCCAAGCCTTGTGGGGTCCGGCAGGAGGGAGGAAGGAACGCCAAGCCTTGTGGGGTCCGGCAGGAGGGAGGAAGGAACGCCAAGCCTTGTGGGGTCCGGCAGGAGGGAGGAAGGAACGCCAAGCCTTGTGGGGTCCGGCAGGAGGGAGGAAGGAACGCCAAGCCTTGTGGGGTCCGGCAGGAGGGAGGAAGGAACGCCAAGCCTTGTGGGGTCCGGCAGGAGGGAGGAAGGAACGCCAAGCCTTGTGGGGTCCGGCAGGAGGGAGGAAGGAACGCCAAGCCTTGTGGGGTCCGGCAGGAGGGAGGAAGGAACGCCAAGCCTTGTGGGGTCCGGCAGGAGGGAGGAAGGAACGCCAAGCCTTGTGGGGTCCGGCAGGAGGGAGGAAGGAACGCCAAGCCTTGTGGGGTCCGGCAGGAGGGAGGAAGGAACGCCAAGCCTTGTGGGGTCCGGCAGGAGGGAGGAAGGAACGCCAAGCCTTGTGGGGTCCGGCAGGAGGGAGGAAGGAACGCCAAGCCTTGTGGGGTCCGGCAGGAGGGAGGAAGGAACGCCAAGCCTTGTGGGGTCCGGCAGGAGGGAGGAAGGAACGCCAAGCCTTGTGGGGTCCGGCAGGAGGGAGGAAGGAACGCCAAGCCTTGTGGGGTCCGGCAGGAGGGAGGAAGGAACGCCAAGCCTTGTGGGGTCCGGCAGGAGGGAGGAAGGAACGCCAAGCCTTGTGGGGTCCGGCAGGAGGAAGGAACGCCAAGCCTTGTGGGGTCCGGCAGGAGGGAGGAAGGAACGCCAAGCCTTGTGGGGTCCGGCAGGAGGAAGGAAGCAATGGGCGGCCGGCCCTCCAGAAATTGGTGGCAGTTTAATATATGTTAAACATTTACTTACATAAAACAGCAGGATTCTGAATTTACGTCGTGACCCTGAGTTTTAACATCAAATCATTTGGGGTAATAGCATCTTAAATTCAGATCAATGTGTTACTTTAATGGCCTTCCCTTATTGGCCCTTAGTTTCAACCTTCCTATTTTCATGTTGATTTCTTTATCCAGCCCCCTTATACAAGCTGTTGCCCAAACCCTGATGCTTTCTTTCACGATGCTTTTCACCATGGATTTGCATCAGGGGACTATATTTGTTATCACAGTTTTGGATTATAACTCCCACCATACTACAACTTCTACCATCCCCAGCCACCAGTTTTGATGGGGGTGATCATCTGTAGTCTCAACACAGCAGCTGGGGATGATGCGAGTTCTAGTCCAACAGCAGCTGCTGAGCTACTGGTGGGTCATCCCTAGCTTCTTGGTTAATTGCTGTGAATAGCTATCCCTCCCCACCCCTCTAGTGCTTCAAGTGGCAGCTATTGCAAGGAAGCAGAAGCAAGATGAAAGTGTAATGTCTGTGGAAGCAGATCTCTATGGAAATCTCTCTTGAGCACGTCTTGGGAGAAACCAAGAGGTAGTAGAGGGATCTGATGGGCTGTACACAACCCTGCGTTGTTTTAACCAAGAATCTTTTCAATATGAAATATATAAATATTTTTAAAATAAAGCATAAGCATCAACTTTAAAATATTTGTAACTTCTAATATAACTTCTGTGTAATCTAACTTCTGACTTTTCAGGGCTCTTACAAGGACCCTTCCATTCCAAACATGCATGATTCCCTTTTGATCAACAAGACATGCAATACTCCTGCAAGGTTTTGTAGCTGAGGATGATGGGAATTCTAGTCCCAAAACATCTGGGGACCCAATTTTAAGAACCCTTGGCTTCTGGAATTTATATCTGCCCTTACTGCCGGGACCTCCAAATATGCAATTCTTCTATCCTCACAGTAGTCCTGTAAAGTAGGTCAGGCTGAAGAGAATGACTGGAAATAGAAGTTGGACTACAACTCCCATCATACCTGACGGTTAAGAACCTAACAGCACTGCTGGATCAGACCCAAGGCCTATCTAATCCAGCATGCTGTTTCCCCATAGGGGCTCACTGGATGCCTCTGGGAAGCCAACAGACAAGAGATTCTCAAACTTGGTCCCAGATGTTGTTGGGCTGCAACTCCCATCAAGGGAAGGGATTCAATCAGAAAAATAAATCCATGCATCACTGGTCCCTCTTTACCAATTATTGACATTAAAAAAGTGTTCACAAGTATATGTGCGAGTGTACCTCTATACTATCTATATCTGTACTTGGGATGGTTGTGTGTACCTCTGCAGACATCTCTCCCGTGGGAAATTATTCTCAAGGCTTAGCTTAAATCTGCTTCCTCATAACTGCAGTCAACTTGTGGGGGCAAATAGAATCAGTCTGGGTGTCGGGGGGGGGGGGACGGGACTTGCAGATCCCTTGCAGACTCAATGTGACGATCACAGCAGAATCATGGCATTTTAGAGTGGGAAGGCTCCTTGGAGATCATCGTTATCTGGCTTCTGTCTGAAAACCATCAGCAAAGAAGAGCCCAGGACTCCATGAGGTGACCTTGGCAACCCTTCTCCCATTTGGGAAAGCATTCCTACTGCCTAGCCTAAACCTGCATTCTCGTATTGGCAGCGTTCAGTGCTGCGCTCAATAGCAACAGAGAGGAAGTACGCTCCTTTTTCAACACCTTTGATATCTGTGGACTGCTGTCTTTTCCTATGTAGCTCTCTGACAGTCTGGCCTCTGGAGGTGGTAGGAGTCAGACTTACCTCTCCATCTTCTGGGAAGACAAATTCAAGAGGTTCTTCAACACTGTGAAATAGAGAAAGATTTCTTATGCTTTGCTAATCTCTTAGGAGCTACTCAATGGCACAGCAGGGAAATGACATGACTGCCAGAGGTTGCCGGTTCAAATCCCTGGTGGTATGTTTCCCAGACTATGGGGAACACCTATATGGGGCAGCAGCAGCGGGAAGGTGCTGAAAGGCCTCATCTCGTACTGCATGGGAGATGGTAATGGTAAACCACTCCTGGTCACTAGGAGTCGATACCGACTCGACGGCACAGTCTACCTTTACCTTTGATCTCTTAGGATTTGCTACAATCTCCATATACACAGAGGAGTGCTAGACAAGGCAGGGGAGTTTTATGAAAGCAAGTAGTTTTAAGAAAATAAAGTTTAGCAATTAGCTACTTAACTTGACTCAATTAGCAGCTACCCCAGCTAACTGAGCAAAGAGACACCTTTTAAAGTGCTGATGCTCTGATATTTATATACCGATGGCATTTGTAAGGTAAAGTGTGCCGTCAAGTCAGTTTTGACTCCTGGCGCCCACAGAGCCCTGTGATTTTCTTTGGGTTTACCATTGCAGGGGGCAAGCAACAGGCCCCATCCAACCCCAGCACAGCATCCCTCCAGTGGCTGTTGCTGGCGTCTGTCTTAGGGTTCTTTTTCGATTGTGAGCCCTTTGGGACAGGGATCCATCTTTATTTTTATTTCTCTGTGTAAATCGCTTGGGGAACTTCTGTTGAAAAGCAGTATATGAATATCCATCGTCATTTTGTGAGGCTTGATGTTTAGCAAATTTGAGACGGCTTTTGTATGTTTTCTTTATCTGAAAATAGATTGGTGGGAGTGTTCTGAGCCCGATCTATACTGTCTGTAAATACTCTTCAATTGTTTACATAGTGTCCTACAGCATGAGTCAAACCAATGATTAGTTGCTCTCTTACAATGAGCATATGAAGACTGTAACTTGCTCAGACATGAGAACTTTTGTATAAGAGCATCTTCTAATACTCTGGATATAAATCAGGCTGCACTCTAACGAGCAGTGGAAAAACCTGAATTGCGTGTGAACTGCTCCCCAATAACTTGTAGGGACTTCAGGATAAATCTGGCCAACATGTGAATGCAGCACCTCCATTCCAGAGGAGGTGTGTGTTAAAGGGCTTTAAAAGCCTCATGTGAAAAACCTCCTGGAATCAAACTTTACTGAATTTGTTCAAGAATTCTGAGAAAACAAACATAGGCTCACCCTGCATGGTTGAAAGTCTCCTTTGCTAATCTGCAGCGAGGAGGCCATTTTAATAATTAGTGTTTCTGGTGTGTTCTAGGCATTAAAAGTGGCACAAATATATAGTACTCAATGTATATCACTATATACTGTGAAGTGTGCGTGTGTGTATTCAGTGAAATGTATTTCCAGGCAGCATACTTATTTTGAAATATCAGACTTAAACCCTTGGGGGCCTGGGATGCGTGGAGGCCCTGGACTTTGAGGGGCTGGGGGCCCATTTTAAAATCTCATCTCTGGGCCCATTCCAACCTTGCTATGCCCCTGGTGGTCACTACACAAAACTTTCTGCACAACACCTGCACAGAAGAAACTTCCATGTAGAAAATGTGTCTCTTGTAAATTGACCCTGAATTTTCCATCCATGACTGGGATATCTGAGAGTTAGAGTCAATAATAAAAGAACAGCACACTGCTTGTGACAGGAAGGAGCAAATTACAATGATTTCTTAGTCTGGCAGGGGCTGGTTTTGGCCCTGGCAGAACTTGGCTGTCTGCTCCTGTTGCAAATGCAAATTCCTCTGTCTCGTGTGGCAAACTAATGTATCCTCCTCCCTCCTGGTGGCAAAGTAAGCACTAGTGTGGTGAATGCACATATACCCCATCATGAGCCAACAGTCATCACAAGACAAAGGCTGGCAGGAATCATTCACTGGTTTATAGACACACCACCACCACCACCACCTTCTTCTTCCCCTATTTTGCTAGTGGCTATTTGGGCAGGTGATCCTCTAGGACAAAGTCGCAGTTTTGTTTTGTTTTTAAAGCATGAGATGAGACAGAAAATGAAACTTGGAATCCTCACATAACTCCTGACTGTTGTTCTAAGTCTTTTACAGAGATGGCTCATGTTTTCAGGTTTTGATCAACAACCATGTCTAGATGGTACAGTGTTCCTTTTAACAGGCATTTCCAGATATTGTTGACTACAAGTCCCATCATCCCTGTTTGGACAGGAGTGCAATTTCAGTGCTTGCGCTAGGCACTATTTCCCCTAGATATGCCCCTAGTTCTAGGCCCCTGATTGTCTTGGTTGCCCTCTTCTGCACCTTTTCCAGTTCGATAATGTCCTTCTTAAAATACGGTGACCAGAACTGTGCGCAGTACTCCAAATCTGGCCACACCATAGATTTGTATAAGGGCATTATAATACTAACATTTTTATGTCCCCTTCCTTATGGTCCCTAGCACAGAATTGGCCTTTTTTCACAGCTGTCGCACACTGAGGACACTTTCAATGAGCTGTCCACCATGACCTCAAGCTCTCTCTCCTGGTCAGCCACTGACAGCTCAGACCCCATCAGTGTATATGTCAAGTTGGGGTTTTTAAAATACCAATATGCATCACTTTACACTTGCTTACATTGAACCACATTTGACATTTTGTCGCCCACTCACCCAGTTTGGAGAGATCCTTTTGGAGCTCTTCACAATCTGTTTTGCATTTCACTACACTAAATCGTTGAGTGTCATCTGAAAATTTGGCCACTTAGCTGCTTACCCCAATTTCTAGATCATTTATGAACAAGTTGAACAACACTGGTCCCAGTACAGATCTCTGGGGGACCCCACTTCACACTTCCCTCCATGGTGAAAACTGCCCATTTATTCCTGCCTTCTGTTACCAGACCACATATGAACCTGTTCTCATTCAGCAAGGCCTATTCTTCTATTTGTTTAACAATTTTGTCCTTAAGTATGCTTTCCATCAATTTACCTGGCACAGAAGTTAAGCTAAGCAGCCTGTAGTTTCAGAGCCTGATTGTAGGGAGAAATTACGTATTTTTGCTAGGACCAAAGACTCTCTTTATACCTTGAATCTCAAGACAGGATAAATACTCAATGGGTGGGGTGTATTTGAACATAGAAGGACTGTATTTCAGGATCTCTATGGAACTCCTAATGCCCTCTCCTCCCTCCAATAAAGCAAGCCACAAAGGGAGGGGCTGATTTGGATGACGTTTGTAGTGTGCAGGAGGGGTATAATGCTTCCCCCCAAATCCATAGCCCTAATGCTAATTGCTACCAGAATTTGTTAGCTGTTGAAGGGGAAATGCCCATAAGCTTTCCTTTCCGTGATGAATACGGAGATCTAAGCTGGTAATTGGCACAAGAGCAGAAGACTGGATCCCCATCCCTCTGCACCCTGGCCCCTATCCAAATCCACACATCCTGCAGCTACAGAGAGGTGGGCTGGTCATGTGGTAGCAAGCATGACTTGTCCCCTTAGCTAAGCAGGGTCCGCCCTGGTTGCATATGAACGGGAGACTTGATGTGTGAGCACTGCAAGATATTCCCCTCAGGGGATGAAGCTGCTCTGGGAAGAGCAGAAGGTTTCAAGTTCCCTCCCTGGCTTCTCCAAGATAGGGCTGAGAGAGAGTCCTGCCTGCAACCTTGGAGAAGCCACTGCCAGTCTGTGTAGACCATAGTGAGAGAGATGGATCTATGGTCTGACTCAGTATATGGCAGCTTCTTATGTTCCTACATTAAAAAAAGAAAAGAAAATGATGCTGGGAGTTCTAGTCACTATTGCACTGTTTTGCTAAAATGGAAATAAAAGTGGGGAAATAATGAAGACACTGGCTAAATAAGAGACAATCGAGCACTAATCATCCACCATGATGACTAGACGAGCAACAAAATTGGCTGAACTACCAGAAGTCCACAGCAACAACTACAATGTCAAATATTTCTATATCACTTTTCAACAAGAGCAACAAGGGTTTTAAAGGAACCCTTGCTAACTTGGCAAGGAGGCACCTTTTACCGTGGTGATTCTCTTTATTTAGCAGGGGGAGAGTAACAGGCCCTATTCACCCCCCGCACAGTACTTCCAGTGACTGTTGCTGGTGTGTGTCTTATGTTTCTTTTTAGAATGTGAGCCCTTTGGGGACAGGGAGCCATCTTATTTGTTTGTTATTTCTCTTTGTAAACCACCCTGAGCCATTTTTGGAAGGGCAGTATAGAAATTGAATTATTATTGTTATTATTATTATTATTATTACATAGAAAAAAGGAAAAAGATGGTTGCCTTTCCCCAAAGGGCTCAAAATCTTTAAAAAATCTTAACACAACAACAACATATGGCTTGTTCACAGAATAGTCTGAATCTAGGTTTAATGTGGGTTACCAGCATTCGTGTGATTGCATGAACCCATGTCAAGGTGGGAATCTCAGGTTGACACCTTGGTTCACACAATCACTTCAATGCTGGTAACCCACATTAAACCTAGCTTCAAATGACTGTGTAAACCAGGCCATAGTGGTTTACTACTATGGAGGGGTGTTATGCTGGAATTGGATAGGAAGAATTGCTCCACCCACTGCTCAATATGACCAAGTCACCTCTTGAAAAGGTGGTGCCTCTTTCCTCAGTTAGCAGGGGCAGCAACATACTAGGGATGTGCACAAACCAAGATGTGCAGAGGCCATGTGTGTGCTGCTGCTGCTGCTCCACTGCGCCAGGGCTACTGGGGGTAGCGCTATCGCAGTAGGAAGCAGCATGGAGAGGTGGAGGAATAGGCAGGCACCTGCTCTCTCCTCCCTTTTAAAGGTGCCAAAACGGTGCTGTGAATCTGTGCACAGATCTTGATTCATCCACATCCCTACAAGTAGGGATGGGCCCGGAACGGTCCGGACCTTGGTGTTCCGGTTCAGGTGGGGGGGTAGCTTTAAGAGCGGCGGGAGGGCTTACTTACCCCTCCCGACTCTTTCCCGCTCTGGCGCCGTAATGTTACGAGTAATTGGGGCAGCAGGATACCTCCCTGCCACCCCTTCCCCGCTGTTGCTGTAAAACTCCCAGGAGTCCTTTGCGCGCGTGCACGTCACAGAGACGTGAAGCGCGCCCACGATGTGCGCGTGTGCACGCAAAGGACTCCTGGGAGTTTTACAGCAACAGCGGGGAAGGGGCGGCAGGGAGGTATCCTGCCACCCCAATTACTACTAAACTTACGGCGCCAGAGCGGGAAAGAGGTGGGAGGAGTAAGTAAGCCCTCCCGCCGCTCTTAAAGCTACCCCCATCCCAGTTCCAGACCGCAGTTTGGCGGTTCCGTGCACATCCCTCCCTACAAGATACCTCCATTTTAAAAGATTAAACCTCAAAGGGAGGAGCAGGTGAGCAACCCCAACCCAAGAAGCTCCCTACACCTTGCCCTGGTGTGGACAGAACATAGTGGGATAAACCAGTGCAAGGACTGCTAGGTATAGGGCCCTAGTTTTGTCTCCCCGTGTCATTCCTTGCATAAGCTAACGCAAACTCGCATGAAAAAAACCTCCCAGCTAGAGATAGCCCTAATCAGAAAAGCCCTTGTTTCCGAGGAGAAAATCGGCCTCGCTTCTCCCTCAGAAAAGCTGTGCAGGCTGACAGGAGAGCCCCCAAATAAGCTGTGGGAGATTCCTGTTTGGTTCCTAGTGTCCAGTCATGGCCTAGAGAAGTACCACATTTCTGACATGTAAATGAAGTTTCACTTCAGTCCCTTTACATTGTACCCTAACTACTGTGGATGTATGCAGATAAAGCATTGAGCTAAGGCATTCTTCTTATCCCCCCTCCCATCTCTCTGTTGCTATTGTTTTACAAATGCAACTGTCAGGATTTCTAGGCAAGAACATATCTTTGGATGGGTCTAAGAGCAGTGTCCAGAGCATCCTTAGGGATGTAGCAATGTGCAGGAAGTAGTGCAGAGCCCACCATATCCATGGGGATATCCTAATTTTCAACACAATCAAAGATGCATGGATTCTCCACATTCCATTGTGATCTGGGTAAGTGCCAGTTTCTGCATCATAGGTACTGTATTCACTAGCCCTGTACAGGTCTTATATAAGCATGGATGCTGTACCCAGCTACAGCATTCTCCAGTAGCACACCTCATCCTCACACTGACGTGTTCTTTAGCCCACACAATCTGTGACTATCGTATTTGAATGTTGTACTCATGGATAGTGTGGGGATGGAGTGTGGACGTGAGGGACAGAGCATATTCTAGAGCAGGGATTCTCAACGTTGGGTCTCCATATGTTATTGGACTTCAACTCCCATAATCCCCAGGCCCAGTGGCCTTTGGCTGGGGATTATGGGAATTGAAGTCCAATAACATCTGGGGACCCAATGTTGAGAATCTCTGCTCTAGAGGATGCTGTACTTGGTTTCAGTACATCTAGCACTGAAACCAGTACTAGTATTGAAACCAGTACATCCTGGTTTCAGCATCTACGGTTGATGTAACACCTGAACAGGACTACTGCACAGGGCTTATCTGAGCCAGGCCGTGCAATCCCTGTCTGGGACCAAAATGAGCAGGTGTGGGGAAGAGATGCTCTGGAGGCCCATGGGAGTTGCAGGGAGGGAAGGAGAATCGTGTGGAGTGTCTCTTGTTTCAATCTGCAAATCAACCCTATAGGGTAGGTAAGTCCCTCTGGAAGATGGGAAGCCTGAGGCCCTGGGGTTTTCCCGATAGAGGCAGCATCCAGTGGGGGCTGTCAGACTGCTAGTGCAGCCTCTTGGCCCTGTGCTACTCCAGTCTCCACGTTATGAAGAGGGCCTTGGTAAAAAGGAACGGGATGTTTTCTAGCCTCTCTTAATCTTAATACAGAGAGAGAGAGAGAGAGAGAGAGAGAGAGAGATTGACCTCTTTTCTTGGAACAATGGGTAAGTGTCTGCTGCCTATTCTTCTCTTTATGAAGATCTTTGTCTGAAGTTTAGAATTTGTGTGCACACTTCTTTCAGTTTGGGATTGGTCAAGATTAAGATTATGGAGTATGGAGAAGGCAAAGAGGACAGTGCAATATAGACAGTGCCATATATTTCTATGGCAGGGTAAAGTGTGCCGTCAAGTCAATTTTGACTCCTGGCGCCCACAGAGCCCTGTGGTTTTCTTTGGGTTTACCATTGCAGGGGGCAAGCAACAGGCCCCATCCAACCCAGGCACAGCATCCCTCCAGTGGCTGTTGCTTGTGTCTGCCTTAGGTTTCTTTTTCGATTGTGAGCCCTTTGGGGACAGGGATCCATCTTTATTTTTATTTCTCTTTGTAAATCGCTTTGGGAACTGCTGTTGAAAAGCAATATATGAATATCCATCGTCGTATTTTTACATGATTATTATTATCCTCACAACCATCAGAGATGTAGTTTGGGCTGAGAGACAAGCATGTGGGCCCACAGTCACACACAGTGGCTTTCATGGCTGAGTGGGGGATTCAAACTCACGCCTCCCTGAGTCATACTCCAGTTGTCTTGTGGTAAATAGACACAACACAATCAGCACACCAAATGTGGGGTTTTACATTTCACAATTTTGTGTTTAATTCTGCTTTTCCAAGGTCAGTTTGCAGAAAAGAGGACATAAACGTGTGTCTTGATGGGCTGCTCCTGTTCCTCAATGCTAACATTCATGCTATGATGATTCTGAACAGGCTGAGATTAATTTTAAAAATCAAAGTAACAAAAAAGGGAAATTCTTACTGAATCAGGAGTGAGTTTTACAGTGAATCTGTAAATTAAGTATGGGAGAGGAGGAGGTGTCACAGCAATAATGGGCTATAACTGCTGGGTAATTAACTGTATCTGCATTTCTAAGCAGATTAAAAGTTCAGCTCCCATTTGCCAATGAGGCTGCTGGGAGAATTATTTGGAGAATGTTTTCCAAATATTTTAATGCTCAGTAGGAATTACTCACAATTTCCTATTCCCACCCCCAGCCCCCGTGAGAATATACTGAGAAAACAGAATATTTAGGGCATATTCACCTCAAGCCTACCTTGGCACACTAATTGAGAGGCAGGCACAGGGAACCAAGGAGACACACAGGAATTCAAAAATGAACACACAAAGCCAGGCAGTAAGTGATACTGAGTCCTTCTAGCCTGGTACATCAGTTAGGCAAGTCCTTCCTTTTCTGCTCCTGGGACACTGACTGGAGATGCTCCCCTCTGCCCCTGTCCTCCTGGGATTCTGGGGGGTGAGGGGGAACAGCCCCCCTGCCCTTACTGACCAGCCCCCCCCCCTGCTCACGGGGTCCATTCACTGCTACTGAGCATTGCGATCTGGCCCTTGTCTTCCACACAGCTGCAGTGACCAGGCCTTCCTGCAACCCCCTCCACACACTTGACTTCTGTAGCACTTTCCACAAATCCAGGCCCAGGACCGCCTGCTAGCTGCCACCTCCTTCCAGTCTGCTGCATTTCAGTCAACTTTGTGCAATATTTTTTAAATGTATTTTACTTAGATGGCAGAGAGACATTAAGAGAGGCTAAAAAAAACCCCAATTTCTTCTCACCAAGGCCCTCTTCATAACTTGGAGACTGGAGTAGCACAGGGCCAAGAGGCTGCACTAGCAGTCTGACAGCCCCCACTGGATCCTGCCTCTATCAGGAAAACCCCAGGGCCTCAGGCTTCCCATCTGCCAGAGGAGACTTGCCTACCCTATAGGGCTGATTTGCAGATTGAGACAAGCCACACGATTCTCCTTCCCTCCCTGCAACTCCCCACGGGCCTCAGGGGCATCTCTTCCCCACACCTGCTCATTTTGCTCCCAGACTGGGATTGCACGGCCTGGCTCAGATGAGCCCCACACCACCTATCCCAGTGACAGCTGGTTTAACTTTGGGGCCTACCTCTCGTGGGCCTCAGGGGCCATCTTGGAGCACTTGCTGGGGGAAAGAGCCCCAAATGCTCTCAGCATAGAACAGAGCCATGGGGAGAAGGCAAGCCTCCTTTCCCCAATCTTTGGCGAGATTCCTTGGAAGAGATCAGGAACGCAGCATCACAGCCCAGCAGTGCTTGCCCCACAACCCAAACACAGCAGAGTTTTCCATGTTTCCCCCACAGAATTCAGAGACACAAATAGCACCTACTTTCTATAAGACGGACCCAGCTTCTTCCCAAAGCCCTCTCTGTAACTAGGAGAGCTACTAGGACCGGCTGACCAGGAGTCTGGATGACTCATCTGGAAGTCCCTGCTTTGGAACTGGCCTCAGAAGACTTCAGGCAAACCCCAATGCCTCAGTTATTCCATCTGTGATATGGAACCAACAAGACTCGCCTACCTTACAGGACTGTAGTATGGATCAGGAGACACAGCTATCAGGATCCTCCATTGCTTGCTTTGCCTTCATTCTTTTCCGATTCCCACTCCTTCTCCTGGGCACTTTTACTTTGGCACAGGCCCAACTCAGGGAAGGCTGCTAGGCCAAGTGGAGATCAGGCCTAAAAAGAGGACAGGAAGACAGTTTGGACAAGGACCAGAGAACTCCTGCAGAAAGGAATAACAGGAAAAGACCAAGGCCCCAGGAGATAAGCCAGCAGAGCCTGGATGCTGGACAGACAGAGACTCAGACATTAGAAAACACAGCTAAACATGCTCTTGTAGCAAGGGCTATCTAGACTCAGCAGGGCTTAAATAGGGGCCTGCAGGTCTCCACGCTGTAGCTGGTCTCTTCAGCCCTTATTGGGTGCAGCTGGTTCAGGCTCTACTGTTGCTCTTGAGAAGACCCCTTCCTCACCAGTCGGTCTCTCCTGAGGGAGATGCTATGCTCCCAGTTGGGTGCTTCTTTTCCATTACTGCAGATCGGCCTGGGCCCAGTAGCATTGTCACTCTTGGGGATCTGACAGGGATGGTGGTGCCTCTCTGCTGGCCATATGTTGTCCTTGCCCCCCAAGTGAATCCTTCTGTGGGGGGACAGGTCTCTCAGAGGGAGCAGAGATGTGGGGAGATCCCCGAAGGTTGATGGCTTGGGTTCCTCCATGATGTGACCCAAGGGTGTCTTATCCAAAGCCCTTTTGGGGATTGCATCAGGTTTCTCCTCATCGGCAAAGCCCTCAGAGTCTATGCCAAGGTTCCCCTTTAAGACGTCTAGTTTTGGAATCCTATCTGGTGCTCCTCTGAGTTTATTCAAGTCAGCTTGCCTGAAATCCAAGGTGCACGTCTGGTTTCCTTGAAATGTCTCCTCCCCTTGATTTTGTGGATTCAAAGATGGCACAGCCACTTTCTCCCAGGGTTACCCCCCCTTCTGCTGCATCAACCAGTGCTCTTGCCCAGCACATTTTCCACAGTCTTCATAAAGTGCACCCCCTCCAGGAGTCCTCCATGCAGGTCGCCTGGACATTGGTTCAAGAATCCAGACCTTTCATCTTGATTATGCCCTCATCACAGTCAGCTGTTTCCTTGCAGGATCCTGCATTCTCTTTGTGCAGCTTGACCTTCTTCCAGATAGACAGAGGAAAAGACATAGGAACATAGAACACAGGAAACTGCCATATACTGAGTCAGACCATTGTTCTATCTAGCTCAGTAATGTCTTCACAGACTGGCAGTGGCTTCTGCAAGGTTGCAGGCAGGAAGCTCTCTCAGCCCTCTCTTGGAGAAGCCAGGGAGGGAACGTGAAACCTTCTGCTCTTCCCAGAGCAGCTTCATCCCCTGAGGGGAATATCTTGCAGTGCTCACCCTTCTAGTCTCTCATTCAGATGCAACCAGGGCAGACCCTGCTTAGCTATGGGGACAAGTCATGCTTGCCTCCACAAGACCAGCTCTCCTCTTGTGCCCCCAAATCTTTCACGGTCCTGCTTTGGTATCTCTTTTTCTCTTGACATAAAGAAAAATCAGATACATCCAGATGTGTAAGCACTTAACCCACAGTTCCCGGGTCTGAATGACATGCAGAGGTGTGTCTGAACAAGACCAGACTCCTCCCTCTCATGCAGGGAGGAGGGACCATGTGATCTCGTCACTCTTTCCAGTCACACTCACGATCCACAATTAGTACAAAGGTTGAGATGCCGTTTTTAACTAAAAAGAGTTAACATTGCAAAAGGAATGAGAAGAGAGTTCCCTGTCCCAGAGGGGCTCACTGTCCAAGCAGCAGCTCAAGAGAGACGCCAGCAGTAGCCTCAGAAGGATGCTATGCTGAGTTGATTTGGGGACAGTTGCTCCCTGCCCCCCACCCCGAAATATAAGCGAGACACCACTTTAAAAAATGTTTTGCTCAGTTAGCAGGGAGGGAAGCCAAGCTGTGTGTCACAAGAAGGCCCGAAGATGTTTCCGTGTCCCAAAAGGAACTGCGACTTCGTCCAAAGGTCCCTCATGGCCCAGGGAGCAGGGCCGTTTCCCAAACTGTGTGGCACAAGAGGAGGACCCCCCCCCATTTGCTCCCTGTTCCAAAGGGCCGCATGATTAGAAAAAAGACACAAGGGAGGCCCTGGAAAGGGCGCTGTGCAGTGCTGAAGAGGGACAACTGCTCTCCCCCTGCTCAAAAGAAGAGTCTCTACTTTAAAAAGTGCCTCTCTTGGCCCAGTGGACCAAGGTCTAGCTAACAGCCGGATAAAGGAAATTCTACAGAAACCCCCTACGTCTCCTCCAAAGGGAACAGAGGAAAGCCAGGGCTGCCCTTGAAACTCCCCGCCACTTGATGAAACTCTTCCCAGCACAGAAGAGAAGCCCCTTACCCTCCATCATGATCTCTATCCTGCACCTGGCACGATGCTGAAGGCGCCCAGGAGGGAAAGGCCTGCTGGTGTCCTTGAAGCCCTTAACTGCAGCATCTGGAGATCAACCTTTCTGCTAACCCCGACAGAGGAAAGCAGAGGCGAGAAGGATGCAGCTCCTCTCCCAGCTCCTCTCTCTCACTCAGTGATGGGAACGGCTCCAGCAATGGCAGAAATCAACCCCTTTTGCTGCCACCAGAAACTTCTGAGCAGCTGACAGTTGAGAGAAGGCAGTTGGTAATATCACAGAGAGTGATGTCACAAAGAGCAAACAGGGTTAAAAAAAAAATCAGTGAGGCACAGTTATAGACCGCTTCTCAAAAGAACTGACCACCCACAGGTTTAAAATAGAAATAAAAATATGTGTTATTGAATTCAAAAGAGAGGCTTGACTTGTATCTAAAGAAACACACATGACATTTCCACATGACACAGATCACGCAAGATGTTTCACGTGTCTGGCCACTAATACAGCATTACTGTCTAAAGTCCGATTCAGACATTATGTGGTACGAGTGTACAGATGTCTGTACACCTGTACACTTGTTTGTGTGAATGGCTGTGCCTGTGTTTATTTTAAAAGTGAACCTGGATATAGGCCAGGATATAGGCCAGAGAACAATTTGTTAAGGGGCAGCTAACAAATAAAGATTATTATTATTATTAGTAGTAGTAGTAATAGTAGTAGTATTTCCTTCAAATCTGTTCTCTATTATGGTACAGATAGGAAGTGTGCTTCTGTACTGCACTCAGCATAACATGTGAATGACTGTCCTGTGTACAGATCTTTACCTGTGTACATTGTACACTCATCGTATGAGTGTTGAACATAACATGTGAATGGGCCTTAAGTGTATGTGCTTAACTGACTAGATGCTTATTATTAGAGGAGATGGGGAAAGAAAGCAAGGGATGTTTGGGTTAAGTGGGGGGACATTAAAGTAAGAAGAGCTGGTGAGGACCACTCAGTGGGAAAGGAAGGTGCATAGGAAGGATCACGTCAATAGCTCACGTCCTTTCCATGTCTCATATGGATGAAGGTGGGGGGACAAAGGAGATGGGGGTCTCCTTCCTTCAGGGGAAGGGAGCAAATATTCACCCAAAGCGCTTATGTAACACCAAGGCGGAATTGGGCTGAATGTCAGTATCCACCCTAACTTACACCCGGAAGCATCCTTGGATAAGCACACCGACATTGCCACTGAGGGGCCCTCAGATGTGGAGAACCCCTACACAATCCCCAACAGGGCTTCAGATGAGACATCCTTGCGTCATGTCATGCAGGAATCCAAACCATCAGCCTTCCGGGATCTCCCCACATTCTTTGAATCCCCTGACAGACCCCACCCCCATCCCACCCCTTCTCAGGGGGCAAGGGCACATCCTGGCATGGCCAACAGAGAGCTGCCACCATCCCTACTGCAGCCCCAAGAGCAACCAGCAGCCCCGCCACCACTGAAAAGGGCCGTGAGCAGGGCTGGTGAGCATGGTGGCCGGTGAGCATCATGGCAGCACAGTGTGAGATCACTTGGAGCTCTGCCTTAGTGACTCTTCCCACTGCAGGGCATGGGTCAGCAGGGCAAAGGACCCAGAGCGACTTGGGCGATGGTGATGCAGGAGCTCTGTGGGCCAGTTGCAGTGGGCTGCACACTGCCTTCCAGTCCCTCACTGTGCACTGGTGGGGGCAGGAGAGATGGGGAGCCTCTGGCGCTGGTGGCGTGGACACCTCTTCCCGTGCAGCATGACCCTGGGGGGCTGTGCTGCATGTGGAGGCAATGGACACAGACCACACGTCAGATGAGCTGCCAGCAGCCACGGCCCAGTAGGTGGATTCTAGGGTTCCTGGGGAGCCAGCCCTCCAGCAAGGCTTCCTGGTCACTGACAATGCAGCCAACACAGCCAGGGCTGCTACGCATGGTCAACTGGTGCACTTCTGTGGTGTTGTGCACACTTTCCACCGGGCCGTGCAGGATGCGCTTGGCCTCCAGGAGGGAAAGGCCAGGTGCAATGGGGGCTCCCACCACACAGGCCCTGCTGGGGCTCATAGCCAGCCTCAATGTACACCCTGGGACACCCCCTGGTTCCGGACCTTTGCTGCTCTCTTGGAAGTGTCACAAGGCTGAGGACTGCAGTGGCTCTTGGGTGCATCGGCATGGCAAACCTCTTGGTTGCATTGGCATGGCATGTCCCATCCGGTCTATTTGAAGGGGAAAACTGTCACCCTTGACCAGCTGCCCAGGTGGAGACACTACCTGGTGCAATGTGTTAGGCAAGCCAAGGGGAAGAGGCTGGGTTGCAACCAGGAGGAGGGGGCTGGAGCCCCTAGAGGAGGCGGCTGGGTCGCAACCAGGAGCAAATTCCAACCATAATTGGGGTTGGAAGTTGCCTATTCTGGAAGGACGGGGGAAATTCCCCTTCAGATACAAATGCCTGCCTCCAATTCAAACACTTGAAGTGAGCATTAGGAGCTCCCAGGGCCCATATTTCTGAAGGAAATATGAACTGCAGCAACACCTCTAGATGAAAATCATCTTTTGGTTGTGACAACCCTGCTTTGACTGAACTCCCATATTTTGTTTGCATCTTGATGACAGTTTGAAGCAGCAGACAATCTGAATGGAATCTTTTAAATCTTTCAGACACACAGATAATCCAGGTACTTGCTTAATCTTTGTTCAATGCACAGTTTTTATTTTTATAGACAAAATCCACGTACTTTTCTCCAGCAAACATTGATTGAGAAAATCTCATTCATCTCATTCATATACCAGTCATTTGGAACACGGTCTTTAACATGGATAACATGTAATAAATAGTTAGTAGCTCAAGTTTCTCTTCTTTGGAGTAAAGACCTGGTAAACTTCTCCAAAAACATGCTAGTGATACTTTCTTTTATGCTCATGTTCCACTACATTTGTGCTGGCTTCCTGTTTTTAAAAAGAGAAAAAACTCATTTTCTCAAAGAAAATGTTTAATTTTTCCTTCTTTATTTCTCATACTGATAGCCTGCTCTTCCTCTAAGGACTTCAGTGCAGAATACAGGGTTATTCCACTTTATCCTCACAACAATGCTGCAAGAGAAATTAGACTGAGAGGAAGAGAAATTGACCAGGGCGCTTTCCAGAGTACACACTACAAAAGTGGCATTACTGTCTGTTAAGTGTGCTTCTGTACTGCCTGTGTTTCGACATTGCAAACCCTGTGCTGTCACAAAGGTGTCATCTGGAAAGCTCCCAGGACATTTTCCAGATTACCCGCTGAACAGCGGTAGTTGACTTCAGCTTGGCAATATTGTTTTGAACTCGTAAATAGCGGTTGTTGCACAAAACCAACACCAGGGGAGCAGTCTTTTCTAGCTTGCATGAAACTTTTGCATTGGGAAAATACAGCTTTCTATTTACAAGGTGGTAGCGCTGAATTGCAAAGAGCACACCTGAAAGAAGGCTTTGGAAATGTGGACGGCACCTTGCTGACAGCTCAGGGACTGCGATGTAGAAACCCAGGCAGTGCGGAAGGACAATTAATGGACATGGAGTGACCCTGTTGTAGTGTCCAGTCTGGAAAGCATCCGGGAGGCTTTTTAGACAGCAGGCCTTACCACGAGGCTTTCCTGCAAGTTTGGGGCATAACGGATATGCCGATGGAAGAAGAGGAGTTTTAACCCTAGACATAAACCGGGCTAGGTTCCAATACGGAGGAAAACCCCTGAATGGTGTGTGAAGTGCTCTCTGAAATATTTCAGGCACTTTGGGTTAATCGGGCCGATATGTGGCCGCACACTAACCCTCCCAAAGTGAAGATGCTCCCGGAAAAAGCTCTTGCTGAAGGTGACTCAGCAAGCAACTTGATAGAGCAGCAACTTAAACCAGGTCGATTTGATCCAGGTTAATCTCACTCTTGCCACTATACTGCTGAGGATTCTTGTTCATCCATATCGGTTAACCTTTCATGTATATAATTTCAAACTGTCCTGTGAAGTATTACAGCTGATTCTTCAAAGATGGTTTTAAATTTAAATACAGAGTAAAAACCCTCACCATATGCAGTCAGGGTGCAGTGCACTAAGCTGCAGAAGCCTAGAGATGTCTGTACACTCGTACCACATGTGTTTGTGTGAATGGCTCTGTACCCACATTCATTTTAAAAGTGAACCTGGGTACAGGCCCCTCCAATGTATACTACAGATAGGAACATACTGCTGTACCTATGTGCAACATAACATTTGATAGCTGTCCCCGTACAGAGTTGTGACTGCCCTGTGCACCCTGTGCACTCATTGTGCAAGTGCTGAACATAACATGTGAATGGGTCTGATGTCAGAATATGAACGCAGAATGCAGGGTTTTAGTGGATCAGTCCATGAATTATTCACAATCAACAATACTAAATATAACATGGCAGTTATCAAAAAGATAAAACACAATTAAACCCTAGACATTTCACTAGAAATAAGATACCTTACTTTGAAATGTAACGTCATGAACAGTAATAAGAAAGTCTGTGGCTATATCTCTGCATGAATTTAAGAAGCTTTGACTCTAATTTGAACTCTCTTTGGATACGGTGGACTGTGTTTTAGATACGCTTTGTCCTTTCCACACTGAAGAACTATTTCCTTGTGGATGTTGGTGGGATTGGACTTGGAATATACTTTGTTAATAAAGTATGGGATTCAATCTTATTTTTATGTTTTTTGTCAATTTATTTCTAGTGTTTAATTGTGTATGTTTTATGTTTTAAATAACTGTTTTTTATGAAGTATAATTTGTCATAAAAGTGCCAATTTATATGTATTTAATCCCCACTGGTATGTTTCCCAGGCTATGGGAAACATCTGTATCAGGCAGCAGTGATATAGGAAGATGCTGAAAGGCATAATCTCATAGCGAGCGAGAGGTGGCAATCGTAAACCCCTCCTGTATTCTACCAAAGACCACCTCAGGGCTCTGTGGTCGCCAGGAGCTGGCATCGACCCGATGGCATACATTACATTTATGTATGTTTTAGGGGCGTAATTGGCTTCTCTGTGGATCGTTGCTTCATTTTCTGAATCTAGCTAACTCCGTTTGTGCTGTTTGTAAATATATGGCAGTGCCAGGAGTATTTCCTGCATGCCCAATAGTAGAATGCAGTAGTTCAGGAATTTCGGCCCAGTAATGCAATGAAATGAAGATGCAGAGACAGTCACAAGCTTTGCAGGCTCGCACGCATAGCTGGCTCAAAATTCACCAAATACTTTAAAATTGCTTCCCTTGTAAACACAAAATAATCTCAGTGTGTTGAATAGATTTCTCTTGGACTGGAATGAAAGCAGAAATATGATGAATTATAGATAGAAAGAAAGGATGACATATTAAGTGGGGTAGTCATATATTTCTGGTAGTAGAATATTGAGACCTATATTGTTTCAATTGTGTAATGCTTTCTATTGTTTTCTATTTCACAATAATGTAACACATGAAATTAATCAAGCTGACATACACAGCAAGAAATCACCAGTGCTGTTGGGAATTCCCTCTGGAAGGAGAAACCCTTATTCATGAGAGCAGAGTGCACAGAGGCACAACACAGCGGAATTTGGTTCGGCTGAGAGTAAAATAACTTGGAGCCAGTTCATAGTCTAAATGGCTCAAGACTAAAATTGTCCTCACTGTTATTCCGTGGCAGCAGCCACTTAATGGAGGGGTTTTTTCCCTACCCCTCAAGTTTACGCTCAGGGGAAAGAGGGCTGCTTCCCCCCCCCCCCGTCCTTTCCAACAGGCCGCAGCCCCTGGTGGGGCCCCTTATCTTGATCCCTGCCTCAACCCCTGTGGCTATGCTGATCCTCTAGGTCTCAGCTTCACCTTTGACCATGACTCAGTGCTAGACCCATCTAGCAACCGCCCTTCTATTAAAGAGGAGGAAGTACTGCACCTATTTGGGTTGCTTAGCTTACTATGCTAATTCTTAGGAGGCAACCAATAGGATTTACCAGATGAATTCTAAGCATGGCTAGCACTTGAATGAGGAGGAAGTACCCTCAGCTAATAGCTGGGGAGAGGAGGCTGTCTCTTGACAGCAAAGGCGAATATCTCCCCTTTGCCTAGCAGAGTTTGCCCTGGTTTGCCTTAGCCAACTCTCTTCCCTCCCCTAAAGGGGAGGTAGATTACTGTCAATGGGAGGACTGCAACATGCAGAAGGTCCCAGGCTCAGCCACTGACAGCATCCCCCAGTCAATTCTGGAGAATTATTTGGCTCAGTATAAGGCTGCTTCCTATTTATCCCCGCTTCTGAAACGTGGGTGAGCTGCCCAGCTGGTGTGATGCAGACATGAATATCTGCCAGCAAGGTGGACTTTGGGCATGACACCAACATGGGAGGACCTGAATGACCTCGACCTGGGGTTGGCGACCCTCTCCCCAAACAAGGGTTGCTGGCGTTTGGGTGAAGCCTCTGCTCCATCACCCACACCACAGGTGACCTGGCGCATAACAGATGCTGTGAGGAGAACCTAGTTGGCATCGATCTGGGGTTGGCAGCCCCCTCCCCAAACATTGGGAGCTGGCGTTTGGGCAAAGCCTCCGGCCTCTCACCCACGCCACAGGTGACCTTGGCGCATGACAGATCCTGGTTGCAGAACCTTGGTTGGCCTCGACCTGGGGTTGGCAACCCCCTCCCCAAGCACGGGGAGCTGGCATTTGGGTGAAGCCTCTGGCCCCTCACCCATGCCACAAGTGACCTGGCGCATAACATATCCCGCGAGGACCAGAGGCGTCTGCTCAATGAGCATCTTGATGCGCTACTGTGCTCAGCGGTCAATGAGCAGGCAGCCAGGCTGCACCTACAACGTGGACCCATGTGCCAGACGGGCCACAGAGGCTACCAGACAGGGACAACAGCATGAGGCGGTAAGTCCGGATCCTCGACAGGTGAGTGGTATGTGTGGAGATCAATCTACTCCAGCAGCCTCCCATCCCTCCACCAGCCACACTGTGGAGATTATCATGATTTCATCTCCCATAATGCAGCCCTCTAATGCTGAGCTGCCTGTTCCTGTGCTGCAACCTCTGTGGGAGAAGAGCATTGTATTTATTTGGTGGTCCCCCCTCCCATCTCCTAGACGCCTGCCCTCCTGGTTAGTCCCTCTATGACTAAGCGAGATAATTTAGATACAGGCCGATTGCAGTGATTCGCTGCAACAGCCGGGAGGCCTGAGGATGCACGTGGCTGGTGGGTCAGCAGTGGGGCGTGGGGCTCGACTCTCTCTGGCTCCTGAGTCCACCCACTCTGGACCACAAAGAAAGGAGAGGTCTAAGTGGTTCCTCCCTAGGACTCCCCCGACCTTGCGGGTCCCTTGACGCCGAAATTGATGATGATAAAATTAATAAAGCAGCTTTTCCACTTCTTCACGAGGTGTTACCACCACCTCGCGGAGGACATGGACGCACTCGACTCTCTTTAGCCGCAGGGTATCCTGGACGGCCTCACCCCGGTAGGTCGTCGTCCAAGGCTGATGGCACAACTCCGACAGAAAAGGGCACAGGTAATATAGGGGCCCCGCTCTAAGGCGACCATGGTTCGCCGGACTGGTACCCCTCTCTGTCACGGCCTCAATGCCTCTGCTGCAACGGCCGGACCTTCTGACCCAAGGGCTGTTGCTTCAGCCAGACTGGGCATGGCTCTACTACATGCCTGGAGTTAACCGCACGCAGTTAGTGAAGAGAGGGCTATTCCAGGACGGTGCAAGACACAATCTGGGCCACTAGGCGCCAAAGCACCAATAGGAATTACCAGATGATTTGGGCCGTCTTCCTCAGAAAGGCCACTTTAGATGGGCTAGGCATAAAAAGTTGAGATATGCTTGGCCAAAGTCCCCCCAAGACACGGCTTTCCCTTCCTGCAGGCAGGCCTGGGCCAGGCTCTGGGACCCATTACTCTGAAATAACAGGTCTCAGTCTTAGCTTCGGTCCTGAGCCTGAGGAGAACAGGGAGTATTCAACTCCACCTCCACCTCTCTTGTTTTTTCGAGGAGCTACCAATATTGCTCTTCCACTGATTCATCTCCTTCCTTCATGGAGCCTCAAAGAGGTACTGAATGCCCTCACATGGGCCCCTTTGAACCAATTTCATCTATCCCGCTAAAGTATCTATCCGACAAGGTCCTCTCCTAGTGATGATCACTCTGGCACATAGAGTATCGGAATCAGGGGGCGCTCTCGGTTCAAAGGGAGCTCTGCGTCTTCCAGCCAGATGTGCTGGTCCCTAAGATGTAGGGTCCTTTGACCCTACCTTGGTCAAAATAAATAATTAAATAGATTAACAAACTCAGTCTTCCAAGCCCATACATTCGCTTGTACGCAGTTGGCATTCCCTGGAGGGTTGCAGGGCCTGACACACCTACATTCAAAGGACCTAAGGCGGTCCGAGGCCCTCTGCGTGCCCCTCCACGTGACTTCACAGGGCTCTATGGCGCCTAAGATGACCTTAGCTCATTGGACGAGGGCATGCGTCAACACAGCCTAACAAGCCCCGTCAACCCAGCTTCCATGGGGCATCATAGCACACTCTACCACAGGGCAGCCACCTCGGCGGCTTTCACAGCACAGGCGCTGCTAGGGGAAATATGCCGGGCATCCACATGGCCCGCCATTTCTCCCTTTCTCAAGCACTACAAAATTGGGGGACGGGTGCTCCAGCAAGTGGTACAGAACTGATCCACTTCCCCACTCCCCATGGTAACTTATAACTGCTCTGGTAAGTCCCTTTGTGAGCCGTGACCTCCTACTTCGAGGGAGAAAGAAACATTGGACCTACCGTGAAGGGTTCTTTCTCCTCTGAAGTAGGAGGTCACACGGCCCACCCGTGGATCAGGGAGTAGTGTGGTGTCAGGCCATGTCTCTCTGCGCCAACCTTTGGGACTAATTGTTCCGATGCTAACCTTGGAACAACCTCCGTTTCTACCTTGATTAATATCTCAGGGCATCCGTCCTCTATCCTACTCCCTTTGAGTACTAACCTCTAGTTCCACAACACTGTGGAGTTCTGCAGCCCAATCATGAAACGCAACAGTCGGAACTAGGGAATCACACCTGAGCATGCTGGGAGAAGGGGGACAGACTTCAGCTACTTGAAAAACACCTGAGATTTCCTGTCTATTGGGAGCAAGGAGTGGAAGTCAACCCTTTGTGAGCCGTGACCTCCTACTTCAGAGGAGAAAGAACCCTTCACGGTAGCTCCAATGTTTCTATTTCCTCTTCCATTCTCTGCCTCTTCCCATTTGGGCACTGTCTTTCCCCCTCACATTTGGGGGCTGGCTTTTTCTATACCTGGAACCCTGGTCTCATGCTCAACAGCGACCCAGCTGCCAGGCTCAGTGAAGAGGGCAGAGCCCAGCGGTCATGCCTAGCAGCAACCTCAGCTGCAGGGCTCAGTGGAGGAGGAGGTCGATGACCCAAGAGAAGGAAGTGGGTAACTGCTCCACCCATATATATTGCCCCCCCCCACAAAGACACACACACAGAGACAGGAATCAAACATTTGAGATTTTAATGTGAAGTACCCCCCCCCACACACACACACACAAATTAGACTTAAGTGCAAGGCTGCCACAAGAAGTTATTACAAACAGAGGGGGAATTTGATAATAAAGCATATAATGTGCACCAAGCACCCAGTCCTAATAGGACTCTAGCAATAGCCCTGCTCAAAAGATGCCAGAACAAGGATGTAAAGGTAAAGTGGACCATCGAGTCTTTGCTAGAATACAGGAGGGGTTTACCATTGCCTCCTCCCGGACACTATGAGACGATGCCTTTCAGCACCTTCCTATATGGCTGCTGCCCAAAATAGGTGTTTCCCATAGTCTGGGAAACACAGTGGTGTAACTATAGGGGGGCAGGGGGGCACGTGCCCCCGGTGCCACCCCGCCGGGTCACGTGGGGGGCGCCAAAAAGTGGCTCCCCCCGCCGCCGCCCCTTGAATCGCCTGCCGAGTGTGGCGGCGGGCATGCGGGCGGCAATTCGGCAGCGGGTCGCCCGCAGAGTAGTGACAGCGGCGGCTGGTGTGGTGGCTGGCCTGGCGGCGATGGGATGGCCAGGCCTCCTCCTCAGTGTATGTAGCGGGCGAGGCCGAGCGGCGGTGCGGAGTGCAGGCAGCGACGCCGAGCCTGCCTTCTGGCCTGGTGTCGCTTCTGCGCAGGCGCGCCTGGCGCGCCTGCGCAGTTGGGACGCTGACGTCTGCGATGTCGGGATGCCGGCGTCGGCGTCCCAACTGCGCAGGCGCACATGCGCAGAAGCGACGCCGGACCAGAAGGCAAGCTCGGCGTTGCCGCCTGCACTCCGCGCGGCCGCTTGGCCGCGCCCGCTACATACCCTAAGGAGGCCATCCCATCGTCGCCAGGCCAGCCACCACACCACCCACTGCCGCACTCGGCGCGGCGGGCAAGCCGCCGCCACCACCACTCCGCGGGTGACGCGCCGCTGCGGCCCGCCACATCACCGCCACTGCCGTCGATCTGCTGCCTGGGCGGCGCCGGCGGCGGCCTAGGTATGTGGGGGCCGGGGGGCAACGCGGGGGGGCGCCATTTCAGGGCGCTTGCCCTGGGCGCCGTTTCCCCCCGATACGCCACTGGGGAAACACACCAGGTGGGATTCGAACCAGCAACCTCTGTCTTGCTAATCAAGTCATTTCTAAGCTGTGCCATTAGGTGCATGTACTGGTGATTAACTGCTTCAATAGCAATTAATTAATGCTTTCATTTGGGCCTTCCTGAGTCAGCCTGAGCGGGATCTAAAATGAACTGAGCTGACATCAAAAGACATGTGACAGTGGGCACACACCTTAGAGCAGGCCTGCTCAACTTAGGCCCCCCAGCTGTTTTTGGACTACAGCTCCCATAATCCTCAACCACGGTGGCCAATAGCCAGGGATTATGGGAGTTGTAGGCCAACAGCTTCAGGAGGGCCAAAGTTGAGCAGCCCTGCCTTAGAGGGAACACTGGCTGTGGGCCCTATGGGCCTGGATCTTTTAATTATCTAGCAGTGCCCCTACTTCTCTCCAGTATTCACTCTGCATATTTGTCAATAATCTCAATATTCCAAAGACACCACCATAAGCCTGCATTGCTGCTCCAGAGAAAGCCAGAATTTGGGTAGCACTGTCCCTGGAATATCTCACCACTTGGAGAAGTGGGGAGTGCATGTAATAGAAGATCCACTTTTGAAAAGATAACTTGGCTGTTATCGTTATGTGCCCTTCTTTGAGTGGCAGAGCTCATAGATGGGGCTGGGGAGGAGAAGAAACAGAAATCTTGGCATCTCTGCAGACTTACAACTTTGTTAGCCACAGGCCTGCAGAGATGCAAATGGAATTTGGTGGATGAACATTTCTGTTGGCTCCATCAAAGCTGGATGGAAGCACTGCATATTTTGGGTCTTCTTTGCTCAAGATGCTCTTCACACCAGTTGTGTCATTATTTATTAGTTATTCTTCCCCTCACGGAAATGTTGCTTTTCAGAAACGGTTCAAAACTTCCGCTTCTGCAGAAATGATTGCAGGAGATGAATGAGTAAAAGATCATTTTCCAGATAAAATCAATTTAGTAGCCTAGGCAATGTGGCCTTTCAAATAATATTTTGACACAGGTCTTGTACCTTGTGTAAATAAAAAAACCCACACGATTCTAATCTGCATCCTAGGCAAACTAATGCATTGCTAGATTATTTTTGAGAAGCAGAATAACGAAAGGTAGTCTAAAACATAGGTATCCTTAGGATTTCCCCCCAATTTTAAAACAACAACAACCAGTTTTAATCTCTTTTAAGAGACTGGTATAATCAAGTGTATATCAATAAACATGACAGGTGTACATTAAACGGTCAAATGGATGAAATCAATATTTGTCAAGTTTTGAAGTGGAAAGCAAACATTGTGATGCTACAAGCAGCACACATCAAAAATATGTAGAAAGACTTCCAAGAAAAGAAAAAGCTAGAACAAGTATCGATGGGTTTTCTGCCATTTCCAAGGATATACACGATCCTAGTCTGTATTCCAGGCAAACAGATATATTATTTTGAGAAGCAGAATAATTCAGTCAAAGGCAGCCTAAAACATTAGGTATGCTTAAGATTGTTTTCAATCAAAGTCCCCCCCCCAATTATTTATAAATATTTTCATATTTTCATATTATTTTTCATATTGTATTTTATTGTATTTTACCGTCTGCAGACAGATATGTATTTCTGAAATAAATATTTGAGTCAGGGAAAATTATATTGGGAGCACTTTATGCCTAAACACAGAATTCAAAATCCAATTAAAAGACAGAGCTGGTTCAGATGAACCTCAGTCCAGCAGCACCCCTTCTACATGTGATAAGACTGGAGCCTTGTCACGAATGTAGCCACCTCTAGGTCATTCAAGGATATACAGACATGTTCTCCACATCCTTTACTCAGGTATAAATGGTGATCATCTGAATGTTTAAACAGGGTTTTGCAGCGTGTGTGGAGGGGTGATATGGAAGAGTACGTGCTTTAGAATCCAAGGGAAAGTGTGGTATGCAAGGACAAGGCAGTCAAGTGGAAGCAGGAATATTGAATGAACGAGAGATGATTAGCTTATCCCACGCACAGCATTTGCACCCTAGGATTTTATTGTCCCAGAGTGCAGAGGGGCAGTTAGGATGAGGGATGCGCACGGAACCGTGGCGGGGCAGTTCAAAGGCGGCAGGGGTGCCGCTTTAAGAGTGGGGGAGGGTGCCCTTACCCTTCCTGCCACTTCCCTCCGCCGGCGTCCTTTGTTTAGAAAGCTAATCGAGGCGGCAGCATACCTCCCTGCCACCCCGTTGGCCGGATATGGCTGGAAGTCCCTGACCCTCCTGCACACGTGGGCGTGTGTGCATGCTGGTGCGTGCAGGCACATCAGGGATGTCTGGCCAACGGGGGCAATGGGGTGGCAGGGAGATGCGCTGCTGCCCCGATGAGCTTTCTAAGCAAACTGCTCCGGCAGGAGGAAGTGGCGGGAGGGGTAAGTGTACCCTTCCCCACTCTTAAAGTGGCACCCCTGCAGCCTTTGAACTGTTACCTGTGAATCTAAGGATAGATATGGTCTGGACATCTAAGGCTATTACACCCTGTATGAAAAGAATGGATATTTTGCCTAGGACTTTTTCAGACCATAATCCAATTTGTTTTACATGGAAGAAGAAAGGAATGATTTCATTTCGTTGGAGATTGAATGAATACCTCTTGAAAAAATCAGATGTTGTGGAGAAAGCCAAAAAGAAGTTAAAGGATTATTTTGAATTGAATTTAAATCAAGGAATGGACAATAAAATAATCTGGGATGCAAGTAAAGCGGTTATGAGAGGTTTTTCCATACAGCAAAAGGCATATTTTAAAAAGCAAAGAGGATTGAAAAAAGAGACACTATTGATGCAGATCTCCAAAAAAGAAAGGGAACTATTATGGTCCAAAGATAAGAAGACAGTTACTCAAGCTATCAAAATGTTACAACAACAACTTTCTATGTTAGTAGCAAATGAACTTGCACGGAATTTGAAGTATGTTAAGCAAAGGACATTTGAGTTCGCAAACAAACCAGGCAAGTTGTTAGCTTGGAAAATTAGATCTGCGGGGGGGGGGGGATATTACATATCCAAAATACTTACAAAAAATGGGCTCTCTTATGATGGAAAGGAAATAAGAGCTGAATTTTACAAATATTATTCAGAACTATACAAAGGCAAAATAGCTGAAGACCAAAAAATTGAGCAGTTTCTTAGGACCAAAAACATTCCAAAACTCTCTAAGGAACAAATAGAAATTAGGAATGCTCCGATAACAATCATGGAAATAACAGAAGCAATAAATTAAAGTAAGCCCAACAAGGCCCCAGGTCCTGATAGATTGACAGCTTTGTACTACAAGTCATTTAAAGATCAAATTTTACAGCCTTTTCAATGGACTATGAATGATATTTTACAAAAAAGGATTATGCTGGATTCGTGGAAGTATGCAAATATTGCAGTAATCCCAAAACCAGATCAAGACTTAACGTTAGTCAAAAATTATAGACCAATCTCACTTTTAAATAATGATTACAAACTTTTTGCTGCCATTCTGGCAAGAAGAATGAAGGTTATATTAAGACATTTTATTCATGAAGATCAAGCTGGCTTCTTGCCAAAGAGACAATTGAGAGATAATGTGAGAACAGTCCTGAATGTATTGGAGTATTATGAAAAACATAATGATAAACAGATGGCGATGATTTTTCTGGATGCAGAGAAAGCTTTGGATAATGTTTTGTGGCAATTTATGTGGAGATTATTAGATGCAATGGGTGTTGGCAGTAACTTTATTAGGGCAATTAAGACAATTTATTCGGAGCAGTATGCTAAGATTATTGTTAATGGGGAATTATCAGACAACTGTGAAATACAAAAAGGGACTAGACAAGGATGTCCACTTTCCCCATTGCTTTTTATATTGGTTCTAGAAGTGCTTTGTAGAAGTATTAGAAAAGATGATAAACTACATGGCCCCAAAATTGGGAAACAAGATTACAAGTTGAGAGCCTTTGCGGATGATGTTGTGTTTTTTTTAGAAAATCCAGTGGATAAGATTGGAAGACTCTTAGATAAAATACAACAATTTGGCCAGTTGGCTGGATTTTATATAAACAAGGCCAAAACTAAGGTTCTGACTAAAAATATGGATCAGAAATCTAAGGACAGATTCTCTGAAATAAGTGAGTTGAAAGTGGAGAAGAAAATCAAATACTTGGGGGTCTGGTTAACAAATAATAATTCTTTGTTGTTTACAAATAATTATGTTAAAATATGGAATACAGTGAAAATTGATTTACAAAGATGGTCTAAATTGAATTTGTCTTTAATGGGAAGAATCTCAGTGGTGAAAATGAATGTCTTGCCTAAAATGTTATTTCTTTTTCAGACTATTCCTATAATTAACACTCTAACTTGTTTTAAGCAATGGCAGAAGGATATAACTAAGTTTGTTTGGCAAGGGAAAAGACCAAGAATTAATTTTAAGAATCTAACAGATGCAAAGGAAAGAGGTGGTCTTACCTTGCCGGACTTAAGGTTGTATTTTGATGCTGTTTGTTTGACGTGGCTAAAAGAATGGATAACATTAAGAAACCCTAGAATACTTGATTTGGAAGGATGTGATAGAAGGTTTGGACAGCATGCGTATCTGTGGTATGAAAAAAGCAAAATACATAAAGATTTTTTGAACCATTATGTAAGAAGGAGCTTAATGAGGGTGTGTCTGAAATATAAAAATTGGTTGGAACCTAAAACTCTGTTATGGATATCTCCGATTGAAGCTTTATCACGTAAAGAAGTAAATATGCAATTGCATTGGGGTACCTATAGGGATTTGTTATATTTTTAGGAAAAGGACTGTAAGTTAAAAAGTTTAACTGAAATACAAAATTTGGTTAGAGATTGGTTTCATTATCATCAGTTAAATGAAATATATAAGAAGGATTTTAAAGTTGGATTTGAGGATCAGATTTCAAGCTTTGAGAAGGAATTATGTGAAAATGATGAAAAATTAGTTTCTAAAATGTATCAACTTCTACTTCTGGAAGAGACAAGAGAGGAAGCGGTTAAAACGACCATGATAAAGTGGGCTCAAGATGTGGGTCATAATATAGAAATGGCAGCCTGGGAAAAATTATGGAAAACCGATTTAAAGTTTACTGCATGTTATGCTTTAAAAGAAAATTATTACAAAATGATGTATAGATGGTATCTGACACCAAAAAAATTGGCATTAATGTATAAAAATGTTTCAAACAAATGTTGGAAGTGTCGACATTCTGAAGGCACTTTTTTTCATATGTGGTGGACCTGTGGGAAGGCTAAAGCCTATTGGGATATGATATATAATGAGTTAAAGAAAATATTTAAAATGACATTTCCTAAGAAGCCAGAATCCTTCCTGCTGGGAATAACACAAGGTGTAATTTCTACAACGAATATAACATTTTTTATGTACGCTTCTACGGCGGTCAGAATTATATATGCACAGAAATGGAAGAGTAATGAACTGCCTTCAAAAGAAGAGTGGCTGATAAAAATTTTGGAATATGCGGAGATGGCAAAACTTACACTGATAAGAGACCAAAATTTGGAATGCTTTAAAGAAGATTGGAAACCATTCTTGTTGTATCTAAAGAACTATTTTCCTACTATGGACTTTACAGCAGGGTTTGAAATTTAGTAAAAAACCGCAGGTTGGGTAGATTAACTGTGTTTGTAAGGGTTTAAATTTATGTTTTGAATTACTATTATAGCAAGGGCAAACTTTATAGCTGATGATTCACGAAGAGATGTGTGCGGGAAGTCCATCTTTGTGTATTTGTGTATGAATGACAATATTACTATTGTTAAAATCAATAAAAATTGAATTTGCAAAAAAAAAAAAAAAAGAATCTAAGCATTTCAATTGATCTCTATGTATTGATCCTAGGGTATATAGTTAACGGAGAACTGAGCTCTTGCTACACCATTTTGATGGTAGCTGAAAAGAGTCCCCTCCATCTTGTATTCCTGAACGTATGTCAGTGGGAAAGAATCTGCTTAGTATGCTTTGGTTCTCATACTGAGGAGCCGGGTAGAAGGACCACTGGACAGCTCACACACCCCCACGGCCATCTGCTCGGCTGCGCAGCGGCTGGAATTGGAATAACTTTTTTAAAAAACATGGAGCTTTGCAGCGGAGGGTGGGGGGAATTCCTCAAGTCGCGGACCGGCACTCAACTCGTCGTGGACCGGAACCGGTTCGCGGACCGGCCATTGAGAAACTGTGCCCTACATAGCCACTTTCTTAACTCTGCAGCATTCAATAAAGCTTCTCGGAACTATAAAGTTTTCTCCTCCTTGGTGTGTACAAAATTGGCTATCATCTACCAAGTAGATAGTAACCCGTTAGTTAACACCGCCACGGTTCTTAACTACCCCTCTACATGCATTCCAAATATTAAAGTACCCACCCACCCCCCACAAACACACACAATTTGTGGAACAAATGCTGGGCTGAGGAGATGTATGAACTTTCATCTCTGTTGTGGGGTGGACTTGGGTGAATTATTCTCCAAATCATCTGTAATGTATGGTCATTTGTTCATGCTGATCGTAGCAGGAATTGCTGGGCAAAGGAAACCTAGGAGAACCTTTTCTGTGCTGGACTGGAGACACTGATGTTTTCGGGGATGGGGAGAGGAAGGGAGGGAGGGAGGGAGGGGTGTTAGTAGGAACTGTATATACCATCAGAGACTACACTGCCACCGCTTCACTTACCTCAATCTGCTCAAGAAAGAAGCTGCTCCATTGACACAACATATTATGCTATAAAATTCTGTCTATGCTGCCGGATATATCAAGTTCAGATGAAGAAACATGTCGTGCAATCATTCATTTGAGAATGAGATGCAAAATCCAGCTGTCCTGTGAACAGGGGCATGGCAGATTGAAGAGGGCCCTGGCTAAAAAGTGAAGATGGGCCCCTGCCCCTACCCCTACCCCACCCCCCTCTTCTTCAGAGAGACATGAGTGGGAAAGCAAAGGACAAGCTGTCACCAAGGCCGGTGGGTCCCTCTCCCCCTGGGCTTCAGGGACCTTTGTCCCCCATTGTTCAATTGTAGCCACGCCCCATCTTGAGAATATTTTATTGAAAAAACAGGATAGAAATCATGCTTCTAGACAAAGACCTTTAGCTACACTAAATATGTCTGTGTTGGATGTCTGCCTTACACTTGAAACATCTCTTCATTTATGGATTCCTTCCCACCAAAACACTAAACACACTTCTTTTTTAAAAAAGTTTGTAGAACTCCAGATTTTTAAAAAATCTTTGTCAGGCTGAACTGCAAAACTAGGAAACACTTCATAAAATGGCAGCCTGTCAATCAAACGCAAAAAAGAAGCAAGAGGTTACTGAAAGGAGAAATAAATGGAAGAGCAGCATTGAACCCAGGTTAAAAAAATTCAACAAGATTTTTTTTTAAAAAAAGATTGGTCGGGGTGGGGAGAGAGATTAAATTACATTCCTTCATCTTATCTGACACACTCTAGTTGGTGTATGAATTGTTTAAGACAGTGCCTCCTTAGAACAAGGAAAGTGGCTATTCTAGGCCCCCATTGTGAAGGTTCCTTTTCAACTGCAAGCAACACAGACAGGGCAGCTGTGGCACTATAGAGGAAGGAGGTTACGGCGTTCAGGAAGTGACAGCAGGAGGAGGAGGAGGAGGAGGAGGAGAGAAAGAAAACAGGAGGAATCCACTAGCTCTTGGAGGCAGTTCTGAAGGAATGCAGCGTATTACTTTCTTCAATGACTGAAAGACTTAACCCTAAGTGCGTCCAAGTTTTATTGATGGTTGGTTTGAATTTGTTTTATATGATGGATAGTTGGGTTTTAATTGCACACTGCCCAGAGATTTTATGTAGTGTGGTATATACATATGATAAATTAATAAAGAAAGTTCTGGAACCCTGTAGACTTCTATCAAAAGGAACAGTCATCTGCTCTCGCTAAATGAGTGGCAATGGTTCTTGGTATGCTAGCCATATCTGTAATCATGGGGGAAGTTAACATCTCAAGAGCCTAGAACTCTTAATGCGTAAGCAGAACCCTTTGCTACTGTGTTGGGTTTTTTTTAGAGATGACCCTCGGGGTTCTGTTCTCACCTATAGACGTGACTACAGAAATGGCAAATAACGGAACCTTACCCCTATGGGAATCTAGAAGCAGCCACCAACCTGCTCTACGTTGCCTCCTGGTGGGCACATGATAGCACTGCCACACTCTGGAAAGAGCAGAGGACAAAGCCCGTGGGGGGGGAGGGGGAGGGGGGAGAAAGCAAACCGATGTGTGTCCCCGCAGGTGTGAATGGGTGTCAAGATGGCACTGAAGGAAGGAGTCCTTGTGTCTTGCAGAAACAGGAGCAGACCCCAGCCACAAAGGTGGCTGCTTGGATGAATGGCAGTGGATGGAGGTGGAGGTGTCTTTTCTGAGGGGCCTGCGGTTGTGGTGTCGCTTGAAACAGGGTGGGGGAAGAGAGCCCTCTGATTTCTCAGACAAACAGATAGAAGAACGTGAAGGGTGAGGTTTGAAAGAACCATTACTACTACTACTACTACTACTACTACTTATATTCCTCATTTTGACACAAGTTTCCAAAACAGTTTATGTAATAATAATAAAGAAAGGTAATAATAAGAAGAAAGAAAGAGTAATAATAAAGAAAGAAAGATGGATTCCCTGTCCCCAAAGGGCGCACAATCTAAAAAGAAAGATAAAATAGACACCAGCAACCATCACTGGAGGGTTACAGTGCAGGGGGTAGAAAGAGCCAAGTACTCCCCTCCCCTGCTCCATGAAGAGAATCCCCACTTTGTCCTCCACTTGGGATCCTCTTGCCCAGTTGGCAGGAGATGCCCCCAAGTCCTGAAGCAACCTCTAGGGGCAAGAGGACCAATGGCCATTGCTGAGGCTCGTGACACATCCTCTAGAGAGGCAAGAGGACAAGAGGACCAATGGCCATTGTTGAGGCTTATGACACATCCTCTTTCATGACACCTCTGGGGCTCAGCTGCTCTTTGTGGGTGAGTTAGGCGAGGAGGGAGGAGGCGAGGTGGAGAGGAGCTGGAGAGATAGAGAGGAAAGAGAGTACTAGAGTTCGTTTCTGTTTTTCAAATTTATTTATTTATTTATCCATCTATTTATCCATCTATTTATTCATCCATTCATTTATTTATCTATTTATTTATTTATTCAGTGTGTACAGTTAGTGTTAGTGTTTGTTATTTTGTTGTTTGTTTCTTTGTTTGTTTGTTTGGGGTGGTTTTGGGAGGGGTCTAGGGGGGAGGGAGGGACAGTCAGCTTTTAGTTACAGGAGGGATAGTTAGTCAGGAGGGAAGAGTTAGACAGGGAGGGAAATGGGGGAGAAGATGAGGAAAGACCTCCTCGCAATGTAAGTTGGATTTCATCACAGCTTTGCCTGTCTCCCTCTGTTCCTGGGCCAGGTCTGACTAGAGTCCCCTGCCCACCCAATTAGGAAGGGCAACAGCTGTGAAGACACCTATTGTGATGTGCTCCACAGATGTCCCAATTCTAGGGGAGAATTTGAATCCACCCCTCATTTAGCTGGATGAGAACAGAGCTCAGAGAGGAGGTCTGGAGATGAGTGTTTTTTAAAGTCTAAAACAGCAAGGGGTTGTTTAAAATAAGTTACAAACTTAGATAGAAAGCCTGCACCCTGTACTAACTAGCTCATGGGGAGGGAGGCAGGGAGGGAAGGAGGGAAGGAAGGAAGGAAGGAGTGTACCAGGAGTGTCAGCCCATCAGATGAAACTCAGAGATGGACAAAGCGAGCGAACAAGGGGACAGTCCTACACTCTCTGCCTCTGTTCCTAATCTATGAGTGCTGAGAATCTATGCTTATGGAGTCACATTTCCAACATGGGTCCCATCAATCTATGGGCCCCATCATCTCTCATCAAGTGTGAAGACGGTCAGATAAAATTCAATGTGGGGAGAGCTGGTCTACCAGTTGGTTTTCTGGGAGGACTAGTCTATTATTATTATTTCTTGTTTACACAGTCAGACAGGTGTTATTGACTGGTTTGTTTTATCCAGACATCGAGTCCTTCCCAAGGACCTGGGATGCCAGAATTTTATTGTCAATGGTTATAGATATCGTTGCAGAATATAGGCTGTTCCCAGTAAAGCTGCTTTTTGTAATTGGCTGATGGTGATTTCTGTGGCCCCTATGGTGTTGAGGTGCTCTTCAAGGTCTTTTGGAACTGCACCCAGGGCGCCAATTACCACTGGGATGATTTTGTTCTTCTTCTGCCACAGCCTTTCGATTTCAATTTGTAGATCTTTGTATTTGGTGATTTTTTCTATTTCTTTTTCTTCTAGTCTGCTATCCCCTGGTATTGCTATGTCGATTATTTTGACTTGTTTTTCTTTCTTCTCGACTATAGTGATATCTGGTGTATTGTGTGGCAGATGTTTGTCTGTTTGTAGTCACAAGTCCCATGATATTTTTACATCTTCATTTTCTTCAACTTTCTCAATTTGATGGTCCCACCAATTCTTGGCTACAGGTAGCTTGTATTTTTTGCAGATGTTCCAGTGTATCATTCCTGCTACCTTGTCATGCCTTTGTTTGTAGTCAGTCTGTGCGATCTTCTTACAACAGCTGATCAGGTGGTCCACGGTTTCATCTGCTTCTTTACAAAGGCGGCACTTGCTGTTTGTTGTGGATTTTTCGACTTTGGCTCTTATTGCATTTGTTCTTAGTGCCTGTTCTTGTGCAGCCAGTATTAAACCCTCTGTTTCTTTCTTCAAGTTGCCATTCTTAAGCCATTGCCAGGTCTTGGTGATGTCTGATTTTCCACTTATATTGTGTAAATATTGACCATGCAGGGGCTTATTTCTCCATTTTTCTGCTCGGTTCTTGACTTGTTCTTTCTTGTAGGCCTGTTTTGTTTCATTGGTGTTGAATAGTTTCGTGTTCTTGACCATTTGAAGTGCATCTTCTTCACTGTCCCTTATATATTCTTCAAGGCCTCTTTTCTCCTCCTCTACTGTTTGATGGACTTGCAGCATTCCTCTTCCACCTGAGCTGCGAGGGAGGTAGAGCCTATCTACATCACTGCGGGGGTGCAGAGCATGATTGATGGTCATGATTTTCCTGGTCTTACGATCTAGCGTCTCTAGCTCTGCCTGGGTCCAGTTTATTATTCCTGCAGTGTATCTAATAACAGGTATAGCCCAGGTGGTTTATGGCTTGTATGATGTTCCCGCCATTGAGTTTGGACTTGAGGATTTTTCTGACTCTCCTGATGTATTCACTTCCAATTTTTCTTTTAACTTCAGTGTGTGCGATGTTATCAGCCTGGAGAATGCCCAAGTATTTGTAAGGTTCTTTCTCTTCCAGGTTCTTGATCTTGCTTCCATTGGGCAGTTCTATTCCTTCTGTTTTTGTTATTTTCCCTCTCTTCATTATTAATGCAGCACACTTGTCTAGTCCAAACTCCATTGCTATATCGCTACTGAATATACGGACAGGGTTTAGCAGTGATTCGATTTCTGACTGGGACTTTCCATACAACTTCAGATCGTCCATGTACAGCAGATGGTTGATTTTACTGGATGTTTTAGACGTTTGGTATCCGAGGCTTGTTTTGTTTAGTATTTGTGAAAGTGGGGTCATGGCGATTAGAAACAATAGAGGGGATAGTGAGTCCCCTTGGAAAATGCCTCTTCTAATGCTAACCTGTCCAAGTGCCTCGCCATTGATTGTTAACCATGTACTCCACATGCTCATTGCTTTTTAAATAAATATCTGAATGTATTTGCTGACACCAGTTGTTTCTAAACATTTTAGTATCCATGTGTGAGGCAATGAATCGAAGGCTTTCTTGTAGTCAATTCATGCAACACTTAGATTTGTTTTTCTTCTCTTGCAGTTTTCTAAAATCATTTATTTATTATTATTATTATTATTATTATTATTATTATTATTTCAATTTCTATACCGCCCTTCCAAAAATGGCTCAGGGCGGTTTACAAAGAGAAATAACAAACAAATAAGATGGCTCCCTGTCCCCAAAGGGCTCACATTCTAAAAAGAAACATAAGACACACACCAGCTACAGTCACTGGAAGTACTGTGCTGAGGGTGGATAGGGCCAATTACTCTCCCCCTGCTAAATAACGAGAATCAACACGGTAAAAGGTGCCTCTTTGCCCAGTTAGTCTAACCATTAACCCAATTGGTAGACCAGCTCTCCCCAGAAAAATGGTCCTTGACATAACACTGTTTTTCTGGGAAGACTTGCTCTACCAGTTGGGTTTAATGGGTAGACCAGCTCTCTGTGGTAAAACAGAATCGATTTGACAATGGAGTGCCAACTTCTAGTATGCAGTCCACACCCAGCAGCAGTGTCATCTCCACTTCCTAGTCCAGCAGCATGGTGTCCCTAGCAGCGCCAATGCAGCCGGCACACCAGTGTTAGTTGCACGTGAAAAGTGACTCCTGGCTAGGGCACTGGCCTTCACTTCATCTTGTGGCAGCATAGTCCCAAAACCCATCCCAAACATGATGCACGATGGTGCACCTCTGTCATGCCTCCCATTCTTGTCTTCTTTCTAAATAAAAGGTCCCAGTTGCCTCCACCTTTTCCCTTCCAGGAGGGAGCTGCACCCCTGAGCTCTTTCATGGTCCTTTTCTATACCTTTCAAAGCTCTAACATAAGCTTGGTGTGTTGGGTTGAGCAGAACTGCACACAATGTCTCTGCACCAATGCGTTTTGGCAGCTGTCTCGACTTAATTCCTCAGCCAGAAAGAAGACAATGCAATAGCTGGAAACATATTAGGCTACTTGTCTCGCTGCCCCGGCTGTTCTGCAATCCTTCCCTGTCCCATTGGCCCCCTCTCCTCCAAATGTCTGCTTAAAGGTCTCTTGCTCACCTTCTCTCCGCTCTCTTCTAGGTTACGAAGGGTCTGCAGCAGCTGCAGGGAGCTGTTTCAAGCCTCCCCCTCATGTGACTCCATCACGGGCAAGCCCCCCAGACGGAGGTTCTGGCAGAGGAGGAACCGGATTGAGCCCACTCTGGCTCCTCCTCCAACTGTGGCTCCTCCTCCAACTCTGGATCCTCCGCCAACTCTGGCTTCTCTGCCAACTCCGTCTTCTCCGGTTCCACAAGGGGGCTCCCAGGCATCTTCAGGAGTCACCATCGGTGAGGAGGTGCCCCAGGCTCCTGGGGAATGGTTGGGACTGGGGGTGACTGTTTGAGGAGGGTGGGATAGCTATTGCTTAGCAAACAGGCAGATTTGTGGACCTTCATTCAAAATTGATGGGCCTGAATGTCTTCTTCCCTTCCAGACTTCCAGAGCCCTGCAGCAGAGAAAATAAGAGAACGAGATCAGGTAGGGTATCATAGAGTAAAGGGCAGCCCTCCACAGAGCCCAGGTCATTTCTGTGAGAGGCATTTGCCCCATAGGGGATCTGGGAGCACCCACCCTCTGCTCTGATCCCTTTCCCAGTTCTGCTGCAGTCTCCCCGAGAAGCAGCAGAATAATCCATGGAGGGGGTGGGTTCTCAAGAAAGGACTTGAAGCGACCCTCAAAGTAAGGGTGTCTGGTCCATTTCCAGGAAGTCACAGAGAAGTCCTTCCATCACTAACAGCTCAATGCTTCTAATTTTCAGGTCATCCTCTGGTGGACAACCTTGCTGACTTCCATCGTGGAGAGAGTGCATGACGCTGAGTCCAGGTGGGAGTATCCAGTGGAATTCAGCAAGGTGATGGCTGTGAAAGCCGTTTTGGTGAGTGAGACGCAGCAGAGAATGGAAGAGAATGGCCAAGCGCAGGCTCAGTCTCAACCTGACCTCCAAGACTGTGTGTTTGCGGCATCATCTTGTTTGTTTCTTTGTTCTTCTATTTATTATTTCTCTGTGTAAACAACTTTGGAAACCTCTGTTGAAAAACAGTGTGAAAATGTTGTTGTTGGAGCGATCCCAATGAAGTCCATGGGTACTGATCAACTCTCCTCTGCTCTTTACCTTCTCCCAGGAGATAATGGAGGATGTTACCGCACATCCTGACCCTGGCTCCTTCTTCAGGAAAACCCTGGACACCGTCACGGAGCTGAGGTAGACTCATAGTCATCAGGGATTAAATCGGAGGGGTTTGTTTCAGGAAAGGGCAGTGGCAAACTAGACAAGATCTGTAACTGGATCTGCCCCTTTTAAAAAGATGACAATGAATTCTAAGGGGTTTTGTAAAATCTTCTTAAGTTATAAGGCTAGAGGCAGATAAGGCTAGAGGTAGCCTTATCTGCATCAGAGCCTCCCCAGGCGTGGATTGGTCATTTTTGAAAAAAGAGGAGAAACCGTCACAGACCAACCGTCTTGACACTGGCTTTGTTGCCCTGTTCCTCTTCTCTCCATGAGCTTCCCTTGGCTGAATCAACAGCCCTGCTCACACGATGAAATCTTATATTCCCCCCTCCCCCCTTCCAGCAAAATCAAGCTGCCGTTGCCCGAGGAGCTGCGGTCGGCAGTGCTGCACGTGGCGGTGTCCGGGGCCAACTACCTGGAGCCAGGGACCCAGGTAAGTTCTCATTGAGCTTTTTCCTCCTGCGGCACAGACTCCTGCTGCTTCTACTCCTGGGGTCCTTGCAATGGTTTGACTGCCTGCAGAGGTTCATCCTTACATTTCCGATCTTCCGGGATCATTGTGAGTAGCCTTTCCTATTTCCAAATAGCCTGGTTATTTCTCGTCCCAACTGGAATCAAACACGATACTGCCATAAGCATGAGTGCTTTTTCAGTATTGTGTTCTTAAGATGTGTTGTCTCTCATACTCATGCCTGATCTTCTCTCTTCCCCCTAGAATGAGACCTTTCAATCTCTTCAGAGAATGATTAGGGGATTTCTGGAGGAGGCCCCCTCGGTCCACAACTTGACCAGCATTTTGACGGTAAGTGCAATTTAATGTGTAATGTGCAATTTAATGTGTAATGTGTCCTATTCGGACATTAGGCAGTACGTGTGTACAGGTGTCTGAACACTTGGACGAGATTTTGTCTGCATGACTGTAGTTGCATTCCTTTACAAAGTGAACCCGTTAGAAACACTGCAAACTAAGTTCATAAGAACTATATTACAGCTGCCATGTTGTCTCCCAAATACTGTTATTAGAAGGGAGGTGGGTCTGGTTAGATTTGAATCACATTATTGGAGATCTATCATACTCTACTGGTTAAAATTGGTTTTCATGAAAGTCGGCTTAGTGCATTTAATTCTGGAAGACTCCTTTAAATCCAATTGGAAATTGGCAATTACAGAAAAACTTCTATTATATGGATTCTCTCATGATGATTTTATTAGATTAGGTTTCGATCAGGCCAGAAGAGAAATTGTGCAACGTTTCCATGACGTGGAGTTGCAGATGGATCATGCAAAGTTACCGATTAGCATTTACATAGGTAGCCAGTGCACCGAGCTCAAGCCTGCTACATATCTAAGTAGCATTTTAATTCCAAAATTTAGACGAGCTCTAACACTTGCCCGTGTAAATGCTCTCCCAACAGCTGTGCTCCATGGGAGATTCCAGGGTATACCATACACATCAAGATTATGCCCTTGTGGATCTGGTAACGTTGAAACAACTGCTCATGTTTTACTGCACTGTGAATATTACAGAGACATAAGACGCCAACAAATTGCCCCACTTTTGATAAATCTTCCGGGTCGTGGAGAGGATTTCTATTTAAACTAATTGCTCACTAATCCTAATCCGGATGTTATTCATATCGTGGCCAAATATTGTTATATAATATGCCAAATGCGTATAAATGTAGTCTGATTTTATATTATCATCTTATTATTGTTATTATCATTATTATTTTAATATATTGCTGGTCTACGACCAAAATAAAGTTTTACAATCGAACTGAATTGGGGGGGATGTTTGTACAGGAATAGATCCCTCTGAAACTTGTTTGGGCAGTCAGTCAATGGGTATCCTGTAATGGGGCCAATTCCTTCCGGGCTTAGCTCTCAGTCGCATGGCCAGGGATGATTGAGGCCAGTGCAATGACTGAGCTGCTCTTTCAACCCACAGGCGCTCCAAAGGTACAGCATTGCAAAGGATCCCCAGCTACAGGCTCTGGCCCAGGAAGCCTGCAGCTGTCTCCTGCAACATGCGGCCAGCCTGCCAGCTTTTCATGTAAGTCCCCCTCAGTGGACATGGCTTGGCTCTTCTTCAGAATCCTCTGGGACCCCTGCCAGGTGCCAGCTTCAGAAGAAGACCTCCTATTGGTCTCTGGTCACCCTGGGGCTGCCTGGCAGCACACCTGCTGCAGAAGGGCTGTTTCCACTGGGGCTCACCCTATGCCCCTTAGGACAGCAGCAGTGGCAGGAGGAACAGCAGAGAGCTGGGTTCCCCCTGTGTCTCTTCTGGTTGCCCAGTGCCCCAAAGAGCCACGCTCCAACTTTGGTAATCCTCAACTTTGCACCCAACTGTATCATCTTTTTGGTAGTCATAGACATGGAAAAAGAAGTCCACATATTGAATAAATAAAATGCATCTCTATCTCTGCAGCTGAAAACACTGAAGGATGCTTTCCCGGTAGCATCCAAGAGCAGCATCCAAGGTAACTTGGGCTATTTCCAGGGAAGTGGGGAGGGCGGAACTGTATCCCTGTAGACCCTCCTTCGTTGATTCAATATGCACGAGTCCCTCCTTACCTCTGATCCAAGTCAATTCAAAGAAGAAAATCAAGTCTCTTCTCTTCTCTTCAGATGACCTTGTGTTGGAAGAATTTGACGAAGAGGAGGAGTTTGGTCAATGTATGAGCATCAGAAAGGAGAGAGTGGGAATGATTGAAGAGCCATTTGATATGCCAGAGACTTAATGTTTTGTTTTCTGTTTGGTTTTGCAGGGTGAGAGATAACTGCTGTTCAAACCAGAAGAATATGCTATCCTAGACACCAGGCCAGGTTTATCCAACACTTGCTTGGGCTGATGGCATCATCCACTGTGGCACTGCCCCAGGCCTTTCTTCGCCTAAGGACTTTACAGGCTTGGTTTCTGCGCAGGTTTCGCCCGCAAAGACACTCTCAACAGTGGCTCCTTGCAGTACCTCGCAGGGGGCAGTCTCCTGATAGACATGCACGTCCAGCCTCACTCAAGGGACTCTATTCCACATGCGAAGGCCCACCCTTATGATCACCACAGATGCCATCCCCAGTACGGGATGGGGAGCGCATTTCAAAGACCTAGTGGTCGCTGGGACTTGGACAAAGGCAGAACGATGCCATCACATCAGTTATCTCAAGCTCAGGGTGATGTTCTTGGTGCTCAAGGCTTTCTGTCATTGGATAGAAGGATCTGCTGTACTCCTCACAGACAACACTATGGCCGGATCTTACCTGAACAGACAGGGAGGGACAGCATCTCTTTCTCTGCTCAGTCTGGCAATGCGACTCTGGATGTGGTGCCTGGAGTGGGGAATTTGGCCTTTGGCAGTACACATCCAAGGGAATGTCAACACTTTGGTGGATGCACTGAGTCGTGAAACATCCTTTCTCACAAATGGTGCCTGGATCCGGGCATGCTGCGCAAGATCTTCCACAAGTGGAGAGCTCTGCGTTTAGATGTATTTGCGTCAGCCCAGAATTCTCAGTGTGTGCAATTCTGCAGCAGGGTGGGAAGGGATCCAGAGTTGGAAGAGGACGCCTTCCTCCTGAACTGGGGCTACCAACTCCTGGACATGTTTCCTCCATTCCCCTTGATACCAAGAGTCCTACAGAAAATTGTCCAGGTCGAGGCCATATGTATCCTAATCGCACCATGGTGGCCCAGGCAACTCTGGTTCACCACACTTCTTCAGTTGTCACACAGGACGTACCAGCATCTTCCATCGTTACCATACCCTCTGATGGGGGAAGGCAGCTGTTGTCTCCAGCTGGACGTGGAGTCTCTGCATCTGACTGCCTGGTGGATAGAGGCGCAACCTCCTTCAGTGAGCCAGTGCAGGCAGTGCTGATGGCGGCAAGGAAGCCTTCCACCTTGAAATCTTACTCAGCCAAATGGACTTGTTTCTCTAAGTCTATGGCTGACAAGGGTGGTTCTGTGACTGAAGCTCCTTTGTCATTCATTTTTGATTATTTGCTGTCTCTGAAAGACAAAGGATTGTCTGTTTCTTCCTTAAGGGTTCACTTAGCGGCTATAGCCGACAGGCATTCTGTGTCTGGTTTGTTCTCTCACAAATTGGTTAACAGGTTTTTGAAGGGGATGCTCCATTTGTTTGCGCCTGGCCCTAAATCTGTCCCACCTTGGAATTTTCTACTGGTTCTGAAGCAGTGAATGAAGGCTCCTTTCGAACTCATGGCTACATGTAACTTTAAACTGTTGTCCTTAAAAAGAGTGTTTCTCGTTGCAATTACCTCAGCTAAACGAGTGAGTGAAATTAAAGCATTGCGCTCTGATGCCCCTTATTTGGTGTTCCATAAAGATAGAGTTGTATTAGAGCCTGATGTTTTTTTTGCCCAAGGTGGCTTCTGAGTTTCGCATGTTGCAAGATATTTCTTTGCCTACCTTTCCCCCTACACCTACCTCAGATGAGGAGCGTGCATATCACTCACTGGACGTTAGGAGGGCTCTTGCCTTCTTTAAAGACAGAACGCAATCCTTCTGCAAATCTAAGTTTTTGTTCATTTCATATGCAGACCCATCAAAGGGACTACCAGTCTCATCGCAAAGGATTGCCGCTTGGGTCAAGGAGGCTATCTCCTTGGCGTATCAATTGGCTTCAGAACCCCTGCCTGTCTGTTTTAGGGCACACTCCATGCGGGCAATGGCTACCTCATTGGTTTTCTATAACCTTGTCTCTATGTCTGACATTTATAAGGCCACTACATGGTCACGTCCAACTACCTTCATCCCACATGATGCTTTGGACTTTCACTCCAGGTCTCAGGCAATGTTTGATGCCTCTGTTCTCCGTTCTGCTTCCATTGAGAAATAAAGTTTGCTTCTTTGATTTCCTTTGTTGCGTTATTTCTCTGCTGGGTTTGGGCTGCACCCTCCATCCAGGTACGATAGCTTGCTATTATCCCATGTGTGGTGCACAGAGCCCATGAAGAAGAAAGGCAGGTTGCTCTCCTGTAACTGTAGTTCTTCAAGTGGTCTTCTCAAAGACCACACAAGCCACCCATCCTCCCTGCTGCAACGTGTTCTTGTATGTGCTTAGGTTTGGAGCTGCGGAGGTCTCAGGACTGAGGGAATCAGGCAAGCTGTCAGACAGGGGGAGCTGGTTTTCCCACTCTTTTTTCCTTATAAGGTAAAGCTTTAGAAGTTTCCGGACCGTGGATCTGTGCAGTTTCAAATCCCATGTGTGAATGCACAGAAGACCACTCAAAGAACTACAGTTACAGGTGAGCAACCTGCCTTTCTCCCCTGTCATTTCAGGCAGCGCTTGCTGCCTAAAAGCATCTATTTCCCTTTCTCTCCCTTGCTGGAGGGAGAGACAGGGAAATAGGTGCTTTCAGGCAGCAAGCGCTGCCTGAAAAGAACATTGGAGTGCTTGGTCAGGGCCCGGGCATGGGCGGGGGGAGTTTGATAGGGGCTCTTCCAGAACCCGAGCCACGCGCCCCCCCTTACGGACTTCAGCAGTCCTTTCCATTGGTGGCCTGGGTTCTCTGGACCCGTTCGCATGATGGTGGCTCCGCCCCTGGTCGGCCTGTTGGCTTAGGAATCCATAGGAGTCTCTAATTAGGAATCCATAGGCTCTGTTGATCCTTTTGGATCTCTTGAGTCTCAGCAGTTTTTTATATCATTGATCATGGTATCCTCCTGGAGCCCCTGAAGGGGTCCTTCTGCTTCCACGGCTGCGCTTGTGGAGAAGTGCTGCAAGATTGCAACCCATTTCCAATGGAGTGAGAAGGGCAGGCGCATGCTCTGTGAGCAGCAGCATGAGCTTGACCTCCCTCGACACCTCATCCATGGGGATGTTGAGAACTGGTGGGTCGCCACCCTTCTCTTGCTCCAGCACCTGCTAAAGCAAGAGGTGGCCATCCACAACTTGGCAAAGTATCGTGGTGTGTGTGTGTGTGTGTGTGTGTGTGTGTGTTTCCTCTCCAACTTGGAGTGGTAGCTCATGTCTGGGCCAGTCTTGGCACTCGAGCCCTCCCTGTTTGCCACAAAGAGTGTACTGAGGCAATGCCTCTTAGCCAGGCTCTGCCCACCACACTTCTCCTGGAGAAGGTGATGAGAGAACTCCAGACCTCCCTGACCATTAGGGACGCCAAAGCCCTGGCAGGTTGGCTGAGGACTGGGTGGGTGGAGAAGCTATGCAACAAACTGAGTGACGCAGGAGACCATACTTTGGCCTGCCTGTGTTGACCCAACTATGAAGGGAAATGCCATCAGCCCTGGTTGAGTGGGTTAGTGAAGCAAAGCAGAGGAGGCTCGATAACCAGGGGAGGGTGCTGGCACACCTACTTCTAGCGCATGTTCCACACCCAGCACCAGTATGGGTAGGTCTTCGCCCCCTCCTCTTCCCAGTCCAGCAACGTGGCATCCCTGGCAACGCTGCTGGCAGTTCCACACCTTTGTTCCATCCAGCAGGGGTGCTTTGGCACAGGAGGAGAGAGGGGGCACCCTGCCCCGAAACCGGAGCCAGCCGAAACATGGTTGGGTGTACGTCTACGAGGTGATTCATAGTTAGAAAAATTAACCACGTGTTCAACAACCGTTGGTTTTGTCTTACATGTGAATGTGGCCAGTGTGTATCATCATCCCTACACGAGTCTGAAATGCTGACCAGCCAGCATAAAGCAATGGGCACTTGACAGGGTTTCACACTGAACAATGTACTACTGCTCCATTCCAAAGCAGGTTAGTTGCCCTTCAGTCTCATTGAAATCAAAGGGACCGTCAAGTCAAGTCTCAATGTTAAGCTCAAAGGAAAGCACGGAGCAAACCATGTCCACATGAAAACTTCTGAAAAGCTGAAAAGCTTGGGTATGCTCTCACCAACAGAAGTTGGTTCAATGAAAGAGATTACCTCACTGACAATGATTCTTAGGAACATAGGAAGCTGCCATCTAGTCAGAGCATAGGTCCATCAAGCTCAGTATTGTCTACACAGCCTGGCTGTGGCTTCTCCAAGGTTGCAGGCAGGAATCTCTCTCAGCCCTATCTATCCCTCCGCCCTGCGAGATCTTCCCGGGAGGGAGGAGGAGGGTGAGGGGATAGCCGAACCACCTGTCCACTCAGAACCGTACTCTGAGGTTAGGGTAAAATTTGTAGCTCATGCCGATGATGTTACATTACTGTTATCGAATGAAAATGAAATCTCTGTAATACTAGACCTCTTCTGGGAACATGGCAAGATCTCGGGCTCAGAATCAAATGCTGACAAAAGTGTATTTGTTAAAATGGACCCCGGACGTCAGCAACTCTCGTGCCTACCCATCTCTGAATGTAAAGACGAAGGGGCCCCAGAGTCCAAACTGAAGTGGGCAGATACAGTAAACATTTGGGGGATTGAATATGGGATTAAGGGAAAAGTCTGGGGGGGGCAGGAATTGGACAGATTGGGAAGAAAAAGTAATGCTTAAAATCACCATGTGGAAAAAATGGAGCCTTGCCATGTACCAGAAAGCGGTTTACATCCGTACGTACCTGATACCCCTGGTGCATAACCTGGCAGTAGTCTATCCTCCCCTGCTCGATCTCCTTCAGAGAGTTGAAAAAGCCAGATCTTCCGTCTAGTATGGCACACAGCGTCCTTCCCTTTGGCCCGTGCGGTAGCATTTAAGGAGGTTGAGCGGGGAGGACTAGCCCTACCTGCCCTGCAACCCTATTTTGTAACTGAATTCATGTCCTACAATTTTGGAAACTGGATTTTCGTGAATGTCCATGATATGTCCAACCTCCTGCAAATAACCTGGGTCTCGCTTTTCGCTCTGTGTTGGCGCAAGTCAGCATGGGGCATAGCATGGTGGGGGGAAAGGATCTTTCAATGGTAATATCACACAAGTATGAAAAAGAGAACACCCGGACTACTTGAGAGATTTGTTATTCACACTTAAAAAATGGAAGGTTGAACCGGATCTATTTAAAGGATCCTCCTCAGTTAAGCAGCTGAGGAAAACAATTTATGGAGAGATTCTAGAAGTGGGTTTCTTAAAACCTGATTTAAAAGGTAAATGCTACAAACACCGCACTTCACAGTTCTTGTTGCAACCCGATCACCCTATCGCTCTCTTCAAGGAGAAAAAAGTCCCTTTCCATTGATGGGAAACAAGGTGGCGCTTATACCATCAAGTACTACCACTTAATGCGGTTAAGCCATGGCTTCCAGAGGAGCAGCAAGAGTGCCCTCAAATTACTTGCAAACAGAAAGCTAGTGAGCTAGGTAAAACTTTCAGGGAAACCCACTCACATGTCTTAGAAGAGTGTGTGGCAGCCAAAAGAGTGTGGCAGGGAGTAAGCAAGCTGTTAGAGTGGCCTGATTTGGAAAAACAGACTTGGGAAGAACTAACACCGGGTTTGAGCCACAGAACCTCTTTTCGAGGTCCCAGAAATAAACCTTCAAGGAAACGGGACACAACGGGTGTCCTCATTGTTGGAAATTCTCTGTGGTGAGAGAATCCCTTTTCAATATAGCAGAGTGCACAGAGGCACAAACACAGCGGATTTAGTGAGACATGCGTGTGTGCTAAGAGTAAAGTAACTTGGAGCCAATTGCTAGTTTCAAATCAATATAAAAGGCATTTATTAAGGAACTCCATTCTAGATAGGAAAGTGAGGATTTAGGATCTCTAATCCATCTATCTAAGTGGATGCAGATGGATTCACCATCTTCTCTGCACATATGGTGCAGGGCAAGAGACTTGCCATGTTGCAAGGTAAAGAGCCAGGTAGCAAGAGAGAGAAGAGAAGAAGGAAGGAAGTCCCTGAGATTAGTCATCTACATTTCAAAGGGATAGCATCAGAGCAGCGGGAAGTGATGACCAAATGTCTTTGACCTTCTAGCCCTCTGACTTACTAGTCTGTCCTCCACTGTCTGAGGCATGAGACAGCGCAAAGTCCTTTAACTTTCCAACACTCATACTAGGGAATTGGAATGTTCCCCTCCTCGTAATCAGTAAACCTGTATGTCATTGATGCAATGCTCCTGCATAGGAATAGAGAGGGAAGGCGCAACCAAGAGGTTCACGCAGATGAGACAGTAAATCTCTTCTGGAAAAGTTTGTATGGTTATGTGCAAAAAGACAAGAGTATCTCTTCTAAACAGCAATGGGACAAATTGTGGAAATGGACGTCGGATGTAACCCCCCCCCAGTTACCTGATGTGCCTTGAAATCCCCCACCCCCGAGTTACAGTACTACCTGCATATACTTCATAACCTTGTGGGTTTCCAAATCATTGTGTGTCAATCTTTGTAGATATATCATGTACAAACAACCACTTTGTATATCATTGTGCTTTGGCCACGTACTGTATGCTTTGGTAGTTTGTTGGTTCAATTAAAAAAATCTTGTCCTATTAAAAATAAATAAATCTTGTCCTATCTAGGAGAAGCCAGGGAAGGAACTTGGAACCTTCTGCTCTTCCCAGAGTGGCTCCATCCACTACAGGGAGTATCTTACAGTGCTCACACATCTAGTCTCCTATGCATATATAACCAGGGCGGACCCTGGTTAGCTCTGGGAACCAGTCATGCTTGTTATCACAAGACCAGCTCTCCTCTCATTCTTGGAAGTCAGCAAGATAATTGGTTTTTAAAAATAGGGATCTATTTCTGGCAAACTGAAGTAGCAGAGAAAAAACAGGATTTCTGCTCTGTGCCTTGACTGGTTCCCTGGGAGAAACAACTAAATTCCTCTGTAGAAAGAATAATCGAGAAGGTACATTTTGAAAAAACAGCCGTTCAGCACTGACGTTGACCTGGAGCCACAAATTCAAAAAGCATCCTAACTAAAGGAAGAGGTATCATAATACACAGAGACCAATCATGCACACAGAAGACCAGGCGACCTGCCTTCAGCTCTTCAGAACCAAAGGAGAAGCAGAGATTCTGTCTGGAGTGAGTGGGGAATGGGGGAGTTGGAGGGGGCCTTGTGGGCCACCTGGGCCACCTGGGCCAATCTGCTGCATGACGCTGGGAATCCAGAGCTAGAGAATCCCCAGCACAGCTGACGATCCAGTCTCTGCTCCAAGACCTTCAGCGAGGGGCAGCCCCGGCCCAGGTGAAGGCTTCCATTCTCAAACGGCACTTCATGGGTATGTTTGAGGGATGTATGTGGTCACAGCAGCTTACATATCTGTCCGTTTCTGAGCCACAGCTTCCCAAGAGGAATGTCATGGTTTAGCACTAACTCCATGAGAAATATGACGACATGCGCACTCCTTTGAAGCTATTCTGACGATCACTGAAAACCGGGCTAGAGGAGCCCATCTCGATTTTCAGTGATCGTCTGGACAGCGGACTTGTCTCTTTATGTTTTCTGCTGCTGTGAGGGAGGTTTGCTGGATTTGGGGAAGTGGGAAGGCAATGGAGTTGGGAAAGGGGGGCAGCTAAAGCAACTGAAGTGGATGCTTCTGTTTGCTGCTGCTCCCAAAAGGGGTGGTGTTTTATTGTGGGCCATCTTATTTATTTATCTATCTATGTAAACCGCTTTGGGAACTTTTGTTGAAAAGCAGTATATAAATATGTGTCATATTCGTATTGTGGGGAGTTGGGAGGAGTTGTGGGGTGGGAGACAAGCAGCAAGACCAGTGGACTGGTTTTTTCTATGGTGTTCAGGCAAGCAAGAGGATTGCTGGATGTGGGGAGGCAGAGAGTTAGCCCAAGCAAAATAAGTGGACTCTTCTGTTTGCTGCTGCTCAAAAGAGGCTTTGCGGAGGGTGGGGGGTTGTTGCTGTGGGGAGGTAGGAGGAAATTCAAAGCTGTGTTGAGCTGCAGAAACAACTAATTTCCCACACATAGCTTTGTAGGATTGTGGCCGAAATCTTTAGCAATTCATCTTGTATGAAAAACAAAGAGGATTGTGGTGCCTAAAGGGTACACTATCGATGTATTAAGGCATGATGGAGAGACACACCTCTACAGGCCACTAAGCGCTCCCCGCTCCCTCCCCCCGTCTCTTTCTCACTCTCTCTCATATTCACATGCACACACCTGAACCGCTTCTCAAAAAACACCACAAGAAAAGAGTCCACATCCCATACAAAAATGAAGCCTGGCAGTGCAGGTTATATGAAATTCTGTTGCACAAGTAGCCCTGGCCTGAATACAACTGGCCATTGTATCCACAGAACAGATATTCCGCTCTGGCCTGTGGGCTTCTCAGGGGCATCTGGTGGGCTACTGTGTGAAACAGGATGCTGGACTAGATGGGCCTCCTTGGGCCTGACCCAGCAGGGCGGTTCTTCTTCTATTTTGATGTCGGAATACAATCCTCATTGCAGTGGTGTACCGGGGAAATAGAACCATGGTGGAAATTTGTAGTTTGAAAGACAAATGGCCAGATGGATTCTTACACAGACCGAACATTTGTGAAAAGGAGAGCAATGAAACATTCATATGATTAAGAATGAAACTCAGCATCAGTGTTCATGACATGTGATTTGACATGTCTTTTCTTAGACTTCTAAATTTATATCCCGCTCTTCCTCCAAGGGGCAGTGTATATGCTTACCTTATTTATCCTCACAACAAGCCTGTGAGGCGGGTTAGGCTGAGAGAAAAGTCACGGACTTTTCAGTCTTGTCAGGGACAAGTCAGTGCTGGCCAGTGAGTTAAGAGTTGTTGTTGTTCTTCATGACTTAAGATCTCGTTTGGAGCTAGAGATGATGATGAATGGCAGCAGGGAAGTGAGAGAGCTGTGTCTGGATCCCTGTCCCTATTTTAATTGTAGTGTTTGGTTGATAGGTGCAATACAAGGGCTGAAATTGCCTCTGCAATGGCAGCCGTTCCAAAACCAAAGAGGAGGAAGATAGAGCAGGACCACAGGCCATTTCAACACAAGTGGCCAGAAGAATACCTGTTCTTGGAATACAGTGGCAAATACCTATGCCTGGTGTGTCAAGAACAGGTTGCAGTACCCAAAGGATTCAATAGCCAGAGGCATTCTGACAGCAGACCTCAGAAAACCTTTGGCTCTTTAGGTGCCACTGAGAGATGTGCCAGAGTGCAGCAACTGAAAAGGAAATGTTGAGCTCAACAGAACATATTCCCAAGAGCTATTGCTATGAATGAAGCATGGCAAGAGGAAGCTTCAAGATTGCCCAGTTGACAGCACATCTAGGTTGGCCATTTAGAGATGCTGAATATGCAAAAATGTATTGAATGAGAGCTGCTGAGGTACTGTTTCCAGAAAAGAAAACAGTGCTGCAGGAGAGACGCTTGTCCAGAATGACTATCCAACACTGTGAGGCAGAGATATCCAGGAGCCTCAGTGGGCAGCTCAAAGAAGGTTGCTCACACTTTGAATATGACTCTGTTGCAGTGGGTGAGAGCAGTGCTATCAAGGATAGAGCACAGCGACTAGCGTTCATTCATGGAGTGAACCCAAACTTTGAAATCACACAGGAGCTTGCAGGCATGATGCAATCCATGCATGCAGGGTCGTAGCTAGGGGAGAGGGGGCCTGTGTTCACCCCTCTCTCTGGCAGCCCTTCAAAGTGAGGGAGAGAATGAAGAAAATCGGGTGGAGCTAGGGGGCCCTCAGGAGCTGGGGGCCTGGGTTCTTTCAACCCTTTCACTCCATTATAGCGACACCCCTGCATGCATGGGCATGCAACCGGTGAGGCAATAGGCAAAGAAATTATTTCAGTTTTGCAGGACACCTTGCAGGAGAAACTTGCAGGTGTCTGCACTGATGGTGGACCATGTATGACAGGCCAAAAAAAAAAAAAGGTGCTGTAACTGTCCCACTCTTTTTTTCTGTCCAGTCTCCAACTTTAGGCAGTACCACTGCATTATACATCAGGAGTCCCTCTGTCGCCAAGTGCTGAAATTCACTCATGTCATGACTGTTGTGGTGACCACAGTAAACCTCCTCAGAAGCAGAAGCCTGAATGACTGCAAATTTCAGGAATATCTGAGGGAGATTGAGGTGGTGTGTGAAGACATTCTCTATCTCTCCGAGGTGCGCTGGCTCAGTTGGGGCAGCGTGTTGCAGCGTTTTGTGGCACTCCGGACAGAGATTTATGTCTTCCTGGAACGTGAAGGCAAACCTGAGCCAGAACTGAAGCAGGAGGAGTGGATCTGTCTTTTGGCCTTGGTGACAGACATCACATGCCACTCCAACTGCCTTAATACCAATCTACAAGGTGCAGATCTACTCTTAACGGGCATGATGACCTCTGTGGCAGCATCGATCTGTATAATTAATTCTCCAAGATGGGCCATGCGGGCCATGCAAGGGGATGGGGCAGAAAGGAGGCAGTTGGCTGACAGAAGGGGAGAGAGCTCTGGAGCGGCAAGGAGTTGGGGGGGCAGCTGGAAAGCAGTTTGATCGTTGGCTCAGGGGGGAGGGGGCGCCATGAAGCGACAGGGAGTGTTCCTCAATCTTACGTAAGAATGACATACAGAGTATGCCTGTTTTTGTCAGTCTTGCTTAATGGCCACTGAGATGATCTGCAAGTGGAAGGTCACTACACTCACATCACAGGAATTTGGGATACTTATCTTATTCAGTTCCTTGACATCCTTTTCCAGACCAATCATGTCCATATTTTCAGGCTTTGATGATATTTTTGAAAATATCCAATGGATATTTTCCATTTGCCTTTTGAGGTTTGTAGCCCCAAACATGGATGTTTCAGATAGGACCTCAGTACTTGCTGGTACATTTTATCTCTCCACTGGAAATAGCCAGCTATTTCTAAGTTAGCCCCAGGTATAGATTGGATTCATTTGCCAATATACTTTATGGACATTTTTATACTCAAATGCATATAGACAAGTCCATCATGAATTGGATTACTGGATATTGGATGATGATGATGATGATGATGATGATGATGGTGATGATGATGTAGCTCCAGTTGCTGCTGAGCCCACCTACCAGATGGAACATACAACTTAACTCCTGCCCCTTTTAAACATGACCTTTAAAACATGGAAGAAACCTGTTTTCCCTGGGGTCCATCCCATGGTGCTGCTAATGTAATGAAAGGCCCACAACCAATGGGCAGGGCTCATTGCACAGCAGCTTCACACAAACCTGTTGCCCCCAATCTCAGTCAGGCAGCCATTTTGCATCAGGGAACTGCCCACCTGGACCTGCTTTGTCCAGCGGGCGGCAGGCCTTTCAACATGACAGTAGAGCTGAGCCACCAACCCACAGAATTGCAGCACCTACCGGATTAAGATCATATTGAAAGGGAATCCATTTTATTATTTATTTATTTATTTAGCACATTTTTATACCGCCCTAACCCAAGGTCTCAGGTTCACAACAAACAAATACTGAAAACAATTTAAAATAAATAATAACAATCAAAAGTTTTTAAAAGTTAAAAAGTTAAAAAGCTTGGGTAAAAAGATAAGTCTTTAGACCCCTTTTAAAAGCCACTAGAGATGGGGAGACTCTTATTCCCACAGGAAGTGCATTCCAAAGTCTCGGGGTGACAACAGAGAAGGCCCGTCCCCGGGTGGCCACCAAACAACATGAAGGTAGCCACAGACGAGCCTCCCCTGATGAACGTAGTGGACGATGGGGATCATGCAGAAGAAGACGCTCTCTTAAATACCGTGGGCCTAAGCTGTTTAGGGCTTTATAGGTTATCACCAGCACTTTGTATTTGGCCCGGAAACCTTTTACAGTCAACGTGAAGAATCAGGCTTGAAAGAACATTGCTTTTTCTCTAGTGTTTGTTGTATATAAGAATGCTCATGCCATTGAATTTGTTGAGACCCCCAGCATCAACATTCACCAGTATTCGTTTTGTGCCTGAGGAGACGACTCAGGCACAAAACAAGAACAAGATTAGAGACTAACAAGACCCTGAGCTTGATAACAGATGCATCCATGTCACTGAGGGCTGGGACACGAAGCATCTGGATAGAAGGGACATTTCCCCTTCAGAGCAATCGCCTTTCCAAGTCCAGCACTCTACGTTTGCCCATTGGAGTGGACAGAAATGGTGCACTGATTTGGGGGGAAGTGAGGAGGTGCACTCAGGCACGTCAGTGGGGTGACAGCTAAACCAAAACCAAGCCTGCTCCTATCCGCATGGCCCCATCATGGATTCTGCTTCTTAGCATGCTACAGTTCAACAGAAGGTTGAGAACTCAGTAGCTTTATTCGTATGTTATGTTCAATATCTGTACAATGAGGGTACAGTGTACGCAGGTAAAGATCTGTGTACAGTTAGAGTGATACACATGTTACATTGGACACAGGAACAGCAGTACACTTCCTATCTGTATCATACATTTGAGGGTCCAGTACCCAGGTTCCCTTTAAAAATGAACCCCATACAGTCATTCACAGAAAACCATATACAAGTGTACAGAGATCTTGAACTAGTACAACATAATGTCTGAATAGGGCTTCTGAAGTATCTATGCACATCAATGTTGTGTGAGGAGGAGGGTACAAAACATTCTCCCTGTAACATTTTGTTGTCAATTTGTATTGCAGACACTTTGAAAGGAGGGGTTCCCCAAGAGGAGCAAAAGACTACAGACAAGCAGTTGTATACTATCCACCAGTCTTGCCAAACTTGTGCTTTAGTAGTAATCCTGCCTTCTGAAATACTGGGGAAATATCGGTTGTGTAGTCCTGAACAAAAAAAACCCAAGTCCACATCATTGCTGTAAGGACTAATATTTGCAGATCCTTGAGTCATGAGCTGTACATCGATGGTTTAGCTTTGTGATATACTGATGGTTTAGATTTGGGATGTTGGGCTTTTCCCAATGAGTCCTGTCTTTTTTGAAATTGGCAGATCTGAGAAGGATGAAGGGAATGATCAGCCGAGGGAGAGTAGTTGGAAGGACAAAATGATGTTGCAGAAGAAGAGCAGGAATATTTGTTACCCCTTGAAAAATTGTAGGCAGCTTGCTGAGAGTTCATAGATTTCCCTGTCTTTCTCAGTTTGTGTATCCTTTCCGTTTTGTATCCTTTCCAACAAGGGCCTGGCCATCAAGAGGCAAGTTCTCTCTTTGTCGTAAATCTGTCAGGCTAGCCAGGCGAAGCACAACAGGGGAAGAAGCAGAAGAGCGAAATCTAACAGGAATCCATTCTCCAAACCAGATCCAGTCCGAATCAATCCAACAGAGTCCAAAGCCAAATCCACAGGCAAGGTCAACACAGTGCAGGCTCCAAACACAGTCCAAATAATACACAAACACAGCCGATTAGCTCGCAGGAAACTCTTGTTGCTATCAGCAGGGTAGCATCTTATGTAGGCTGACCCCCAGTGCTGTGAATTAAGAGTTGCTGAGTCAGCAGCTTTGCCTGTTCTTCTACGCACGCGGCTCCTTAACTCTTGCTGTCTCGTGGTCCGGCGCCTCTCCACAGCTGAGACTGGACATTCCTCTTCCACAAGAGCTGCCTCACCCAGCTCTAACTCATCTTTGACTCCTTGTGTGTCGCACCCACTCTCCTTTGCAACTTCTGGTCCTTGCCCACCCTCCTCTGCTCTCAGCTCTGTCTCCACTTCCAACTCCTCCTCGGACTCTTCCAGCATGCCCACGACACTATTCTTGTTCTTGTTTCAGGTGCCAAGCTAGTTGAACACATCCACGTGTGCTGGTGCAAAGCTACCACAACAGATATTGACTGAATCATACTGTCAGCACCAAAAGGATTCTGTTCTTGGATTGAAACTGGGCAGTTTCAACTGTCATGGAGTTAGGAGTAGGATGGTGCAGAAGGAACTGACTGTCCCTAGCTTGAACCTTGTAAAAACCTTCCAGCTTCCTAGAAGTAGGTGGCAACGATGCAGGTTTCCCCCAGCAAGCTTTGACAATGTCCATTCAAGCAGAGTTCAGTGGTAGGAAGTTAGAGTGCCAAGGGTCCGCATCAATTGGCCCAAAAATGGGATCAGGAGAAGATTTAGGAGGTTTGTTCATCTGGATACCTAAAGAGTTAGCCATATGGACCACTTGGTCAGTGAAGAGCTTCAGGTACTCTGATGGAGACAGAGGCTTTGGATCTTCCATTAGATCTGAAGGTGTGGAACCTGATGCAATGTTCAGGGATGTTTCTGCATCTTCCTCTGAGGCAGATTCTTCAGTCAAGGAATCCGGTGGTAGAGTCAACATCCGGCTGCTTACATGGTTGAGTTCTCTTCTCTCTTGACTGAGACCAAGTACTGCAGTGTTGAGGAGAGTGTGATCGGGACCAAGAGTCTGGATGGTCCAATCTCCCCAGAGATTGGTGTTGATGTGAAGCCCAAGAGCAAGGCTGGAGATAGTTTTTCCTATGATCAATGCCATATCTGTTGTCGAAGAAGTAAGCCTAATGATCAGGCATGATCAGATGTAGAGTCATCTCAATGTCAACTTTCTCAGTCACAATATACCCAATCCGATGAGTGTTTTGGAGAGTACCGACGGCAAGGAGATTCTCTTGCACCCGGAGAGTATTGGTATCATGTAGACTCCCTTCCAAGTGAAGCAGATCATGATCTACTTCATGTTCAGGATTGAAGGGTGATGTTGGTGTGGCTTCTCTGGTCTCCCTTTTTTGGGAGTGGAGCAGTCTCTGGAGGCTCTGTTGAGTTCATAATCATCCATGTCTTGGACTGGAAGTCCCTGTTCAGGCTTAGGTAGAAAACACCTTTTTTGGAATCAGAGTCGATGACTGAGATTTTTTTTGATTGAAGGCAGTTGAGATATCAGGGTTGGAGTGAAGAGCTGCTCCAGTGTGTGCATTGGCTTAGAAAGGTCTTCATTTTTAATTGGCTGGAAAACTCTGAGAAGAGAAAGAAAGTCAGAAAAAACGATTTAGTTAGGAAACGCATTCCAAAGTCCCAGGGCAACCCTTGAAAAGGCCCAATTTCAGGTCGCCACCAACTGAGCCAGTAGCCACTAAAACCAGACCTCCCAGATGATCTTCAGAGGCGGCGGGGTTCATGAAGAAGATGGCTTGCTTGTTAATACATTGGGCCGAAGCCATTCAGGGCTTTATAGGTAATAACCAGCAACTTCTCTTTATCCTGGAAACTGATGGGCAGCCAATGTCATTATTTTAGAATGGGTGTAATATGATCTCTTTGGGTAACACCAGAGACCAAGCTGGCTGCTGCATTATGTACCAAGTGCAATTCTTGGAATACGTACAAAGACAGCCCAACATACCGTGCAGTAGTCAAGTCTGGATATTACCAGCATATGCACCACTGTTTTAAGGTCATTGATTTCCAGATATGGATGTTGCTGGCATATCAGCTGCACCTGATAGAAAGCCATCCTGGTCACTTCCTTAGCTTGAGAGACCAGGGAGAGGTTTGCGTCCAGAAGTACTCCCAGACTACATACCTACTCTTTCTGGGGGAGTGTAACCCCTTCCAGAACTGACAGATCTAAGCCACTTCCTATCTTCCAGTCATCTTCCTTGTATTCAACCTCAGTTTGTTTTTCCTCATCCAGCCCATTACTGACTCCAAGTAAGCATTTAGGGAAGATAGGCTATTTCCTAATGAAGTTGACATGGAGAAATAGATTTGGTTATCAGCAGCATTTGGATAACACCCTGCACCAAATCCCCCATGATCTCTCCCCGCAGTTTCATGTAGATGTTAAAGAGCATTGGAGATTGAATGGAGTCCTGCGGAACCCCAAACAATAGCTTTTCTTTTGAAGAGCAACAATCTCCAAGCAACACCATCTGGAACCTACAAGAGAGGTAGGAACAGAGCCACTGCCAAGCGGTGCCTCCCACTCCCAACCCGCTTCAGGCGCTCCAGGAGGATACCATGATCAATGATATCAAAAACCACCAAGACTCAAAAGATCCAAAAAGATCCACAGAGCCTATGGATTCCTTTTTGGAGATCATCCAACTGGCCGACCAAATGAAAAGAATGTGCCCCCCCCCACGTCCCCAACAGCAAGCAATATTAAAGGCTAATTCACATACACTTGATATTCATCACTTGATGCAGCTGAGACGTGGCTTTTTCCTTGAATTCGAGCCTCGAGAGAGGCCTCATCAGGGTACATCTGAAAGAGAGGGGAAGATTTCTGTCTTTCTTATGTATGTATGTATGTATTAGAAACATTTGATATACTACCCACTCCAAAGACTCCGGGCGGTGCACAAAAACATGCAAGCAAGACAACATTAAACATGACATTCTGAATTAAAAATGAAAGTAACCAACCAAAAGCAAATAGATCAACTACAGGGCAAAAGCCTGGCGAACAAGAAAAGTCTTCAATAGAGATTTGAAGATCAGTAAGGAAGGGGCTAAACGAATGTGCAGGGGAAGAGATTCCCTTTCAAAAGCTGCTTCTTACTACCTCTCTGTGATAGATTTTGATTTTTGAAACTCTCTGGAAGGGTTGTAAAAGTTGTAAAAACCACATTTCCAAGATACAGTCAACTGGAGAACACATCTTGGACAATTCCCTGCACCAACCTTGGTTTAATTGTTGTGCTGTGGACACAAGTTCTTTTTCTTATGCTTCTTCTTATGAAGTGTTCTTTTTCTTATGCACAAGTTCTTTTTCTTATGCTTCTTATCTCTCAACCTACAAAACAGAAAACAAAACATTAAGTCTCTGGCTTATATCAAATGGCTATTCAATCATTCCCACTCTCTCCTTTCTGATTCTCATACATTCACCAAACTCCTCCTCCTCATCGAACTCTTCCAACACAAGGTCATCTGAGGTGAAGAGAAGAGAAGAGAAGAGAAGAGGACTTGAATTTCTTATTTAAACTGACTTTGATAAGAGGTAAGGAGGGACTTGTGTATATTGAATCAATGAAGGAGGGTCTACAGGGATACAGTTCCGCCCTCCCCACTTCCGTGGAAATAGCCCAAGTTACCTTGGATGCTGCTCTTTATTTCTTTTGGCTTCAGTGTTGTCAGCTGTAGAAATAGAGATGCATTTTATTGATTCAATAGCTGGATTTCATTTCCCATCTCTATGAGTATCAAAAGGCAGCCCCAGGGTGACCAGAGAACAATAGGAGGTCTTCTTCTGAAGCTGGAACCTGAGAGGGGTCCCAGAGGATTCTGAAGAAGAGCCAAGCCATGTCCACAGAGGGGGACTTACATGAAAAGCTGGCAGGCTGGCCGCATGTTGCAGGAGACAGCTGCAGGCTTCCTGGGCCAGAGCCTGTAGCTGGGGATCCTTTGCAGTGCTGTACCTTTGGAGCTCCTCTGGGTTGAAAGAGCAGCTCAGTCATTGCACTGGCCTCAATCATCCCTGGCCATGCGACTGAGAGCTACGCCCGGAAGGAATTGGCCCCATTACAGGATACCCATTGACTGACTGCCCAAACAAGTTTCAGAGGGATCTATTCCTGTACAAACATCCCCCCCAATTCAGTTCAGTCAAGGATGAAGACAGAAGCCCCATTCACACCTGATCTTCAACATTTGGACGACGAGTGGACAGTGCACAGGTGCAGAAGTGTACACAGGGACAGCTATACAGACAGGCTGTGGAAGGCAGGCACTGCTAGACACTTCCCATCTGGATCATGCCATATTGGGGACTCTACCCTGGTTCACTTTTTAAAGGAATGCAACTACAGTCATGCAGACAAAATCACGTCCAAGTGTTCAGACACCTGTACACACGTACTGCCTAATGTCCGAATAGGGCACATTAGACATTAAATTGCACATTACACATTAAATTGCACTTACCGTCAAGATGCTGGTCAAGTTGTGGACCGAGGGGGCCTCCTCCAGAAACCCCCTAATCATTCTCTGAAGAGATTGAAAGGTCTCATTCTAGGGGGGAAAGAGAAGATCAGGCATGAGTATGAGAGACAACACATCTTAAGAACACAATACTGAAAAAGCACTCATGCTTATGGCAGTATCGTGTTTGATTCCAGTTGGGCCGAGAAACAACCAGGCTATTTGGAAATAGGAAAGGCTACTCACAATGATCCCGGAAGATCAGAAATGTAAGGAAGAACCTCTGCAGGCAGTCAAACCATTGCAAGGACCCCAGGAGTAGAAGCAGCAGGAGTCTGTGCCGCAGGAGGAAAAAGCTCAACGAGAACTTACCTGGGTCCCTGGCTCCAGGTAGTTGGCCCCGGACACCGCCACGTGCAGCACTGCTGACCGGAGCTCCTCGGGCAACGGCGGCTTGATTTTGCTGGAAGGGGGGAGGGGGAATATAAGATTTCATAGTGTGAGCAGGGCTGGTGATTCAGCCAAGGGAAGCTCATGGAGAGAAGAGGAACAGGGCAACAAAGGCAGTGTCAAGACGGTTGGTCTGTGACGGTTTCTCCTCTTTTTTCAAAAATGACCAATCCAGGCCTGGGGAGGCCCTGATGCCGATAAGGCTAGAGGACTTAACAAGATGTTACAAACCCCCTTAGAATTCATTGTCATCTTTTTTAAAAAGGGCAGATACAGTTACAGATCTTGTCTAGTTTGCCACTGCCCTTTCCTGACACAACTTCCTCCGATTTAATCCCTGATGACTATGAGTCTACCTCAGCTCCGTGACGGTGTCCAGGGTTTTCCTGAAGAAGGAGCCAGGGTCAGGATGCGCGGTAATATCCTCCAATATCTCCTGGGAGAAGGTAAAGAGCAGAGGAGAGTTGATCACTACCCACATGGACTTCATTGGGATAGCTCCAACAACAACAACAACAAAATTTTCACACTGTCTTTCAACAAAGGTTTCCAAAGTTGCTTACATACAGAAATAATCAATAGAACAACAAACAAACAAACAATCAAGATGATGCCCCAAACACACAGTCTTGGCAGTCAGGTTTGGACTGAGCGTGCACTTGGTCATTCTCTTCCATTCTCTGCTGCATCTCACTCACCAAAATGAATTCGACAATCTTCAGCTTGCTGAACTGCAATGTATCCGACTCTGCGCCATTGACTTGCACCGCAATGGAATTAAGAAAGGATGTCCACCAGAGAATGATCTGAAAATCAGAAGCATTGAGCTGTTAGTGATGGAAGGACTTCTCTGTGGCTTCCTGGAAATGGACCAGACAGCCTTACTTTGTGGGTTGCTCTCAATCCCTTTCTGGGGACCCCACCCCCTCCATGGATTATTCTGCTGCTTCTCAGGGAGATTGCAGAACTGGGGAAAGGATCAGAGCAGAGGGTGGGTGCTCCCAGAGGGGCAAATGCCTCTCACAGAAATGACCTGGGCTATGTGGAGGAAGGCCCTCTACTCAATGATACCCTACCTTAGCTCTTTCCTTTTTTTGCCATGCGGTGCTCAAGGCTGGAAGGGAAGAAGAAATTCAGCCCACAAATTGAAAATTAAGGCCCACAAATCTGCCAGTTTGCTAAGCACTAGCTGTCCCACCCTCCCAAAAGAGCCACCCGCAGTCCCAACCATTCCCCAGGAGCCTAGGGCACCTCCTCACCAATTGTGACTCCTGACGATGTTTGGAAGCCCTCTTCTGCAGTTGGAGGAGAAGCCAGAGTTGGAGGAGGAGCCGAAGTTGGCTCAACACGGTTCCTCCTCTTGAAGAACCTCCGTCTGGGGGGCTTCCCCTTGGAGTCACGTGTGGGGGAGGTCTGAAAGAGCTGCCTGCAGCACTGGCAGACCCTTTGCAGCCTAGAAGAGAGCAGGGAGAAGGTGAGAAAGAGACCCTTAGGCAGACATTTGGAGGAGAGGGGGGCCAATGGGACAGGGAAGGATTGCAGAACAGAAGGAGGGCAGCAATACAGGTAGCCCAATAGGCTTCCAGGTATTGCACCGTCTTCTTTCTGGCTGAGGAATTACGTAGAGACAGCTGCCAAAATGCATTGCTGCAGAGACCTTTGGAACACTGTGTGCAGTTCTGCTCAACCCAACTCACCAAGCTCATGTTAGCGCTTGGAAAGGTATAGGAAAGGACCATGAAAGAGCTCAGGGGTGCAGCTCCTTCCCGGAAGGGAAGAGGTGGAGGCAACTGGGACCTTTTCATTTAGAAAGAAGAAAAGAAGGGGGGGCATGACAGAGGTTCACCCTCTCTTCACATCGTGCATCATGTTTGGGATGGGTTTTGGGACTATGCTGCCACAAGATGAAGTGAAGGCCAGTGCCCTAGTCAGGAGTCACTTTTCACTTGCAACTAACACAGTTGTGCCGGCTGCATTGGCGCTGCTAGGGACACCCTGCTGCTGGACTAGGAAGTGGAGATGACACTGCTGCTGGGTGTGGACTGCACACTAGAAGTAGGCACTCCCCCCAAAGGCTGAGCAGTCCTAGGCCTCCAAAGGCGTGTGACAGACCCAACATGAAGAGTAGCACACTTCAGTAACAAGGATTTATGATTAGATCAAAAGGAAAAGGTGTGTAATAAGAACAAGTGTCTTTTCATAAGACAGTCTGTAAGAGAGAGTTTTCATTCAGCATACTGATAACACCCTGCACCAAATCTCTGGAGGATTTCTCCTAGCGGTTTCATGTAGGTGCTAAATTACTTTGGAGACAATATGGAGCCCTGAGGAACACCATAGGAAAGTTCAGATTGGAAAGAGCAATGGTCTCCAAGGGACCCCGTGTGGAATCTGCAAAGCAGTGCCTCCCACCCCCAAAGCCACCACTGCAAAGCAGTGCCTCCCACCCCCAACCCCCTCCGACACTCCATCACCAAAGATGATGATTTCAGTACGACAGCCGATATGCGTAAAGATGTGCTTTTTCTATTGGACTGTGTAACTGAACAGGCCAGGCTTGCAGCCTCTTGCAAACTCAAGAAGTGTTCTACCATATGGCCTGAAAGACTAGAACATAGGCAAATCCATGTGATCAATGAGCTTGGGGGAAATGGACTTATTAAGGACTTTAAAGTGGGGTCATGCAGAGAAGCTGCCACAAGGTGTCAGTGTTGCATACTTAATCAAGGGGTGAGACCCAGCTTTTCTGCATGCCAGACACAGACAGAGTCACAGCGTCCTTTGGAGCTAATACATTCTGATGTCATAGGAACATAGGAAGCTGCCATATACAGAGTCAGACCATGGGTCTATCTAGCTCAGTATTGTCTACACAGACTGGTAGTGACTTCTGCAAGGTTGCAGGCAGGAATCTCTCTCAGCCCTATCTTGGAGAAGCCAGGGAGGGGACTTGGAACCTTCTGCTCTTCCCAGAGCGGCTCCATCCCCTAAGGGGAAGATCTTACAGTGCTATTCTCCCATTCATATGCAACCAGGGCGGACCCCAACCTTGCAGAAGCCGCTGCCAGTCTGTGCAGACAATACTGAGCTAGATGGACCTATGGTCTGACTCAGTCTATGGCAGCTTCCTATGTGTTCCTAAGTACTTGCATAGCAGATTGCCAGCTAAAGCAATAGACAAGACACCATTTGGCTTGGGCACAAACCCTCTCTAAACCATGTCAAAATGTTGGGTTCAAAGGCTTCTGCATAGTTCCCAAAGGCCAAGAGAACCACAAACAATCACAAATGCGAACTGGGAGTGTTGGCTGGATATGCGCCTGGCCAAAAGGGATAGAGAATCCTTGATCCTACAAGTGGAGAGCTCAGGATCTACAAGGTGGTGTCATTTGATGAGAGACAAGGGCCAACTAGAGGTGATGTACCAGAACTTGTGCCAGAGATCCAGGTGAAAGAGGAACCACGTGGGTGGAGTCTCATGATGCAAGAGCCAGACCGTGAATCCAAAGAATCTGTGCCACAAGCAGAAGGAGGTTCATAAGGGGATACAGATTCAGAAGGGGCTGCACAGCCGGAGCCCGAACTGAGGCACTGCCAGAGCCCCAACAAAGGGGCTCCACCCAAAAGGTTCTCACTCGGGACCAAAGGAGGAGAGCTACAAGAACCCACCACATGGCCAGAGAAAGAAAAGATGCCAGCTGACAAAAGGTGAGGAAATGCAGCATTCGAAGAAATTGACACCCTGCACAAAAATGAGACTTGAAGACTTGTGTCAATCCCCGCAGGAAGAAAGACTGCGGGATGCAAGTGGGTCTTGAAAGTCAAGCAGGATGCAGAAGGGGAGGCAGAGCGCTACAAGGCGAGGCAAGTAGCCAAGGGATACTCCCAGAACTATGCTGAGGACTACAATGAGACCTTTGCACCACTTGTGACAGACACTTCAATTAGGACACTGCTCAGCGTGGCAGCGGCCAGAAAGATGCAAGTTGAACACATGGATGTAAAGACTGCCTTCCCTCATGGGGAAATCGAGGAAGACATCTACATGCAACAGCCACCAGGCTATGAGCTACCTAGAAAGAAGGGCCTTTGTGCAAACTAGAAAGGAGCATCTATGGCTTCGAAACAAGCAGCCAGAGAGTGGAATGAGAAACGAAATCAACTGCTACTTTAGGAAAGGTTCTCGTAAGGAAAAGCTGACCCCTGCCTATCTTCAAGAAAAGCTTTGCCATATATGGGCAAAACTTAAGTACCCCCAAATATACCTAGGATACCAATAGGGCTGGCTCATTATTAGAGAACAGCAACTCAGGCTTGTATTGTGCCAGCTCAGATGCAGCTCTTTGATTAGAACATTGAAGTCCACTCCCCTCTTCCACAATCAAGCGTGATTTCAGTGCATGACAAGCAACACCAAACAGCTTGGGATGTCCCATGTGCAGCCTGGCTTGCTCTGCACAGGCCTCTGCTACGGGGGAAACTTGTCTCAGGCTAGTTAGATGGTCATGAACATGTTCCAAAGCACAGCTTGGGGCACTCCCTTCTTCTTTGTCTGCTCCGCTCCTTCCTTCCTTCCTTCCTTCCTTCCTTCCTTCCTTCCTTCCTTCCCTCCCCATGAAGGAAGTACAAGTTGCAGGCTTTTAATCTAAGTTTGTAACTTCTTTAGAACAATCTGTTTCAGAACAGTTTGTTTTTAAAAAACACTTTAAAAAACACTTAAAAACACTTTCTCCAGGCCTCTACTCTGAGCTCATCCAACTGGATTACTCTGCTAAATGAGGGAGGTTGATTCAAATTCCCCTCTACAATTGGGACATCCGCCAAGCACGTCACAATAGGCGTGTTCACAGCTGGTGCCCTTCCTGATCGGGCAGGCAGGTGGGCGGGGGACTCTAGTCAGACCTGGCCAGGAAGAGAGGGAGCAAGGCAAAGCTGTTATGGAATCCTACTTACTTTGCGAAGAAGTCTTTCCTCACCTTCTCCCCCATTTCCCTCCCTGTCTAACTATTCCCCCCTGACTAACTATCCCTCCTTTTACTAAAAGCTGACTGTCCCTCCCTCCCCCGCTAGACCCCTCCCAAAACCACAACAAACAAACAAACAAACAAACAACAAACAACAAAATAACAAACACTAACACTAACACTGAATAAATAAATAAATAGATAAATAAATGAATGAATGGATGAATAAATAGATGGATAAATAGATGGATAAATAGATGGATAGATAGATAGATAGATAGATAGATTTGACAGAAACAGAAACGGACTCTCTACACTCTCTTTCCTCGCTATCTCTCCAACTCCTCTCCACCTCGCCTCCTCCCTCCTCGCCTAACTCACCCACAAAGAGCAGCTGAGCCCTGGAGGTGTCATGAAAGAGGATATGTCATAAGCCTCAACAATGGCCATTGGTCCTCTTGCATAGACAGTGCTAGGCATCCATTCACACAGACAGACACTGAGACACACAACAGGAAGAGACAGACTGAGCCTGCACCACACACACACACACACACAAACGAGACCCAATTCCCCCCCTGCATACATAGTTATCAATCAATATGTTGTGTTGGCAGCCAGTTCATTGCTATTCTGATGGTTTTTGGTTTTTTGTCATCAGCCAACATCAACAATGACCACAATCAAGATGAACATAAGATGATAATAATTCATTCGTTTCATTATAAAAAATCATCAAATTATTTTCTCCATGTAAACCAAGCCCCCCACACACATGATTTCTGGTAACATTTTCAATAAAATTAATTCATTTAGCATTCATCAATCATTTTGTTCTCCCTTTGTTACCTCTTTTTTTCCCTTCTGCATAATTTTGAGGGTTGGTTTTAACATGGGGTTTTAAAGAAAAAAATATTTACATGTTTATTTACATACAAGTATTTACAATATTTACACTGCATTAGAACGTATACCCGCTGCTGCCACTGAGTCTAGTACTATTTGGGCTGTGCTACTTTTGGGGTGTGTGCCGTACCCACGACAGGTCCCCAAATGCTGACAGGTGGAGAGATAAGGGCCTGTGCTGGTCAGCATTGGGTTTCTTTTTAGGTGGGCGTGGGCATTGTAAACGTCTGGACAGTCGCAGCACTACAACTACTACTACCAATGCATCTCTGTGTGGGCACACTACACGCTGCGACTGGCTGGCACAGCTCAGCATCTGGCACGTCAGCTCAGCTAGAGGTGGATGTGGGGAGGGGAGGGATAAGCACAGAGGTCGAGCCAGGCAGGTGACCAACCATAGGGCAACCCACGGTAATCACTCGCCCGGCTCAAACTCCAGCTTGGGGTAGCCCAACAGGGGGAGGTTCACTTTAAGGAAGACCAGCTGCTCCACCAGACCAGGGTCCAAGCGGGAGCGAGAGGGTGTCACCAGGTCCCCGGCACGTGAAAACACCCGCTCGCTCTGGAAACTGGTTGGGGGGCAGGAGAGGAGGCGCACAGCCACCACCGCCAGGTCCGGCCAGACTTGGTGGCAGCTCGCCCAGAACTGTGCGCAGTCCACCCTGTCTTCCTCCACAGGCTCCTCCAAGTACTGCGCAACGCATTGCTCAGCACTGGAGGGGGGCCTGGCAGGTCGAGCCTCCCGCATACCAGGCGTGGCGCCATAGCAGAACCGCTGAAACCACTGGGCAGATCTCGAGTCGGTAGCAACTGGCTGCTGCGATGGCGCCGCCTGGGATGCCGCGCTGCTGGACTGGGAGGAGGAAGGGGAAGGGGAAGCTGACGCCGGCTGGCCGCCCATGCTGCTGCTGGGTGCGGGTTGGGTGGCTGCCCCCGCCCCACTACCAACATCCTGGTCTCTGCGGGCCCTAGCGTCCTCCTCCTCCCTAACCTTCTCTACCAGGATGCCTCTCCACCTGGGCAATTCGTTGGCACTCACAGCATTGCCCTTGAGGGCTGGGTGACAGAGACAAGCGAGGACATACTCCTCCCTCTCTCCCAGCACCCCAATGAGCCACCTGTCAACCCCAGACTTCAGCCTCCCAGCCAGAGCACGACCCTCTGGCGTGGTCAGAGAAATCTGGAGTTCACCCATCAGCTTCTCCAGACCCATAGCTGTGGGCAGCGCCTGGCTCAAGGGAGTGGTGTCGGCACACAAGCCCTTCGTGGCAAATTGGAAGGGCTGGAGTGCCGACACCACCTCGGACATCTGCTTCCACTCTGCATTCGAGAGGTCGCAGACATCCAAGGACTCGTCCCTCGCCAGGGCGACAAGGGCTCTCTCCTGCTCCAACAGGCGCTGGAACAGGAGGAAGATGGAGTTCCACCGCGTCTCAACATCTGAAGGGATGAGATGGTGAGGAAGCCCAAGGTCATCCTGCTTGTGGAGAAGCAGTCTCCTGGACTTCTCGCTGAAGTGGAAGTGGGTGGCCAGCTTGCGGGACTTATCCACAAGCGTGGCCGTGGCAGCAACAGCAACTGGGACAGGGCGGCCCACCCTCTCCTGGGACGCCTTCAGCTCCTTAAGGCCGAGGGCGTCCCTGACGGTCAGATGGAACGTCTGTGCCATACACCGTATGTTCACACAGTCCATGAACGTCTCGACAGCGGCGGTAACATTGGCTCCATTGTCGGTGACAATGAAGCCGCGGGAGAAGTGTGGACACCCGCCAATCCACTCCTCTATCTGGCGGTCGAGTACGGCCGCCACCTCCTCCCCGGTGTGCCTCGTGTCCATCGTCTCCACGTGCAGGACGGCCCTCCTGTGCCGTAGTGCAGCGGGAGCTGCGTCGGACCCAGAAGCATCGCCCGAGGAGGTCCCCTCACTCTCCGGTCCCCACCAGTGGGCAGTGAGGGCCAGGAAAGCAGCGTGCATCCCACTGACACTGGTCCAGAGGTCAGTCGTGAAATGCATGCTTGTCCCAGCCGGAGCTGCACGCAGCTCGGCCGACACGAGCTCCCTGCACTGGCGGTACAGGGAGGGGACCACGTTCCGGCTGAACGTGGTCCTTGAGGGGATGATGTATTCGGGCACCAGGTGTTGGAGAATCCGGCGGAAGCCGTTGTTCTCGACCACCTGAAACGGCTGGTCATCGGTGGAAATCATCTCCCCTATGAGGCGGGTGAGGTGATGATGGTCGACGCGAACAATACGCTGGCTGCCCAACAACTGCGTCCACCGCTGGACTGGCAGTGTAGCCTGCCTGCTGGCTGGCACACTGCCGCTGCCCGCCCTAGTGGCAGATGCAGAAGGCGCACTAGCACTGCCAGCCTGTCCCCTGAGACCTGGGTGGTGACGCTCTATGTGTCTCCACATAGGCGTCGTACTCAGGTGCGCAGGGTCCATTCCACGGCTGAAAAGCATCCTGCAGTGGACACAGCAGGCGTGGAATGGGGCATCTTGAGGGACCTCAAAATGCACCCATACACCACTGCCCTTGGCCTCCTGCGCCCTGGGCGCTGTCCTAGGCCATTTTTCTCTGGGTGGCTGCAGTCCTGGGGGAGCGGCCGCCGCTGCCTGCCCACTGCTGCCACCCAACCCGCCCCTTCCGCCCTCCACACCAGAGGAAGGGCCCGGCTCAACTGGCATTGGAGAGGCAGGCCTCTCCTCCACCACCTCGCCAGACCGCTCCCCACCAGAGTGTTGGGCTTCACGAGGGGGGGCCCCACTGAGCGGCGAAAGGATAGGGGGAAGGGGCCCCAGAGGGAGGGAGAACCTGGCTATATCCTCACCGCCCTCTACCTGCTCTTCCACCTCCACAGTCTCCTCCACCACAATGACTGGCGGTACCTCAGCAGCACCTGGTGCCACCGAGGAGGGACCCGCCACAGCCCTAGTCCGAGTGAGCATGCCCGTGCCACGATTGCCGGCAGTAGGTGGGGGAAAACGAATCCTGCGCACCAAACTCGGAGCTGTGGCAAAGAATTCTCCAATGGGGATGACCGGGGTGTCCTCAGGCTCCCCACGTCCTCTCCGTCTCTGAGTTTCCGCAGGCGCACCCTGCTCCTGGCCTCTCCCACGTCCTCTGCCTGGTGGCAACCTAGAGCGAGCCCTGCCCACCACACGGCGCTCAGACATTATTTCTTATCTGGGAGGAGGGAGGGAGACTTTAAGAGTAAGGCCAGGAAGGGGCAAAAAAATAATTTGGAGGGGGTTGAAAGGGGCCAAAAAAACACAATTGATTTTGAGCTCATGGGGCGGGGGGCGGGCTGTTTTGAAAAAGTAAGCCAATTGGGGGGGAAAGGAATGGAAGACTTTTTGATGGGGGGGAAGCCAATTGAATTGAGGGGGAGAGGGTGACCTTTTAAAATTTGGGAGTCAAGCCAATTGGGGAGATGGGTCTGGGAGGTTTTTTAAAAAATTGGGGATTAAAGGGTGGAGTAGTTGTGGTGTGGGTGGCAAGTTTTTTTTTTAATTTTGGGGGAGAGTGGATGGGGGGAGGGCACAGCACCTACCGGAGGGGGGGACGCAGTCAAAGCTTGGGCACCTACAGATCAAAGGAGGAAACCCTTATTTAGTGAACTGAAACACACAGTGTGGTATGGTTCTGGGGGGTGGTTTTCAAGTAATGCTCCTGTGGGGGGAGCATCAACCTCAATGCAGCCTATTTAGTGACTTTAAATTGCACACAACCAAAACCAGAACCCAGTCACACCTGCACAGAAGTTGAACCCACACTGTGACTCTGCCCGTCACACTGTGACTCTGCCCACACTGTGACTCACCCACACTGTGACTCTGCCCACCATGGCAAGCAAGCAGCAGCAAACACTTGATGGCAGCATGGATGGAACATCATCATCATATATGTGTATTGGCACAGCAGCCATGTAGTAGCAGCAAGCATCAGAGCAGAACCCATGACCCCACTCTGCCCCACCCAGAGGCCAGGAAACTCTCTGGCATGGCATTGGCACACAGCATGTAGTGGCAGCATCGGAACCCATGACCCCACTCTGCCCCACCCAGAGGCCAGGAAACTCTCTGGCATGGCATTGGCCCAGCATGTAGTGGCAGCATCAGAACCCATGACCCCACTCTGCCCCAGAGGCCATGAAACACTGTGGAAGGCACCTGTTCAAAGACCAACTGAAAGATGCATGCAATGCAACGCAGCACACAGCAGCAATTTCTTCATTGAGCAAGAAGACACAAGTTACAACAGTACATCTCCTCTCCAAGGGTCCCTCCCTCCTCCCCACACCCAAATGCATTTCAAAATAGGGGTGTCCCTATTTAAAACCACCAACTAGGGAGGGAAAGGGGGCAACAAAAGGTGCACAATTGCACACGCACTAACCCCTCTTCTTCCGGTCCTTCTCCTGCCGCTCACTGCTGGTCACGGATGCGCCGCCAGCAGCCAGCCACCCCTGGGCTGGGACACAACAGGGCGGCCGCACGAGGCACAGGCAGCCGGGGTAGGTCAACGATGGAGGGGCAGAAGTGAGGAGACAGACAACACTATTTGTGTCGCTCAACTCACCCCCAAGCAGAGACAAATGAAATGAACAACTTTCAAAAGAAAAAAAACCGATGGCGGGGACCTCCAGGTGAGGTTGGAGGTAGGCTACTGTGTGGCTGCAGCTGTGGGAGGAAGAAGAAGTGAAGGGATGATTAGAGAGAAAGAGAGAGAGAGAGGAAGAAGAGAGGAGGAGGAGCCCGGGGAGATGTAATGTAGCAGCAGGGAGGGGGGATTCGGGTGTGGGAGGACAACAGCAGCAGCGGTCCCAAGAGGAGAGACCAGAGGGTGTTTGGGGGGGGGGTGGGGTGTGTTTCAGGGGGTCTGGGGTATGTAGCAGGGAGTCAGGGGGGCAAGAGGAGTAGAGACCAGAGGGTTTTTGGTGGGTGGGGTGTGTTTCAGGGGGTCTGGGGTATGTAGCAGGGAGTCAGGGGGGCAAGAGGGGGAGAGACCAGAGGGTGTTTGGTGGGTGGGGTGTGTTTCAGGGGGTCTGGGGTATGTAGCAGGGAGTTGGGGGGGGCAAGAGGGGGAGAGACCAGAGGGCAGGGTGTGTTTTGGGGGGATTAGTGTCCGTCAAGGGGGCAGTATCTGGGTGGGAGGGGCAGGGCAGGAGTGGAGGAGGTGGCAGTGGGGGAAGTGGGTTTCTGGAGGGGAGGGAGCAGGGAAGCTAGGAGCAGGACCACACAGAGGGGAACAATCAATGAATCAAACCAAACCAATCAATATGAAAAAAAGTCCAAAAAAGAAAACCTGGGACCAAACTGGGCAGAAACTCTGGGGGTGAGGGGGGGGGAGGAACCAACAACAACCACCAGGGAGGAAGGGAGTGGGACACACACAGCAAAACCAGAACCAAAAGAAGCTAATCTCACAACAAAATCCAAAGGAAGAGAGGACTCAACAGGCAGCAGCACCAGGGAGGATGGGGAACACTTAGTCTGGGTGGGAGGGGACAGGGCAGGAGTGGAGGAGGTGGTGGTGGGGGGATTGGGTTTCTGGATGGGAGGGAGGAGGGAAGCTAGGAACAGGACCACACACAGAGGGGAACAATCAAATTTGAATCAAAACAATCTATATGCAAAGTAAAAAAAAGGAAACCTTGGACAAAAGGCAGCCAGAAATTCTTGGGGGGGGGGCAACAACTACCAGGGAGGGACTGGGGAGTGGGTGGGACACACACAGCGAGCAAAACCAAAACCAGAAGAACCTAATTCCACAACAAAATCCAAAGGAATGCAAGACTCAACAGGCAGCAGCACCAGCGAGGAGGGAAACAATCTTATCTGGGTGGGAGGGAGGTGGGGGGAAGCTAGGAGCAGGGCCAGAGGGGAACAAATTAACAATCAAAATCAGAACCCAAGGAATCAATTGAAGCAATAATATAAACTAAATCCTCAGAAACAGAACTCAAGCAGCCAGCAATAACAATGGCAGAAGTTATTAATTAAAAACCAAAAGCAGCAAATATATAAATTTACACAGAAGCAATAAACAATCAAATTGAATGAAAGTCAGTGGAACAAAAGTCAGGCAAGAAGGCACAAAAACAGCAAAGCAATGCAGAAGATGGGTGGGGGTGGGGGGGGAGGGCAAGCCAAAACTTTGGGAGGAATGAGTGAGGGAGAGAGAGAAAGGGTAAAGGGAGAAGAGAACAGAAGAAAACACAACAGGAAAAGTTGGGAAAAGTTGAGGGAAAAGTAAAGAGGTAACTTTGGACAGATGAGACAGACACAGAGGGCAGATGGACAAAAGGTGGCACACAACAACACACAGAGAGAGCAGAGAGACAGACACACACTAATATGACACACAGTCAGGGACTCACAGCAGACACCAGCAGCAAAAGAGCAAGGTCTCAGAGATGATCCCACAACTGCAGCCAAGAGAAGTTTCTAGGTAAGAGGCTTGGGTTTATATAGGTTTGAAATTCCCTCCTTTGGAAGCCCCCACCTTTGCTCTCCCCCCACGGCCAACAGGGTGCCAGCTCTCAACAGTGCAACAGCCAAGCAGCCTACCAGACCAAAGGACTCATTCTGGCCAATCAAAGGATCAACAGCGCAGCCAATACAATGCCTGAAAATAGCATCACAAAATGGATGCCAGGAGCAAAAGTTTCAGGAATGAGCCACAAAATGGAGGACACACACCAAACTTCACAGAGACACTGAAAACAGTCCATAGAAGCCTCTGGCACTCCCGAACCGGTTCAGAAAATCCGAACAGGCTCAGATCCGAACCGGCTCGGATTCGGTCCGGATCGGTCCCAAAAGGGCCTGATTCAGTCCAGGATCGAACCGCTGAATCTGAACCGGTTCGGAACGAACCGGTTCAGATCCGAACCGAACCGCACATCTCTAGAGGCGACTTGCCATCCAGAAATGCATGGTGATGAAGGCCAAGGGCAGCAAATTGTGGGCTAAGGCATTCTTAATCCCGATGGGATGGCTCCCCCATGAGGCAAGGTGAGGTGACAGCCTCAGGTGGCACTTATACCATAGGGTGGCAAGTGTAGGCACCCTGCCCCTCTGCAGGTGTAGTCTCATCTGCCTGCTACCACCGCCTCCCACCAGCTCCTCTACACTCTGTCACCCTCCTTTTGTGTGTCCTCCCATTTATCCTGGCTCCATTCCTGATGCAGACAGTGGTCTCTACCTCTTCTCCATTGCCCAGCTGCCTTATCTTTTATTTATTTATTTTATTTATTTTTACATTTATATCCCGCTCTTCCTCCAAGCAGCTCAGCATGGTGTACATGCTTATTTTTATCCTCACAACAACCTTGTGAGGTAGTTTAGGCTGAGAGATACATGACTGGCCCAGAGTCACCCAGTGAGTTTCATGGTGGAATGGGGATTCAAACTCGGGTCTTCCTGTTCCTAGTCCAACACTCTAAACACTACACTATGTTGGCTCTTCTGGGCATGTCACTGTTTTAAATTGCAAGTCAGGAGTGGAGACAGAGAAAATGGTGCTTCTAGCATAGGGTGGTGGCCTCTCCTCATTGCTTCTGCTTTGCTAGATACAGTAGCTGCTTCTCTCCCTCCATCCCCATCGGCAGGGGAGACTTGTGCATAAGAAGAAGAGAACAAGAAGGAAACTGATCCAGCTACTCGAGCAAGAGAAGCAGTGGCAATAAAGAGTTGGAAGCCTACTCTGTGAAGAGCAGACACAGCCTGAGGAGGTGAGCAAGCTTTTCTAAACAGAACAACTAGCCTTCCCCCGTTCAAACTAACAGGAAGAGGGGAGATTTTGAGGGGCTGGTTTAAGGGATAAATCCTAATCTCTCTGTGTGTGATTTGCCAGAGCTAGCATTTGCCAAGGCTAGCAAACTCCAATGTTTTTGTTTGTCCCTGCCTGGAGGGGGCGGAGTCAGCTAGGACTGTGGGTGGCCCCACTTTCCTTTGACATTCCTTTGACCCACCTTCTGTGTCTCAGTTGGAAGTCTACTCTCTACATAAGAGGTGAAGCCCAAGAGCATAGCGAACAGAGCATAGTGAACAGGGATAGCAAACAGGACACTGGAGTTTTGCAGGAGGTTAGCGGAAAGTGTGCGGGGGAGCCTGAAACAAGCCCCTGTGATCACAAGGAGCCCGGTGGAGAAGAGAATGTAAGTATAAATCTCTTCATCATATTCTTGAGAAAGGCTGTTTGGACAGTTACATAGCCGACCATTACAGCTGAGACCTGAGAGCCAGCGTGGTGTAGTGGTTAGAGTGCTGGACTAGGACCGGGGAGACCCGAGCTCAAATCCCCATACAGCCATGATACTAGCTGGGTGACTCTGGGCCAGTCACTTCTCTCTCAACCTAACCTACTTCACAGGGTTGTTGTGAGAAGAAACTCAAGTATGTAGTACACCACTCTGGGCTCCTTGGAGGAAGAGCGGGATATAAATGTAAATAAATAAATAAATAAACAAATAAATAAATAAATAAATAAACTATCTCTAAATACTGTAAACAGACAACAAAACCAGTATGAAGATAGAAAGTCAGCAGGGGAGGGGGCACTTCCCAGTGTATTGCACAGAGTGCCACATGTATGACTATTTGCCCCATGGGCAGAAGTCATGGGTGTGTGCTCGGTGCAATGAGTTCCTGGCTCTCAGGGAACAAATTTGTTCCCTTGAGACCAAGGTGGTGAATCTGGAGAAGGTCAGAGAGACGGAGAGGCATGCGGACGAGACTTTCAGGGATGTGGTAGAGGCATCCCACTCCAGGGCTGATAGCTCCTCTGCTGTCAGGGAGAATGAAGGTCTCTGGCAAGGAAGACATTGGTCTGAGGAAGAGGGAAATGCTCCTTTAGGAGGGAACCCTTCATTGGAAGATGAGCTCATATCCTCTCGCACAGGGGATACTCCTCCGGGGGCGGGGGCCTCCTTGTAGTGGGTGATTTAATCTTTAGAGGTATAGGGAGATGGGGTTGTGACTGTGTGTTGACTGCCCGGTGACTTGCCTGCCCGGTGCAAAGGTTGCGGACATCACACAGCGCCTAGATAAGCTGTTAGGCAGTGCTGGGGAGGAGACAGCTTTCGTGGTGCATGCCGGCACCAACGATGTGGGGAAATGTAGTCGGGCAGTCCTGGATGCCAAATTTAGGCTGGTAGGTAGTGTATTGAAGTCCAGGACCCCCAAGGTAGCATTTTCAGAAACACTACCTGTTCCACATGGAGGTACAGTGAGACAGGCAGAGCTGAGGGGTTTCAATGTGTGGATGAGACATTGGTGCCGGGTGGAGGGGTTTAGATTTGTTAGGCACTGGGATCCATTTTGGGGCAAGCAAGTCCTGTACAAAAAGGACGGGCTGCAATTGAACCAAGAAGAAACTAGACTGCTGGCGCTTAAAATTAAAAAGGTTGCAGAGCAGCCTTTAAAATGACGCCTGGGGGATAGCCGACAGGAGCTGGGCAGTATGCGGTTCAGCAAATGCCATCCTTTAAAGTGCGTGGGGACAAAGGATTCAGATAAAATCGAAAGGGACAGAGCAGAACCACATAAAGAGCAGACAGAAGCCTGTGCCAGCTGATCAAAGAGTCAAAAGAAAGATAGCATACACCAGGTGAGAGTTTCAGAGTATAGGTGCTTATATGCCAATGCCAGAAGCCTCCGAGCCAAGATGGGTGAGCTGAAGTGCTTGGTTGCTAATGCAGAAATATATATAATGGGCATAACAGAACCGTGAGAATCAGTGGGACATTATTATCCCTGGATATAAACTCTATAGAAAGGACAGGGAAATGATGAGTATGGTGAAAAGAAAACTGAAAGGGAAAATCAGGAGAGTCACTTCCCTCCAGAATCCATGGAGTTTGCTCAAAACCACAAATACTAGAAGCCCAGTTAGACTGTATACCCAAAAGGAGGAAAGGTACCACTAAGTCCAGGAGGATGCCAGCATGGCTAACAGGTATTATTATTATTATTATTATTATTATTATTATTAATTACATTTATATCCCGCTCTTCCTCCAAGGAGCCCAGAGCGGTGTACTACGTACATGAGTTTCTCTTTCACAACAACCCTGTGAAGTAGGTTAGGCTGAGAGAGAAGTGACTGGCCCAGAGTCACCCAGCTAGTTTCATGGCTGAATGGGGATATGAACCCGGGTCTCAGTCCTAGTCCAGCGCTCTAACCACTACACCACACTGGTTCTGGCGCTGGCTCCACCCAGCTACCGCCATGGAAGCCATAAAAGGGAACAAGGCTTCCTTCCGAAATTGGACGGCCTGTCTAAACGAAGAGGACAGAAAGGAACACAAACTCTGGCAAAAGAACTGCAAGGTGACAATAAGGGAGGCAAAAAGAGAGTTTAAGGAACATTTAGCTAAAAGTATCAAGAGGAACAGCAAAAACTTCTTTAAATACATCAGAAGCAGGAAACCTGCCAGAGAGGTGGTTGGACCATTAGACAATGAGGGAGTGAAAGGGATTATTAAGGAGGATATGGAGGTTGCAGAGACGCTAAATGAGTTCTTTGCATCCGTCTTCATGCAGAGGATACTGAGCATATACCTGTTCTTGAACCAGGCTTTTCGGGGATGGAGGCTAAAGAACTGAGTTAGATAGAAGTGACAAGAGATGATGTTGTAAACTGTCTGGAAAAATGAAAAACTAACAAATCACCAGGGCCGGATGGCATTCATCCAAGAGTCCTCAAAGAACTCAAATGTGAAATTGCCGACCTCCTTGCTAACACATATAACTTAACCCTGCATTCGGGCTCTGTACTGGAGGACTGGAAAGTAGCAAATATAAACACCGATTTTCAAAAAGGGATCAAGGGGTGCTCCAGGAAATTACAGGCTGGTTAGCTTAACATCAATTCCAGACAAATCAATGGAAACATCCTCAAGGATCAAATTGTAAAGCACATAGAAGAACAGGCCCTGCTGGGAGAGAACCAGCATGGCTTCTGCAAAGGTAAATCTTGTCTCACAAACCTTTTGGAGTTCTTTGAGAGTGTCAACAAGTGTGTGGATCAAGGTGATCCAGTTGACATAATATACCTGGACTTCCAAAAAGCTTTTGACAAAGCTCCCTGTCAAAGACTCTTGAAAAAACTTTGCAGTCATGGGGTAAGGGGACAAGTACATGTGTGGATTGCTAACTGGCTGAAAGACAGAGAACAGGGTAGGTATAAATGGAGAGTTTTCACACTGCAGGGAAGTAAGGAGTGGGGTCCCCCAAGGATCTGTACTGGGACCGGGGCTTTAAACCTTATTCATAAATGATCTAGAAGCAGGGCTAAGCAGAGAGGTGGCCAAATTTGCTGATTATACCAAACTCTTTTGGGTAGCAAAATCCAAAACAGATTGTGGGGATCTCCAAAAGGATCTCCCCAAACTGAGTGAGTGGGCGACCAAGTGGCAAATGCGCTTCAGTATTGGCAAGTGTGAAGTGATGATGCACATTGGGACGAAACCCCCTAACTTCAAGTATATGTTGATGGGACCTGAGCTGTCGGCGACTGACCAGGAGAGGGGTCTTGGGGTCATGGTGGACAGCTGGTTGAAAGTGTTGACTCAATGTGCTTTTTCAGCTGTGAAAAAGGCCAGTTCCACGCTAGGGATCATTAGGAAGGGGACTGAAAATAAAACTGCTAAGATTATAATGCCCTTATACAAAACGATGGTGCGGCCACACCTGGAGTACTGCGTACAATTCTGGCCACCACATCTAAACAAGGACATCGTAGAACTGGAAAAGGTGCAGAAGAGGGCAACCAAGATGATCAGGGGCCTAGAGCACCTTCCTTATGAGGCAAGGCTACAACACCTGGGGCTATTTAGTTTAGAAAAAAGATGACTGTGGGGAGACATGATAGAGGTCTATAAAATCATGCATGGTGTTTAGAAAGTGGAGAGAGAGGAATTCCCCTCCCTCTCACATAACATTAGAACCAGGAGTCATCCCATGAAATTGATTGCCAGGAAATCTAGGACCAACAAACAAAAGTACTTCATCTGCTAATGATCTCCAGTCTGATCCTCCTTTTGCTTGATCTCCTTCCTTAACTAGGACTTCTGCTGCTTTAATAGGCTAAATAGATTTCTTTTGTTCTCCTTCCTGGATGACTTTTTATTTCAATGCTGAATTCAAATACAATCACAGCTCCCCCACCCCCACCCCACCGCCCCCAGGGCTCATTCTTTTCTCTTAGGCAATTCTACTTTTTCTTTCCCCACAAACTTGGAAAAGCCTACTGTTTTGCAATTATGTTTCTAAGACTCCACAAACTTGTGGACTTGGTGTTATCCTTTGCTTCTTCTTTTTCTCCCCACATATCCACTCAATTGGTAGTCTTATCTCGTTTGTCATCTCCATAATATCTATAACATTTCCCTTTTTCCTTCTCTTGAAGCAACTGAAATTGTTCTTTCCTCCCTCATTCCCTCTGGTGCTGGACTTTTGCATCTCTTTTGCTGATCCTTGCTTCCTTATCTCAAACCTCTTTCCTCTGCCTTAAAGTCTTCAGATCAGCAAATCTTATCTAGTCCTTACTATGATCATGTTGCTGCTCTCTTTTGATTTCTGCATTAGCTCCCTCTTTCTTCTTATATCCTATTTAAACTTCTTCCATTGACTTGACTTTCAGATGCCTTCAGTTGCTTGTTCTCCCTCCATGCCCTCCTTGTGGTAGCAAGCGTGATTTGTCCCCGTAGCTAAGCAGGGTCCACCCTGGTTGCATATGAATAGGAGACTAGAAGTGTGAGCACCATAAGATATTCCCCTCAGGGGATGGAGCCACTCTGGGAAGAGAGAGTGAGTCAGAGGGCTAGAGGGTCAAGACATTGGTCATCCCTTCTCTACTACTCTGACACTATCCCTTTGATATGTAGATTGCTACTCTCAGGGACTTCCTTCCTTCCTGCCACTTCCTCTTCCCCTTTTTTCTTCCCTTTCTTCTCCCTTGCAACATGCAAGGCAAACCCTTCTCTCCCTGCACCATGTGTGCAGAAATGAATCCATCTACATCCAGATAGATAGATAGATAGATAAGAGATACTATCTCTCCAATTTACTTTCTAGAATGGAGTTCACTAATAAATACTCCTTATATTGATTTGAAACTATGAACTGGCTCCAAGTTATTTTACTCTCAGCTTACACGCATGTCTAACCGAATTCCACTGTGTTGTGCCTCTGTGCATTCTGCTATAATGAAAAAGGGTTTCTCTTACCAGAGAGAATTCCCAACACCAAGTTCCCTCCCTGGCTTCTCCAAGATAGGGCTGAGAGAGATTCCTGCCTGCAAACTTGGAGTAGCCGCTGCCACTCTGTGAAGACAATACTGAGCTAGATAGACCAATGGTCTGACTCAGTATATGGCAGCTTCCTATGTTCCTATGAGCACTGTCTAGTAAGGCTATAATACTCCCCTTTGGGGTTGGGGCTGTAGTCCTGTGGTAGATCATCTGTCTACATCTCTACAGAGCATCTGCCGGCATGTAGAAATGTTTTCCCGTTTAAAGGAAGAATTTAAATGTACAAGTTCCCAAGTTTATCCCTGGCATCTCCAGGTAGGGGTGGGAAAGACTCCTGCCTGGAACCTTGGAAAGCTGCTGCAAGTCAGTGTAGAAAATACTGAGCTAGATGGATACTGGTCTGGTAGAGGCAGCTCCCTATGTTCCTATGACACTGCCCATCATCTTGTGTTCTACCCTATTATGCAATCTCCTTACCTCCTGATTGCCCTTCTTCCTAATACAAACTCATGTCTACATCGGCATTTTGTAATTGATGTTGCACATCTGCCTTTCCCCTCCTCCACTCCCCTTCCCTTGTGTGCCTAGTCCTCCTGAGGGCCAAGCCAGATGTGATATAGGAGTTCCTGCTGCCAGATCTCTTGTGTCCTATCTAGTTGGACTCTGGATTGTAAGCCTGAGATCAGGGCATGTGTCTTCTTTTTGCTGCATGTAGGACACCAAATAGCTGTTATGGACTCTTTAGAAAGACTAAGATAAAAATCATCATTGAATTCCAAATCTTGAATAAAGGTGAGGAATGTTACAAAATAATAAGCAAAAGGATTTTACTTTTAAATATTCATTTGTTAAAACTTGGCCTTCTTAACTTGTCTGTTTCAGAGAATGAGAAAGTGGCAGTGGAGTATAGCTCTCCCCAGGAAGACCCCATTGACTGTTTAACAGAAGAGGAACTGAAAGGTCTCATCCAGGTAAATTGAAGCCTAATCTCATGTATTCGCAGATGAGCCTCATGTTGCTATGATCTAGCAAGCTCAGCTCTTGAACATCTTCGCTTGATGAGTTGGAAGGAGTGACTAGGGAATGAGCATTCTCTCTCCTTTGAATGCATGGACCTTTCAATTAAATGAGCTACCTGTATGTTTATGTCAGGTGCTTAGACCAAGGACGGACAGGTTCCTCAGGGGCAGGTAGACTGAAGATAGCCGGAGCTAGTTGGGCTGAATGTTAGATGCTTGGAGCCACAGAGAGAGGACTCCCTGGTCTCCTGCTGTCAGATCCTGGTGAAATGTGAGTTAACCACAGTGGTTGGACCAGAATTGCCTAGGAAATCAACATTCTCAAAACCAGCTTCACAGGGCTCAGCAATCTCAGTTCACCAGGATTATGAGAATGAAGCCCCCAATTTCCTTCCTCCTCAGAACAAGCCTGGTCCAGAAGTCTTTTTAAGAGACCAGGGGTCTCACTTGACCCACTTTGAGGCAGGGAAGCCACATAGGCAAAGAGCCCCCTAAACAGGATTGTACTTCTGAGATTTGAATTGATGACATTTTGTTCTCAGTCTGTGAAATCTGAGTAACCCAGATGTAGTTCAGACTCCACAGAGTTATAAGCCCTTTCTTTTCTCCCCAGGTGACTGACTTGTCACTCTCACAGCCAAACCCTGAAGGAGAAGAAGAGGTCTTGTCTGAGGAGTCCATGTATTGGGGGGGGGGCATATTTTACACCTGTGCTCAGTTTTCCTCTCTGTGCTTTGAAAGGGCACCTGCCCCTTCCTAAGCACTTTATATTATCTGGAAGCTGGTTCTATTGTGTTAAGTGGATTGGGGTGAAAATTTTATGAAATGATACTTCCCTAGCAGATGGCTTAACGTATTTATGTAAATGAAGCTTGGGTTTTCCCTCCCACTCCCCAATTATTCTGTTTTTCTAATAAATGTCTTACTAAAAAGAAAATCAGTTGTGTTTCTTCCATTTAAATGTGAGTTTTCTTTCGATATTGGCCTGGTTATAAGCTAAACTAAATGATGCTGAGTGGACATTTCATGTTTTTGGTTTTGTTGTGTGTTAAGGTTTCTAATCTTAACCAAGTTCCAGTAATATTGTTTCAGTGGTTAACATGCCTGTAGAGATTGAGTTAGTATAGAAATCAAATTAATAATGATGATGATGATGATAAATAAAAATGAATATGATAGAGCTGGGAGAGGTCAAACATCCAGGCAATCCAATCTAATCTCCAATTGTAAGGCAACCACACTAATCACTTTATGCAATCCAGATCCCTGTATGTCAGTCAACAAGTGTTAGTTTCACATTCAGTTCTCCGCAGAGCAAACAGCTCCAAATAGCTCAAGCCCATCAGCTGATTCTCTGTGCATTTGGGCCTCCATTGTTGCCATGGCAGTTCTGTGATGCTCGGAGTTCTGATAAAATGATGTCGCCACTGAGGAACACTCAGACTGTGCAGACACCGGTTTATGTCCAACCGACGTCAGCTATCAAAAAAGGCACGAAATGGCACAACTTGTACAAGTGTCACAAGTGCCACAAATGGCAGAAATGGATATGCTCTATAGTATGGGCCCTGCTGCCAGTGTCCCAACTGTTCATTTTGTTTTAATGATCTTTTTGCAGTTATTTATGCGAGTTGGGCACCACAGCCATAAGTTGGGTGCAGCAGCCATAGGGAATTGTTCAAACCCATGCCGTATCCCAATAGAAGTCCTCAAACTTTGGAGAGTCACCAGTCCTTCTGGACTCCACCGTGTGCCCGTTCCCAAAGCGATGTCCTTTTTGTGAGTACTTAAACCCCACTTCCAGAACTCTGAGGATAGAACCCTTTTAGGAAGAGCCTTTCATTAGGAGTGATGTAGGTGGGATAAGATATTTCTTATTTCGAGGTAGCTTGGCTGATGCCTTTTTTAAAAAAATTAATACCCCTCTTTTCTGCCAAAGGAAGCAGAGCAGTTTACACCTAAATAATAACAATTTCAAAAAGGAAAGAAATGGGAATCGCAGGATAAATGGTATGAACCACAAAAACAGCCATAGATGGGGAAGGGGAGCCAAAGGGCTGGGGGAAACAGGGAGCCCAGTGCTCTGTTTACAAGGGGAAAACTGACCCAATGCCTAAATCGAGGAGTTCCCACCCTTGGGACCCCAGATGTTGTCTCCCATCGTCCCCAGGCCACCATGGTGAAGGCCATTATGGCCAACACAATGGAGTTGTAGTCAAACAACATCTAGAGACCTAAGGGTGGAAACTCTTGGCACAGATGACCTTCCTCAAGAGGAATCCAGGGGCTGTTAGAGGCTGGTGGAAACACATAAGACGCACAGAAGCACAAAGACAAACTTGGTCTGACACTTGGGAATCACCACTTGAAGGCATCCCACTTAGGAATATCTATTTCAACTTCATTCCCTTGTCCCCGTCCATCCCCCCCACTCCAGGGATTCAACAGGGAATTCCATTGGAAAACAAAGCTGGACTGTTGGGAGAGCTCCTTTTATGTTCTCAACAATTTTGAACGTTAACCATGATAAATTTTGCTAAACCTAAGTTGGTAGATAGCTCAGAACTAATATTTTCTTGCCAGAATGCTGAGGAGATGACTAGATCGACATTTGCCCAGGAGATTGATACAGTTTTCAAAGCATGGGCAACACAGAGAGTATGAGCTTGGGGTGGGGGAGACATTTGGTAATACAATAAGAATGAATGCAGAATATACTGAAATCTCTTTTGTCGTTTTGATTAGATATACAGGTGAAACTCGAAAAATTAGAATATCGTGCAAAAGTTCATTAATTTCAGTAATGCAAATTAAAAGGTGAAACTGATATATGAGATAGACGCATTACATGCAAAGCGAGATAAGTCAAGCCTTAATTTGTTATAATTGTGATGATCATGGCGTACAGCTCATGAGAACCCCAAATCCACAATCCCAGAAAATTAGAATATTACATGATACCAATAAAACAAGGATTGTCAATAGAACAATATCAGACCTCTGAAAAGTATAAGCATGCATATGTATTCAGTACTTGGTTTGGGCCCCTTTTGCAGCAATTACTGCCTCAATGCGGCGTGGCATGGATGCTATCAGCCTGTGGCACTGCTGAGGTGTTATGGAAGACCAGGATGCTGCAATAGCGGCCTTCAGCTCTTCTGCATTGTTTGGTCTCATGTCTCTCATCCTTCTCTTGGCAATGCCCCATAGATTCTTTATGGGGTTCAGGTGAGGCGAGTTTGCTGGCCAATCAAGCACAGTAATCCCATGGTCATTTAACCAGGTTTTGGTACTTTGGGCAGTGTGGGCAGGTGCCAAGTCCTGCTGGAAAATGAAGTCAGCATCCCCATACAGCTCGTCTGTGGAAGGAAGCATGAAGTGCTCCAGAATCTCCTGATAGACGGCTGCGTTGACCCTGGACTTAATGAAGCACAGTGGACCAACACCAGCAGATGACATGGCTCCCCAAATCAACGCAGACTGTGGAAACTTCACACTGGACTTCAAGCATCTTGCATTGTGTGCCTCTCCATTCTTCCTCCAGGCTCTGGGTCCTTGGTTTCCAAATGAGATGCAAAAGTTGCTCTCATCAGAAAAGAGGACTTTGGACCACTGAGCAACAGACCAGTTCTTTTTTTCTTGAGCCCAGGTAAGACGCTTCTGACCTTGTTTGTTGTTCAGGAGCGGCTTGACAAGAGGAATACGACATTTGAAGCCCATGTCCAGGATCCGTCTGTGTGTGGTGGCTCTTGATGCACTAACTCCAGCCTCAGTCCACTCCTTGTGAAAGTCCCCAACACTTTTGAATGGCCTTTTCCTGACAATCCTCTCCAGGCTGCGGTCATCCCTGCTGCTTGTGCACCTTTTTCTTCCACACTTTCCCCTTCCACATAACTTTCTATTAATGTGCTTTGATACAGCACTTTGGGAACATCCAACTTCTTTTGCAATTACCTTTTGAGGCTTTCCCTCCTTATGGAGGGTGTCAATGATGGTTTTCTGCACAACTGTCAAGTCAGCAGTCTTTCCCATGATTGTGATTCCTAATGAACCAGACTGAGAGACCATTTAAAGGCTCAGGAACCCTTTGCAGGTGTTATGGATTGATTAGCTGATTGGAGTGGGACACCTGGAACCTACTGTTGAACCTTTTCACAATATTCTAATTTTCTGGGATTGTGGATTTGGGGTTTTCATGAGCTGTACGCCATGATCATCACAATTATAACAAATTAAGGCTTGACTTATCTCGCTTTGCAGGTAATGCGTCTATCTCATATATCAGTTTCACCTTTTAATTTGCATTACTGAAATTAATGAACTTTTGTACGATATTCTAATTTTTCGAGTTTCACCTGTCCATTCAGAATGGGGAAGGGGGTAGGGACTTCAAGATGAGATGGAGAAGCTTAAATCTCAGATTTTGTGTGGGGTGTTATTATGTAAGCATGCAATTTCCAAGACCCCAAATATATGGATGGGTCGTAAAGATTTGTCATCACAATTCAGCAAAGGAGATTGATACCTGTAAGCAGCCTTCTGCACGCGTCATTGACATGGAAGGAGGTGTGCATTCACACTGTGGCACTCCTTCAGGCTGGATATTGAACTGGCTAGATCCCTTTTGTCGTCTGTGAAAGGGGATGCACATCTCTGTCCAGACTTGGTGCTCATGACTGCAGCTGGACTGGAATTTGAGTGCAGGATGAAAGTATCATGCTTATGCCCAATCCCTTAAGACAGAAAGAGAGGCTGTGATCCTGTCTGTGTGATGTTCTCAAACTTTCCTTCACCTCTCCAGGTCTTTCAATGGCAACAGTTTGAGCAAACTTCAGGAGGGCTCACTTTCACGTACGCATCGGTAAGCACTCATTTCTGGGAGTACTGTGATTGCTGACTCTCTGGGTCAAAACTGCGCACCCATATGTGATTTCCTTCCCAGAGTAAATGGCGGCAGGGCAGATTTTTGTCAGCATAGGGGGCATGGGCTAAGCCCCCTCCCTCACTGTGGTCTTGATCCAGATCAGGACACAGCTATTTCAGATGTCATGATAAGGTTCTTCTCTAACCTAGTCTGGCACTCGGTCGAGTCTTGCAGTAAAGTGGCTAATATGTTGACTCTACATATGGAGACCAAAGATGGCCAACTGGAACTGTTGCCAGTTCCCAGGGCAATTTTTACGTGGCCTTACAATATTTTCATCATGATAAAAGGTTTGCTGACAGTTTCCTGCATAACGAAAATAACAATCTTTTCAACTCATAAGAAACAGAACTCTTCTATGCAATTACATCTGTCTCTGATCTTGGATGTAGCATGTCTAGAACACATTAGTAGCTGACATACTGCACAAGGTGATATGTGCTTTGCCGTGTAATGTTTGAGCAGTTTCACAAGAGCACTGCTTCACTAAATGCAAGAATTGTGCAAACAGGGTTGTGCAATTGACAACCATTCTTTCCACTTTGTGCAACTACCTTTGTGCAGTTCTTGTGTGCATGAATGTTACATTGCCAAGCGTTATGTTGCAACATTGTGTCTGAATGCATCGGTTTCATATCTAGGGAGCCTTTTCTGCTAGATGACACCAGCTTTATTTTGGAGCCTGCCCACTCATGATGGGATCAAGTTGTGCAGGAAAATATACTCCAACTTTCATATTTTTCCCGGCCATACTGACCACCACCTGGGGAATAGATTGGCCCTTGAGAAGACAGAAGTTGGCCCCTTCCAGCTTAGACAGGGCAATCCTGCATTGTAGAACTCTGGATTTCCATCTAGAAAATGCAGCTCTGGCACAAACGAACTGTTTGACCTTGGGCAAGTTACTCTTGCCTTTGCTTTTCCTGCTAGTTAAAATGGACTCAGCAAATGGGATTGCCAGTGAGCCACCCTGACATGGTCATCATGAGGGTAAATGAGATTATACATACCATACCAATTATGAATGATTAACACTAAACTTCTTTGTGGGTGTAAACCAAACTGTCGCTTAGTGTGGATTTCTAGAATGAAATTGTATGGCTCTAGAACTTCAAACAAACAAAAACAAAACAAAAAACTATTAACGTTCCAGTCTTTCTTTTTAAAGTTTATTTAGAATTTTGTTCTATTGATTTCAGTGGAAATTCCAAATAAGGTATGGTTAAGATCTCAACCCAAACATAGATGATTACAGTTGCCAAGAACCAATTGAAGAATTGTGAGCTATTGGGGATGTCCTATATATGTTGGGGAGCTGGCTAATTGTGGGAGGCCGAGAGAGATTATTATCTCTTTTTCTCATCGCAACCTGAATTGCAGCCACTTCCCCTTAGTTCCTTTGTAATTGCTAACATCAGCCCTCCTGACAGTCAGGCATGCCTCGCTCTATTTGAAATCAGTGGGTCTAACTGTACTGCACATGATATCCGAGAGAGTGGCCAGCTTTCTTAGTGGCCCTTGCTCTTATGCCTTTAACAGTGCTTGCTCTGCTGACCTTGCAGGTAATGATATTTGTCTCCATGCCATTAAATGCTTCACCTGCTAATTTCTGCAGACCAAGCTGCTATTACGAGTATGAGAGGGGGCCAAGCAGTTTTTTTTCTTTCTGGTCAGTTGGCAGTGAGGATTTCAACACTACTGAGGTGTGCAAATCGTTTTATTTGGATGAAGGCTACAGAGCAGAATTGAAACAAACTCGGGGAGAATTACATTCTCACGCCAGGCTCCCAAGTTTCTAGCAATGCCTTGTTTGCTGAGCCTCAAAGCCAAACTGGACACCCATACATGCAGTTCTGAGCAGGAGCATGGAAGATCTGTTCAGTTTGGGGTTGTGTAGATTGTTGGAAGTTAAAGGACTTTGCGCTGTCTCTTTGTCTCAGACAGTGGAGGACAGACTAGTAAGTCAGAGGGCTAGAGCGTCAAGACATCGGTCATCCCTTCTCCACTGCTCTGACACTATCCCTTTGAAATGTAGATTGCTACTCTTAGGGACTAACTTCCTTTCTCTCTCTCTCTCTCTTCCCTACCTGCCCTTCTACCTTGCAACATGGCAAGCCTCTCTCCCTGTACCATGTGTGCAGAGAAGATGCAGAATCCATCTGCATCCAGCTAGATAGATAGATTAGAGATCTTAACTCCTCACTTTCCTATCTAGAATGGAGTTCCTTAATAAATGCCTTTTATATTGATTTGAAACTATGAATTGGCTCCAAGTTACTTTACTCTCAGCATACACGCATGCCTAACTAAATTTCTGCTGTGTTGTGCCTCTGTGCACTCTGCTCTAATGAGAAAGGGATTCTCTCACCACAGAGAATTTCCAACACAGTAGCGGCTCGTGAGCGGGCCGCGGGGGGCGGCGGGAGGCATCTTTAAGGGAAAAGAAAGTTGCTGCTTTCCTCGGCAGCATGCCTCCCAGCAGCCCCTGTGGCGGGGAATCACCGCCGCCACTCACCTGGCATAAAGGGAGCCGAGCCCCGCCATTAGCCAGGTGAGTGGTGGTGACGATTCCCCGCTGCAGGGGCTGCTGGGAGGCACGCTGTGGAGATAAGCAGCGACTTTCTTTCCCCTTAAAGATGCCTCCCGCCCCCCCCCCCCGCCCCCCCAAGCGGCGCTTCACGAGCCACTACTGGTAGATTCTTGACCTCTATTAAAGCTGACCAGTCCAGGCCAGTGGCAGTGGATGAGAAAAGACAAAACAGATGAGCTGAGGGAGAAAGGTGGAGTTGGACACACCTTTGCAGCCTCCCTAGTTTAATCATTGCTATGTGCTCTTTTAAACAGGGACTTGTCAAGTAATGCAATCCAGACCATTGAGATGAATTCACGTGAAGCTGTCCCGTTTGTGCAGCTTATGTAAGTCATTAAGCATAAAGACAAAAAATGGGGATGGGATGGGGGAGCACGGATGGATTAGGTTTCCACCCTGAGGCTCTGGGCCTCCATCTCCCAAGCTTCTGCCCTAGAAGCAGTTTCCCCCCCACAACCATTTCTAAAACGACGAGGGTTCTGGGGGTCAGGCCTGCTGCTAGGGGCCACAGTTTCTAAGTGTGGACGCTTTGGCCCATAATTCCGGGTCTGTATGGGGTTGGGTTACTCACTGCTGAGTGATGCTGTGTACTGTGCATGTGCTTCTTTATCATGATTTTACATTTTCCTGGACTGCGCTCAGAGTTCTAAAAGCAAGGCTGAGTCAGATCTCAGTCCTGGAATCTATTCTCATATGTGATGCCTTGTTTACAGAAATCTCTCTGCAAGAAGGCTCACTTGGTACCTGGTCTTGTGGTAGCAAGCATGACTTGTCCCCTTTAGCTAAGCAGGGTTGGGTATGAATGGGAGACTAGAAGTGTGTGCACTGTAAGATATTCCACTCAGGGGATGGAGCCGCTCTGGGAAGAGCAGAAGGTTCCAAGTTCCCACCCCGGCATCTCCAAGAGAGGGTTGTGAGAGATTCCTGCCTGCAACCTTGGAGAAGCCGCTGCAAGTCTGTGTAGACAATACTAAGCTAGATAGACCACTGGTCTGACTCAGTATATGGCAGCTTCCTATGTTCCTTGTCCTTTAGCCACCAGGCAAAGACCTTTATGTTTTCCAAGGCCTTTTGAAATAACAGCTGACTTGTTTTTAGCCTGCCTAGTTCTGAAATTTTATTTTATTTGTATATTTATATCTCGCTCTTTCCCTAAGAAGCCCAGAGCAGTATACATGGTAATGTTTATCCTCCCAACAACCCTGTGAGGTAGGTTAGACTGAGGGAAAAGTGACTGGCCCAGAATCACCCAGTGAGTTTCATGGCTGAACAGGGATTTGAACCCAGGTCCCTCCAGTCCGAGTCCAGGGCTTTAACCACTGCACTACACTGGCTCTCCCACTTCCCTGCTTTAATCTTGTGGTTTTTTCCCCCCCTGTTGTGTTTAAATTGTTTTATTCATTGTAACTGCTGCCTTGAAAACATCTTTTTGTGGAAGTTGTTATACATTTAACTAACGAACTACTCTTAGTGCCAGAGCTGAGCCCTGGGGAATGGGAAGTCATACCAAAGTGTTGCTGAGCATCTGTAGAAGGCAGGGCTTCCCGTGAGCCCAAGATTGCCAGAGTCCGAGAGCCTGGCTTCCAGGCCAGCTTAAACAATGGCCCTCTTCTTCATCTTAGAAATAGGCACTGGAGCTTCAGACAGGAGATGAATGAGCACGACTAGCTGAGGGAGTTAGGAAAGGGTCTTTGGACAGAAGAGTTGAGAAGGCCAGCTGCCCCACTGGAAAGGACACCACCCTCATACTTTGCTGCAGGGGCTTCATGTAGCAATTTGACCTCTACCATCAGACAGGAATATCAAAGGAAAGATAGTTTTTCCTATCCCATCTACCTTTTAAAAAATATTAAAATGTAATGCTTATTTTGTACACTGCAAAATCCTGTGCACAATGCTTGTTTCCAGAGACCTCAGCGGCAATCTTATTGAGAAGCTCACTCCTGGGGCATTCGAGGCCCGGCATGGAATGCAGTTTTTGCTCAAGATGTAAGTGAATGCAAATGTGAAAATAGCCAATCTGTTAAATAAGGTACTTTGTTGGACCCCAGGTAGGGTTCACCCCTCCCCCCAACTCTCTTGAATGGCAGAGTTCAACCTTAGAAGATGTAGCATATGGCTCTATCTATCTATCTATCTATCTATCATATTTTTATACTGCCTGATATGTATCTCTCCCGGTGTACAGCGATGAGATAGATAGGTAGAGATATGTAAATCTCTAGGCGGTGTATAATGAAAAGAGGGCCTCTGAACTTGTGCGGAGAGCAGCTCTCTTGCCACTCAGTAACCACAGTCTGCCTGGATATATGGGAGGTTAAAGAAAAGGGTTTTTCAGTCAGAAGCTACAGCTTTGAAGGAGGCTTCCTCCAGTGCTTCTCTCTTTTGAGAAGTTATTAACCGCTGATGCCAGGGCTGGAAACCTAGGCTCGAAAATGATGCGTCAAAACCTGCGATGTGGGTATGTAGGCATCAGCTCAGAAGGAGATTGACTAAGCATCTGGCCCAGGGATGGTGCCACCATTGGACAAGGAGAGACCAATGTCCCTGTGCCACTGTGTCTGGGGCCACCATGGTGTCCCCCACCCCCTCTTAAACCTAGCCAGTGAATGAAACTCTCGTTCCAAGCGAGAGAGAGAGGAAGAAAGCATCCATTTGGCGAACAAAGTGCTGGCTGGGAGCAGAGAAGGCACCGCATGTCCCCCCTAGCCACATGCCCCCCCTTCCCAGAGCTAGCATGTTCCCTGTGTCGGTGTGCATCTGACGCTGATACAGGGGGCATGGCTGGCACATGTGCAAGGGCAGCAGCCTGTCCCCGAGCCACCAGCAAGCCTCCAGCTCGAGTGATCTGGCCAACACTGATCAAATCTAGGGAGGATGTAGCTCATACAAGGCTCTTGCCTGTCTGTGGGCCTGTGTGGTGTGCCTGGCAGGCTTTCAGTCCTCAAAAGTCACTAGCTCACAAACACATTGCTGGTCCACCTACCCACACACACCTTGGGCTAAACCACATGACGCGGCAGGAAAATGACTTGACTAGCAAGCCCTCCTGTCTTCTACCAAAGACGAGCACAGGGCTCTGTGGCCGCCAGGAGTCAACACCGACTCAACAGCACAGTTGACATGTTTGTTTGGTCCTGGGGTGTTTGCTTTTTATTATCTAATGAGCACCTGGGAGTGGGAGTGGGGCTGGTCTAGAAATGGATCATTACATTGGGGGTGGGGTGGGGGGGTTTATAACCCTTTAGCCCCACTACAGTCCCAATCTGGATTGGGCTATACACACACAAACACACACATGGGATTTGCCTCCCAGTGTCTCTGAAGATACCGAGGAGAGACGGTTGATCTGCACAGTGCATCTAATTGGGGCACGACAACATACTGTATCTTGGACTAGCCTGCCATTTGTAACCTGCTGGCAGTGGTGGATTAACACATAGGCAAAGAAGGCACTTGCCTACAGCGGCAAATTTTGAGGAGTAGCATTACTCCTCAAGTGACATTACTCTGCCACTTGCATTTGGGGGGCAGGGGAAAGTTGAATCTACTTTGAAAACTTGTTATACCGCCGCTGTCCGAAGGCAGCGAGAGCTCCTAGTGGGCCCGCCTGCCTCCCAAATCACGACAGGTCATCAGGCCATCTTCGTACATGCATGTGGCAGGATGGTGGTGGAGATGGCGGTGAGAGCTCCTCCCACAGGCCCACCTACCTCTCAAATGACAGGTCGGGTTTGGGGGCCTCTCTGCACACATGCACACAAGGCCTGAAATGGGCTGAAAACATTTTAAAAGTAGATTTAATCCTCCCCCCCAAGCCCTTTACTTGTAAAGGGGAACCCTTCTTGGGACGGAAAATCTATGGTCCCCTATGGGCGGCAAATAGCTTCATCCGCCCCCAGCCCAGATGACTTAAATGGACCTCTCAGTTAAATGAACGTGTTACTAGCCACTTCAAGACTGAGGCTTGCATGCAATACCGTGCTAAGATGACAGATGCTACAGATAGTCCTATTTTAATGGAAAATTATAATAATCTAGTATGCTCTTTTTACCCAATTTTAACTGCTAACAATTCTAAAAACACTAAGCCCCGTGCTGGATTTTCCCAGCCGTGGTTTGATTACGAATGCCGTGCAGCAAAAACGGATCTTATTAACTCTTACAATCTTTATCGATCTAACTCTAATCAGGTCACTTCTCAAGATCTGATTGTTAAAAAAAGATTTTATAAAATTTTACTTGCAAAAAAAAAAAAGGGAGGCCAATAGGCTAGATTGGCAGCGTCTTATCTGTGCCGCACAGGCTAAAAACGTGTCTTTGTTTTGGTCTTTGGTATCATTCTCTTCTAAATTCAGACCTTCCCCGCCATCTTTTTATATACCTGTTGGAGAATGGACTGAATATTTCCGTGCTCTATATGCCAGAGAGGGAGCAACTACAACATTTTTACAAATAGAACAGGAACTGGACCCTAACTTATTACCTGAGTGGACCCCAGTAACATGTACAGAGATTGCTTCAATAGTGAATCAGTTTAAAACTGGTAAGGCCCCCGGCTCAGATAATTTGCCGGTAGAGGCCATCAAGAATAATATGGATTGGTGGCTGCCGGTATTAGCCTCTCTGTTTACAGCAATTGATCAGACGACCTCGCCCCCTAGTGAATGGGGATTGGCAATTGTAATTCCTATCTATAAGAGAGGCCAAAGACATTTGCCATCTAATTATCGCCCTATCAGCCTTCTTAATGTTATTGGCAAAATGTATGCATTTCACCTACTTAATAAATTCCAGGATTGGATGGACAAAGAGCAGGTGCTGGCTGATGAGCAGGCAGGCTTTAGGGCCAATCATTCTACTATTGAGCATGCTTTAGTCTTACAACATCTAGCGGAGAAATATTCTAATCTACCCCGTTCCACTCTTTTTGCTGCCTTTGTGGATTTTAAATCAGCATTCGACTCCATATCCAGAGATAAATTATGGGAGAGACTGTTTAACTCCTCTATTGATCGACGTCTGCTACTTTTAATATATAAACTTCACAAGAACTCACGTCTGAAGGTTCGATGTAGCTCAGCTGGAATCCTCACTAAAGTAATTCCTACCTTTCGAGGAGTGAGGCAAGGCTGTATACTTGCCCCAGCTCTTTTCAATTATTATATTAACCCCATTGTGGATATTATTACTAATCCATCTTTCCATCCACCTAAATTGGCCAGTAGACAGGTTAATATTTTGCTTGATGCAGATGATGCAGTAATTTTATCTCGGACTCCTGTCGGCCTCCGTAGAGCGCTTTGCTCTCTGGCTAATTTTTGCCATGAATACGCTCTGGAAATCAATTATAGCAAGACCAAAATTATGGCCTTTGCTAAACACCCAAAGACCTTGAAATGGTCTTTGGCTGGACATAAACTAGAACAGGTTAAGACCTTTAAATATCTAGGGGTTGTTTTCCAGGCCTCTACGAAACGCCAAGCACATCTGCAATATGTTACCCAAAATGCACGTAAATCGGCATTGGCCATCCAATCATATTTCCACCAAGATGGGGCTCAATTTGTACCAGCTGCCCTTAAGTTATTTACAGCTAAAGCCTGATCTCGGTTGCTTTATGGGTCGCAGTTGGGCCCATATACTAACTGCACTCCACTAGAGATAGTTCAGACAAACTTTCTGAGATCTATTCTACAGATCCCTAGATGTGTTCCCAATGTAATATTGAGGATGGAAACTGGCATGCCTAAGATGGAAGCCCGGATGTGGTTTTCCATTCTCAGCTTCTGGTTGAGATTGTCTTTCTTTTCTACAGGCCTTGCTCACTTAATTTTTATTGATAAATTTAATTCTAGCTGGAAGCAGTCAATATCTCGCCAAATAAGTTTATATGGCTTTAGCATGGATGGTCTATTAGAAATGGGTTTTTGTCAAGCGTGACTGATATTAAAGCAGCAGATCTATGATATGGAAATGCAGACTGATCGATCTTTAATTCTAAAGAAGTTTTCCTAGGTTTACAAATGTATAATACTAAACCTGCGAATTACCTGGGTAAGATTACTATCACTAAATATCGCAGGATGTTTACATTGGCCAGATTTAATGTGCTACCTTCAGCTGAATTAGAAGGTAAATTTAGAGGGATCCCAAAAGAACAGAGACTATGTCCTTGTGGCTCTGGAGAACAGGAGTCTATCTTTCATATCTTACTCCGCTGTCTTTTTTATAGGGACTTATGAACTTGTTATATTTCCTCCTTACTGACTGATTTCCCAGGGCATACAGATGCATTTTACGTCAACTATCTGCTCTCAGATCAGAAGGAGGAAGTAACATTTAAAGTTGCTAAGTTCTGTGAGGCAGCTAAGAAGGCTAGACAACAGATGGTAAATCAGATTATGCTAACGGGAAATTGCTGATTAGGATGAGTCCATGATCCTGATTATATTATGTATATATTATTACTATATTACGTGTATTATTATGTAAGTAAATTTTGGTCTATGACCGTAAATAAACATGACTTGACTTGACTTGGCTTCATCCGCCCCTGCCTCCTGGAGCTCCTTCCCGCATTTTGCTAAGCTTGTAACCAATGGGTCTAATTCCTCCCCACTGCAGGGTTCTCAACCATCATCCGCTGAAAGTCATTGATGATGCCAGTTTTTACAGGCTTCCCTCACTGAAGCTTCTGTAAGTACCAGAAATGAATTAGTTATTACCATGATCACTGATTTTTCTGCATCTTGGACAGACACTCCTCTTCAGGGCCACTGTGTGGTCCAGAAGAACTCATCAGACCTTTCCCATATTTTTTTTGTCATGGTAAAATCTGAGGGTACATTTCTGACTATGTGAAAGTGCCTCTGAGTATATGCAGGGTATACGGCACATCCCTGTATCCTGTTTTTAATGCAGGACTTCAACTCTAAAATGTATGAAATAATAATAATAATAATAATAATAATAATAATAATAATAATAATAATAATAATATAAATAAATAAATAAAGAGAGTTTCTTGAAGTATGTGCAGATTGCCAAGTTTGTTTTCAGCCAAGATTTTGTGCCTGGAATATAAGAATTAATGATAATGAATTAAGCTCCTTTGATCATGTGCAGGCTGCTTTTGTGTCATCACCAAATAAATTAGATCAGCCCTCATGCATTTGCTACTGGAGGTCCAGCTTGCTGGTCGGAGGCATGATTTCAGGGCAGGCTGAAGCTGGTTACTCAGTGGTGAAGGAAATACACCCTGCATGTGCTTTGAAGCACTCTTTTCTTTAGTACTGTTGAATAAACAGTACTCCAGAGCTAAGCCATGATGCTTTCTCCCTTTTCCATTCTGCCTGATGTGGAATTGTGTGGTTTGAAAGCAGCAAACCCAACAAGCTTCAAGAAATTGGGTCTCCCTAGACATTACTTCTGCTACACCACACTGGCTTTCTCTGTTGGATCTCATGATATCTGGCATTGGCATTGCAAAAACTCTCTGTCCTTATTTCAGAAACCTTAGTTCTACAGAAATGACCCCAAAGATATTAGAGGACCTGCTCCAGACCTCCCAGCAATTGAAGACTCTGTAAGTACTATGTACACCCTTTCCCTTTTGCTGGTTGCCAAACAAGAAAAGAAAAGAGACAACTGGAAACAGGGAGTCAGCCTTGCTCTAACCCACTCCTCCTCCTCCTCCTCCTCAGCCCTCCAAGTAGGTAGATAGGGGCAACTTCAGAGGCTGTAGTTTTTCCTGCGAGGAGGACGGTTTACCAATACTCACACTGCTATCAAGTTGCTAGCCAATCCACACTTCTTGCCCAACATGTTATCAAGTTTTGCTGTGGGAATGGAAGTCATGCTAGAGTGGTAGTTTAGGGAACAGGCATTCCTCAGAAACTTGACAGGGGCTTCTCAGCGAGGTGGTCAGAAGTGACAGACAAGCTTCCCTTAAGCCGGGGGTATAGTGAAGGGGGGGACGCACAGGGACGGAGCGCAGGTACTTCTTACTTGGCTTCTCTGACTGTTGGGGTGTGCATGGCCATGGGGGCTGTCATGGAGAGTGCCTCCACTTCTGAATTTGCAATGACATCACTGCCTGAAGCTTGTCTACCACTACCAAACTTCCCCCTGAAATATGGAGCTACAGGACTGTTGGGTGTGTTCTAAGCTGTACGCTCAGTTTGTGTGGACCAATGGTGAGGGCAACAGCCCTGGCCAGCACCCTGTGTGGGTTGAAGGAGTGCAGGAACATTCCCCAGAATCCTCTGCAACACAGAGATGTTGTGTGGCAGATATGCAGGGAGTCTGCAGGAGACAAAAACCCAGAAAAGATTCCCTGATGGTAAAAAGTTTGAAAACCACTTAGCTAAAGTAATGAGTATCTTTGGGCATCATGTTGAGACATCTCCCAGTTGTGTCTTCTCCGGAAATATCTCTTCATTAAAAAAGGGTTCCTTCCTTCTTCTCCTTCACAGGCTGTGTGCTTTCCCTCACCAGCACTCAAACACAAATGGAGTGGGGCCATAGCTTAATGACAGAGCTTTGCACATGCAGGGTCCCAGATTCACTCTCTGGCATTTCCAGTTAAAATCATCTCAGGGAACAGAGCTAGGATAGACCTCCATCTGAAGCACTGAAAAACCATTGCCAGTTAGAGTTAGAAAGCACTGGACTCAAGAGGCCAAGGATTTGCCACAGTATAAAGCAGCTTCGTACTTCTTCGGCAAGAAATCATTTCATCAGAAATTATTATCCCTCACAGCAAAGGGAGAATATTATCTCCCTCACAGCAAAGGGAGGAAGATAATATCTCCCTCACAGCAAAGTCAGCTCAACCTTCATCAGTATATGGAGATGGGAATATCCCTTCATAGGGTAGTTTTGAGTTAGAAACATTTTCTGAAGAGATGTGGGGGATATGTGGAGAGGCCCAAAAGTGTGGGTTGGCATGGCACCCTCTTGGAAGGACTGGATTTGTTGTGGGGGTTGCCAGTTACTGTCCTCTCTGCAAGACATGCCAAGAGACTGTGAGGAGTTCTGTCTTTTTCCTCCACAGCATCTTGCCTAACAAGATATTCTGCTGTCTTTGCCGTATGAAGGATGACATTGAAGTTTTGTCTGATACGATAAAGTTGGACTGCACCGACACATGTACCACAAACGAAACTCTCTGCGGTAGGCCTGTGGTAGTTTATGAAATTCTGTATTGTTTTGAATATTAAAGAGCATTTCACAATTTTCCCTCTAAGCAGGGAAAAAATGTTGCAAAATGAGCTCATCGGCAGAATGTACTAAGAAAGAACACCTCAAATGGCAATGACCCAAACTGCACAAAAATCAAAGTAGGTCTGCAAATGTCTCTTTTTGGAGATGAAATAATTTTTGGACCTTTGCTTTGATTTCTGGAGTCCTTCCCTTGGCCCAAAATATGTATCCTTCCTCCATGATTCTAAGTTGGGCAGAGTGACCTCTGAGAGTGTAAGGGCAATACTTTCTAGAGGCCCTTACTATCCTTTTCTGGGTGGGGGGGGGGGTGCGGGAGTTAGCTGCCTGGGACTCTAATTATTTTTCAGCTTTGATTGCCAAACCAGTAAGAGAGCAAGAGTAAGTTCTTTTTACAACAAGCAAACAAACTTGTTAATACTTACTGAAAAAATGAAGGGCAAACAGACATTAGGGCAGCTCACATGATCGGTCCTTGGGTCAGAGAAGCATCCTACCCATGTTCTGGAACTGTGCGCGCTTCCACTTACTGATGACGTGTCAGTAAAAAACAAGGTTTGGATGGGGAGTAGTGATTTGCTAAGCGATATCTGGGCAGAAGAGCTTCATCCTAACCAGCAGCTGTAACGTAAAGGTAAAGTTGCGCCATTGAGTTGCTGTTGACTCCTGGCGACCACAGAGCCGTGTGGTTTTCTTTGGTAGAATACAGGTGAGGTTTACCATTGCCATCTCCCACGCAGGATGAGATTATGCCTTTCAGCAACTTCCTCTATCGTTGCTGCCCAATATAGGTGTTTCTCATAGTCTGGGAAACATACCAGCAGGAATTCGGACCGGCAACTTTATGCTCACTAGGCAAGTTATTTCCCCACTGCGCCATTAGGTGGCAACCAGCAGCTGTACCCAGCTCTTTAATAAGGTGGTGGTGGTGGGGGGGAATCTTCCTCCCCAGCTACTGCTTCCCAGACAATCACTCCCCCCACACTTGCTTTTTACTCACACATGACTGCTCAATGGGAGTGCACACAGCTCCCAAACTTGTGTAGGATGCATCTCCTACCCAAGTACTACCGATGGTGTGAAGTGCCCTATGATCTTACTAATCAATAAGCTGCATCGCTACTAATAATAACTCATAGTCAAATCTTAGTTGTGTGGAGACTGTCAAGCTCCCTGTAATTGACTGCATAACCCTCTAGCTGTCAAGGCACATGTTTCTTGGCTGCTCAGTATCCCTATGCATGATCTACTTCCTTCCACATTGGTCATGCTGCTTGATTCAGCAGTCACATGCGTATTGCTTTTGTTCCACCAGGATCCATGGAACTACAGCCCTGGATCCCCTGGTTAGGGATGTGCGAACCAGTTCGAATTCGAACAGGGGTGGTTTGATGGTTTGAATTCAACCCAAACCAGCCATCAGTTTCAAGCTGCAGGTTCAAATTCAAACCAAACGGGGGGTGGTTCTATTCGAACCAGTTCAAACCAGTTTGAACTGGTTTGTAACTCCAAAAGTGGGTGGGGTGGTATCTGGCACCCATGGGTACCTAGCCTCCAAACTCCAAAGCAATCGGACACTCGTATGATTTTTTAATGAATTTTTGAATTTTATTTTTATTTTTTCTCATAGGGTACAAAAGAGTAGGTGAAAAGATGAGGTTGCTCCTTCTACAAACAGCTGCCTCTATTGCAGGGCTGCTCTACTTTGGCCCTCCTCCAGGTGTTGGCCTACAACTCCCATAATCTCTGGCTATTGACCACTGTGGCTGGGGATTATGGGAGTTGTAGTCCAAAACAGCTGGGGGCCTAAATTGAGCAGGCCTGCTCTATGGGCATCTCTGTGTTTTCTCTCTAGACAACATGTGGCGGGCATTGGGTCCAGCAAGCCCAATCTTCCCCACTGCCCCACCCAACAGAGGGCAGGCAAGTGGGTAGAATTTGGTAGCTTGCATTCTCTCTAAGGGCAGTGCCAGTAGTCCAATCCTTCTCACCATCAGAGAGAGAGAGAGAGAGAGAGAGAGAGAGAGAGAGAGCGCCACCTGCCATCTCTTTCCCAGTTGCTCATTCTGTCTCTCAACAGCATAGTGGGGAAGATGGTTTTCTCTCTGGGTAGAGAGAGGGCAGGACAGTGGTCAAAGAAATCAGAGAGACCAGGGGTAGGGGTGTGCACAAAACCAATTTGCCCGGTTTGGTTCGAATTCGAACCAGGTTTGAACCAGGAGGGGGAGGTTCGGTTTTGGTTTTGCTTGAACCTCTCCCAGTTCAGTTTGAATTTGAACCATTTTGAACTGTTTTGAACTGGTTCAAACCTCCAAAAGAGGGTAGGGTGGTATCTGGCACCCATGGAGACCTGCCACCCAAACCCCAAAGCAATCGGACATTCGTGCGATTTTTAATGAATTTTTGAATTTTATTTTTACTTTTTTTTCTTAGGGTATAATGGGACTCGAACCAAACCATTATTCCCCATTGTGGAGCACCCATGGGTTCCAAAAACCACCCAAGCCCCAAAGCAATCGGACACTCCTACGATTTTTTATGAATATTTGAAATATATACATCCCCCCCCTCTATCTCTTTCTTTAGCCTCATTTAAGATTTCTTTACTTCATGAGCTGAGCTTCAGTGAGGAGGGGCATTTTAAAATCTTGTCTCTGGGCCCACTCCAACCTTGCTACACCCCTGGTTAAAGAGCATTTCACAATTTTCCCTCTAAGCAGAAAAAGAAATGTTGCAAAATGAGCTCATTGGCAGAATGTACTAATAAAGAACACCTCACATGGCAATGACCATAACTGCATAAAATTCAAAGCAGATCTGCGAATGTCTCCTTTTGGAGATAAAATAATTTTTGGACCTTTACAGGTCTGCTTTGATTTCTGGAGTTCTTCCCTTGGTAAAAAATATGTATCCTTCCTCCTTGTGTTTTGTGCAGAGTGACCTCTGAAAGTGTAAGGGCAATACTTTCTAGAGGCCCTTACTATCCTTTTCTGGGGGGTGTCAGCTGCCTGGGACTCTAATTATTTTTCAGCTTCGATTGCCAAACCAGTAATCGTACTCCAGAGAGCAAGAGTAAGTTGTTATTAAAACAAGCAAACAAACTTGTTAATACTTACTGAAGAACTGAAGGGTGAACAGATATTAGGGCAGCTCACATGATCACTCCTAGGGTCAGAGAAGCAACCTATCTATATTCTGTAACCTTCCACGCTCCCACTTACTGATCATGTGTCATTAAAAAACAAGGTGTGGGGTGAGGAGTGATAATCTGCTAAGCGATATCTGGGCAGGAGAGCTTCATCCTAACCAGCAGGTGTAACGTAAACGTAAAGTTGCTCCGTCGAGTCAGTGTTGACTCCTGGAGACCTCAGAGCCGTGTGGTTTTCTTTGGTAGAATACAGGAGGGGTTTACCAGGGCCATCTCTCATGCAGGATGAAATGATGCCTTTCAGCATCTTCCTATATCGCTGCTGTCTGGTCTGCTGTCAAGGCACATGTTTCTTTGCTGCTCAGTATCCCCATGCATGTTCTACCTCTGTCCACATTGGCCATGCTGCTTGATTCAGCAGTCACATGCGTATTGCTTTTGTTGGACCAGGATCCATGAAACTACAGCCCTGGGTCCCCTGGTCTCTCTGGTTCCTTTGACCACACTCCTGTTCTCTCTTTTCCCGGAGAGAAAACCGTCTTCCCCACTATGCTGTTGAGAGACAGAATGAGCAACTGGGGAAGAGATGGCAGGTCGCGCTCTCTCTCTCTCTCTCTCTCTCTCTCTCTCTCTCTCTCTCCATTGTGTTAATATAGCTACAAGGCTCTTTGTTGTGATTTTGCCAGTAACACTTATAGATTTTCAAACAGCTAGAAACTTCCTTTAAAACAAATAAAGCTGAGATTTATGCTGCTTCCAGCAGCAATAAATGGTACACGTTTAAGTGGATTCTTACTGACACTACACATACTCCCATAGGCTTCCATGCTGCTTCTTAGTAGCTGCTTCTTATTCTCAGGCCACACACTGCTCACAGACCTTGTGCTATTTTCTCAGCGCCACCTGTTGGCCAGCTCTTGCATTCCTTTCTTTTACAATGTGGTGACTGAAAGCATTGGCTGGCAGGTGCTGCTGAGAAAATAGAGCAAGGTCTTTGATCAGTGTGTAGTCAGAGAATAAGATCTTCATAGAAAGCAGTTTAGAAGCTATTGGGAACATTTGTACAATCAGTAAGAACCCACTCTGAACTTATGCAGAAGCTTTCAGCTTCACAGAGTTGATTGTGTCTGGAAAGTACCTTATATGCACACTAAGACTGCAACCTGGACATTCTCACAGAAGGCATCTTTCTTGGAATTTGGGGGTCACTTAGCGGGGTGCAGAAACAAGCACACAGAGATCACAAAGCAAGGACATAGATGCAAGCAGTGCTGGATGTACAGTAACTTTGCCCCCAAAGCAAAACATCACCCTGAAACCAAAAATTGCTTTTCTCCAGAATCCTCTTAGGATTTCTGCCAGCCAGCTCCAAACTCCAGCCATGGTGGCAGGGGGGCATAGCTTGGTGGGAGGGCACATGGCTTACATGCAAGAGGTTCAGTTCCTGTCTTCTCCAGTTAGAAGATCTTAGATCAGGCCTGCTCAACTTCGGCCCTCCTGCAGTAGTAGTTGGCCTACTACTCCCATAACCCCTGGCTATTGGCCACTGTAATGGGGGATTATGGGAGCTGTAGTTCAAAAACAGCAAGGGGGCCAAAACTGAGCAGGCCTGACTTAGATGGTACGTCTCGGAAAGTGCGGTTTGCTTGAGATCTTGAAAATCTGTTAATCAGAGTACTCAGTACTGGGCTAAATAGACCAGTGGTCTCAATTCCATATGAGGCAGCCGCCTTCATATATTCATAATGTTTCCAGCTCTCCTTGTACCCTAAATCCCACCGCCACTTTGACCAGGCAAACGAGTTCCACAGCTTCTTCCTCCCTTGCAGATCGGTTGACCATCCAAAAATCCAGGATGATTTGCTGCACTGACTAGCTGACACATAGAGCAAAGCTGCCCCAGTGCAGCAAGAAAGCAGCCTAAGAGAACTTCTCAACTAACCGTAGTGGGGAAACTGCAGTTTTTGATGTCTTCCCCTGGAAGCCCTCTGTGCCAGTTGAAAACGTGTCCCTGAGGGCTGTGCAATTATCAGGGACATATTTCTGGGTGTCACGGAGGACTTCCTGAGGAAGGGGGAGGGGCATCAAAAATTACAATTCCCTGCTGCACCGATTAAATTTGTTGGGAAATCCTGCTAGTTTGTTTTCTTGCTAACTGTTGCATCCTTGCTCTGCATGTAATTGACAGGATGATATGCACTAATACATTTGTCCCTTTACAACTTCTCTTCTTGCAACGTGCTAATCTGAGCATCAAGTGCCTCTGGACTTTGAATGATAATGTTCCTTTCTTCTTTTTACTGAGCAGAGAAAGATGAGGCTTTGAACAGGATGCAAAAAGAAGTCATGAAGGCATTGGAAACCAGGAAGCTGAATGCCAGCAGTACACTGAACATTGTGCCTGAGAAACTTTTACACAGCAACATAACAATGAAGGTCACCGTGAGGCAGAGAAACACCAATTTAGGTGAACTCAACCCACACCTTTTGAAATCGGTCCAGGAATTAGGTAAGCTGAAACCTGAAGAGGTCCTGCAAATCAAGTGGAATGACACGTCTGAACTGAAAAAGCTGTGCATGCTGGCCAATTTGCTACAGATGGCACTCAGAGAACAAGTAACAGAAGATAAGAGGGGCAGGCAAGGGGGACCTCGCCAAATAGCACGCCGGTCTGCTTGGAAGCGGTCTCTTATGCAGTCCACAACTAGCTTCCCCTTGTTGACAGCTTCCATCATGGTGGATAATGACGCTGCTGACTTGACTGGCCGAGTACTTATCATTCTGAAACATGTCAATCAGTCAAGCCAGCATAGATGCAAGCAGTGCTGGATGTACAGTAACTTTGCCCCCAAAGCAAAACATCATCCTGAAACCAAAAAATGCTTTTCTCCAGAATCCTCTTAGGATCTCTGCCAGCCAGCTCCAAACTCCAGCCATGGTGGGAGGGGGGCATAGCTTGGTGGGAGGGCACATGGCTTATATGCAAGAGGTTCAGTTCCTGTCTTCTCCAGTTAGAAGATCTTAGATCAGGCCTGCTCAACTTCGGCCCTCCTGCAGTAGTAGTTGGCCTACTACTCCCATAACCCCTGGCTATTGGCCACTGTAATGGGGGATTATGGGAGCTGTAGTTCAAAAACAGCAAGGGGGCCAAAACTGAGCAGGCCTGACTTAGATGGTACGTCTCGGAAAGTGCGGTTTGCTTGAGATCTTGAAAATCTGTTAATCAGAGTACTCAGTACTGGGCTAAATAGACCAGTGGTCTCAATTCCATATGAGGCAGCCGCCTTCATATATTCATAATGTTTCCAGCTCTCCTTGAACCCTAAATCCCACCGCCACTTTGACCAGGCAAACGAGTTCCACAGCTTCTTCCTCCCTTGCAGATCGGTTGACCATCCAAAAATCCAGGATGATTTGCTGCACTGACTAGCTGACACATAGAGCAAAGCTGCCCCAGTGCAGCAAGAAAGCAGCCTAAGAGAACTTCTCAACTAACCGTAGTGGGGAAACTGCAGTTTTTGATGTCTTCCCCTGGAAGCCCTCTGTGCCAGTTGAAAACGTGTCCCTGAGGGCTGTGCAATTATCAGGGACATATTTCTGGGTGTCACAGAGGACTTCCTGAGGAAGGGGGAGGGGCATCAAAAATTACAATTCCCTGCTGCACTGATTAAATTTGTTGGGAAATCCTGCTAGTTTGTTTTCTTGCTAACTGTTGCATCCTTGCTCTGCATGTAATTGACAGGATGATATGCACTAATACATTTGTCCCTTTACAACTTCTCTTCTTGCAACGTGCTAATCTGAGCATCAAGTGCCTCTGGACTTTGAATGATAATGTTCCTTTCTTCTTTTTACTGAGCAGAGAAAGATGAGGCTTTGAACAGGATGCAAAAAGAAGTCATGAAGGCATTGGAAACCAGGAAGCTGAATGCCAGCAGTACACTGAACATTGTGCCTGAGAAACTTTTACACAGCAACATAACAATGAAGGTCACCGTGAGGCAGAGAAACACCAATTTAGGTGAACTCAACCCACACCTTTTGAAATCGGTCCAGGAATTAGGTAAGCTGAAACCTAAAGAGGTCCTGCAAATCAAGTGGAATGACACGTCTGAACTGAAAAAGCTGTACATGCTGGCCAATTTGCTACAGATGGCACTCAGAGAACAAGTTACAGAAGATAAGAGGGGCAGGCAAGGGCGACCTCGCCAAGTAGCACGCCGGTCTGCTTGGAAGCGGTCTCTTATGCAGTCCACAACTAGCTTCCCCTTGTTGACAGCTTCCATCATGGTGGATAATGACGCTGCTGACTTGACTGGCCGAGTACTTATCATTCTGAAACATGTCAATCAGTCAAGCCAGCATAGATGCAAGCAGTGCTGGATGTACAGTAACTTTGCCCCCAAAGCAAAACATCATCCTGAAACCAAAAACTGCTTTTCTCCAGAATCCTCTTAGGATCTCTGCCAGCCAGCTCCAAACTCCAGCCATGGTGGGAGGGGGGCATAGCTTGGTGGGAGGGCACATGGCTTATATGCAAGAGGTTCAGTTCCTGTCTTCTCCAGTTAGAAGATCTTAGATCAGGCCTGCTCAACTTCGGCCCTCCTGCAGTAGTAGTTGGCCTACTACTCCCATAACCCCTGGCTATTGGCCACTGTAATGGGGGATTATGGGAGCTGTAGTTCAAAAACAGCAAGGGGGCCAAAACTGAGCAGGCCTGACTTAGATGATACGTCTCGGAAAGTGCGGTTTGCTTGAGATCTTGAAAATCTGTTAATCAGAGTACTCAGTACTGGGCTAAATAGACCAGTGGTCTCAATTCCATATGAGGCAGCCGCCTTCATATATTCATAATGTTTCCAGCTCTCCTTGTACCCTAAATCCCAGCGCCACTTAGACCAGGCAAACGAGTTCCACAGCTTCTTCCTCCCTTGCAGATCGGTTGACCATCCAAAAATCCAGGATGATTTGCTGCACTGACTAGCTGACACATAGAGCAAAGCTGCCCCAGTGCAGCAAGAAAGCAGCCTAAGAGAACTTCTCAACTAACCGTAGTGGGGAAACTGCAGTTTTTGATGTCTTCCCCTGGAAGCCCTCTGTGCCAGTTGAAAACATGTCCCTGAGGGCTGTGCAATTATCAGGGACATATTTCTGGGTGTCACAGAGGACTTCCTGAGGAAGGGGGAGGGGCATCAAAAATTGCAATTCCCTGCTGCACCGATGCAATTTGTTGGGAAATCCTGCTAGTTTGTTTTCTTGCTAACTGTTGCATCCTTGCTCTGCATGTAATTGACAGGATGATATGCACTAATACATTTGTCCCTTTACAACTTTTCTTCTTGCAACGTGCTAATCTGAGCATCAAGTGCCTCTGGACTTTGAATGATAATGTTCCTTTCTTCTTTTTTCTGAGCAGAGAAAGATGAGGCTTTGAACAGGATGCAAAAAGAAGTCATGAAGGCATTGGAAACCAGGAAGCTGAATGCCAGCAGTACACTGAACATTGTGCCTGAGAAACTTTTACACAGCAACATAACAATGAAGGTCACCGTGAGGCAGAGAAACACCAATTTAGGTGAACTCAACCCACACCTTTTGAAATCGGTCCAGGAATTAGGTAAGTTGAAACCTAAAGAGGTCCTGCAAATCAAGTGGAATGACACGTCTGAACTGAAAAAGCTGTACATGCTGGCCAATTTGCTACAGATCGTACTCAGAGAACAAGTTACAGAAGATAAGAGGGGCAGGCAAGGGCGACCTCGCCAAGTAGCACGCCGGTCTGCTTGGAAGCGGTCTCTTATGCAGTCCACAACTAGCTTCCCCTTGTTGACAGCTTCCATCATGGTGGATAATGACGCTGCTGACTTGACTGGCCGAGTACTTATCATTCTGAAACATGTCAATCAGTCAAGCCAGCATAGATGCAAGCAGTGCTGGATGTACAGTAACTTTGCCCCCAAAGCAAAACATCATCCTGAAACCAAAAACTGCTTTTCTCCAGAATCCTCTTAGGATCTCTGCCAGCCAGCTCCAAACTCCAGCCATGGTGGGAGGGGGGCATAGCTTGGTGGGAGGGCACATGGCTTATATGCAAGAGGTTCAGTTCCTGTCTTCTCCAGTTAGAAGATCTTAGATCAGGCCTGCTCAACTTCGGCCCTCCTGCAGTAGTAGTTGGCCTACTACTCCCATAACCCCTGGCTATTGGCCACTGTAATGGGGGATTATGGGAGCTGTAGTTCAAAAACAGCAAGGGGGCCAAAACTGAGCAGGCCTGACTTAGATGGTACGTCTCGGAAAGTGCGGTTTGCTTGAGATCTTGAAAATCTGTTAATCAGAGTACTCAGTACTGGGCTAAATAGACCAGTGGTCTCAATTCCATATGAGGCAGCCGCCTTCATATATTCATAATGTTTCCAGCTCTCCTTGTACCCTAAATCCCAGCGCCACTTAGACCAGGCAAACGAGTTCCACAGCTTCTTCCTCCCTTGCAGATCGGTTGACCATCCAAAAATCCAGGATGATTTGCTGCACTGACTAGCTGACACATAGAGCAAAGCTGCCCCAGTGCAGCAAGAAAGCAGCCTAAGAGAACTTCTCAACTAACCGTAGTGGGGAAACTGCAGTTTTTGATGTCTTCCCCTGGAAGCCCTCTGTGCCAGTTGAAAACATGTCCCTGAGGGCTGTGCAATTATCAGGGACATATTTCTGGGTGTCACAGAGGACTTCCTGAGGAAGGGGGAGGGGCATCAAAAATTGCAATTCCCTGCTGCACCGATGCAATTTGTTGGGAAATCCTGCTAGTTTGTTTTCTTGCTAACTGTTGCATCCTTGCTCTGCATGTAATTGACAGGATGATATGCACTAATACATTTGTCCCTTTACAACTTCTCTTCTTGCAACGTGCTAATCTGAGCATCAAGTGCCTCTGGACTTTGAATGATAATGCTCCTTTCTTCTTTTTTCTGAGCAGAGAAAGATGAGGCTTTGAACAGGATGCAAAAAGAAGTCATGAAGGCATTGGAAACCAGGAAGCTGAATGCCAGCAGTACACTGAACATTGTGCCTGAGAAACTTTTACACAGCAACATAACAATGAAGGTCACCGTGAGGCAGAGAAACACCAATTTAGGTGAACTCAACCCACACCTTTTGAAATCGGTCCAGGAATTAGGTAAGCTGAAACCTAAAGAGGTCCTGCAAATCAAGTGGAATGACACGTCTGAACTGAAAAAGCTGTGCATGCTGGCCAATTTGCTACAGATGGCACTCAGAGAACAAGTTACAGAAGATAAGAGGGGCAGGCAAGGGGGACCTCGCCAAGTAGCACGCCGGTCTGCTTGGAAGCGGTCTCTTATGCAGTCCACAACTAGCTTCCCCTTGTTGACAGCTTCCATCATGGTGGATAATGACGCTGCTGACTTGACTGGCCGAGTACTTATCATTCTGAAACATGTCAATCAGTCAAGCCAGCATAGATGCAAGCAGTGCTGGATGTACAGTAACTTTGCCCCCAAAGCAAAACATCATCCTGAAACCAAAAACTGCTTTTCTCCAGAATCCTCTTAGGATCTCTGCCAGCCAGCTCCAAACTCCAGCCATGGTGGGAGGGGGGCATAGCTTGGTGGGAGGGCACATGGCTTATATGCAAGAGGTTCAGTTCCTGTCTTCTCCAGTTAGAAGATCTTAGATCAGGCCTGCTCAACTTCGGCCCTCCTGCAGTAGTAGTTGGCCTACTACTCCCATAACCCCTGGCTATTGGCCACTGTAATGGGGGATTATGGGAGCTGTAGTTCAAAAACAGCAAGGGGGCCAAAACTGAGCAGGCCTGACTTAGATGGTACATCTCGGAAAGTGCGGTTTGCTTGAGATCTTGAAAATCTGTTAATCAGAGTACTCAGTACTGGGCTAAATAGACCAGTGGTCTCAATTCCATATGAGGCAGCCGCCTTCATATATTCATAATGTTTCCAGCTCTCCTTGTACCCTAAATCCCACCGCCACTTAGACCAGGCAAACGAGTTCCACAGCTTCTTCCTCCCTTGCAGATCGGTTGACCATCCAAAAATCCAGGATGATTTGCTGCACTGACTAGCTGACACATAGAGCAAAGCTGCCCCAGTGCAGCAAGAAAGCAGCCTAAGAGAACTTCTCAACTAACCGTAGTGGGGAAACTGCAGTTTTTGATGTCTTCCCCTGGAAGCCCTCTGTGCCAGTTGAAAACATGTCCCTGAGGGCTGTGCAATTATCAGGGACATATTTCTGGGTGTCACAGAGGACTTCCTGAGGAAGGGGGAGGGGCATCAAAAATTGCAATTCCCTGCTGCACCGATGCAATTTGTTGGGAAATCCTGCTAGTTTGTTTTCTTGCTAACTGTTGCATCCTTGCTCTGCATGTAATTGACAGGATGATATGCACTAATACATTTGTCCCTTTACAACTTTTCTTCTTGCAACGTGCTAATCTGAGCATCAAGTGCCTCTGGACTTTGAATGATAATGTTCCTTTCTTCTTTTTTCTGAGCAGAGAAAGATGAGGCTTTGAACAGGATGCAAAAAGAAGTCATGAAGGCATTGGAAACCAGGAAGCTGAATGCCAGCAGTACACTGAACATTGTGCCTGAGAAACTTTTACACAGCAACATAACAATGAAGGTCACCGTGAGGCAGAGAAACACCAATTTAGGTGAACTCAACCCACACCTTTTGAAATCGGTCCAGGAATTAGGTAAGTTGAAACCTAAAGAGGTCCTGCAAATCAAGTGGAATGACACGTCTGAACTGAAAAAGCTGTACATGCTGGCCAATTTGCTACAGATCGTACTCAGAGAACAAGTTACAGAAGATAAGAGGGGCAGGCAAGGGCGACCTCGCCAAGTAGCACGCCGGTCTGCTTGGAAGCGGTCTCTTATGCAGTCCACAACTAGCTTCCCCTTGTTGACAGCTTCCATCATGGTGGATAATGACGCTGCTGACTTGACTGGCCGAGTACTTATCATTCTGAAACATGTCAATCAGTCAAGCCAGCATAGATGCAAGCAGTGCTGGATGTACAGTAACTTTGCCCCCAAAGCAAAACATCATCCTGAAACCAAAAACTGCTTTTCTCCAGAATCCTCTTAGGATCTCTGCCAGCCAGCTCCAAACTCCAGCCATGGTGGGAGGGGGGCATAGCTTGGTGGGAGGGCACATGGCTTATATGCAAGAGGTTCAGTTCCTGTCTTCTCCAGTTAGAAGATCTTAGATCAGGCCTGCTCAACTTCGGCCCTCCTGCAGTAGTAGTTGGCCTACTACTCCCATAACCCCTGGCTATTGGCCACTGTAATGGGGGATTATGGGAGCTGTAGTTCAAAAACAGCAAGGGGGCCAAAACTGAGCAGGCCTGACTTAGATGGTACGTCTCGGAAAGTGCGGTTTGCTTGAGATCTTGAAAATCTGTTAATCAGAGTACTCAGTACTGGGCTAAATAGACCAGTGGTCTCAATTCCATATGAGGCAGCCGCCTTCATATATTCATAATGTTTCCAGCTCTCCTTGTACCCTAAATCCCAGCGCCACTTAGACCAGGCAAACGAGTTCCACAGCTTCTTCCTCCCTTGCAGATCGGTTGACCATCCAAAAATCCAGGATGATTTGCTGCACTGACTAGCTGACACATAGAGCAAAGCTGCCCCAGTGCAGCAAGAAAGCAGCCTAAGAGAACTTCTCAACTAACCGTAGTGGGGAAACTGCAGTTTTTGATGTCTTCCCCTGGAAGCCCTCTGTGCCAGTTGAAAACATGTCCCTGAGGGCTGTGCAATTATCAGGGACATATTTCTGGGTGTCACAGAGGACTTCCTGAGGAAGGGGGAGGGGCATCAAAAATTGCAATTCCCTGCTGCACCGATGCAATTTGTTGGGAAATCCTGCTAGTTTGTTTTCTTGCTAACTGTTGCATCCTTGCTCTGCATGTAATTGACAGGATGATATGCACTAATACATTTGTCCCTTTACAACTTTTCTTCTTGCAACGTGCTAATCTGAGCATCAAGTGCCTCTGGACTTTGAATGATAATGTTCCTTTCTTCTTTTTTCTGAGCAGAGAAAGATGAGGCTTTGAACAGGATGCAAAAAGAAGTCATGAAGGCATTGGAAACCAGGAAGCTGAATGCCAGCAGTACACTGAACATTGTGCCTGAGAAACTTTTACACAGCAACATAACAATGAAGGTCACCGTGAGGCAGAGAAACACCAATTTAGGTGAACTCAACCCACACCTTTTGAAATCGGTCCAGGAATTAGGTAAGTTGAAACCTAAAGAGGTCCTGCAAATCAAGTGGAATGACACGTCTGAACTGAAAAAGCTGTACATGCTGGCCAATTTGCTACAGATCGTACTCAGAGAACAAGTTACAGAAGATAAGAGGGGCAGGCAAGGGCGACCTCGCCAAGTAGCACGCCGGTCTGCTTGGAAGCGGTCTCTTATGCAGTCCACAACTAGCTTCCCCTTGTTGACAGCTTCCATCATGGTGGATAATGACGCTGCTGACTTGACTGGCCGAGTACTTATCATTCTGAAACATGTCAATCAGTCAAGCCAGCATAGATGCAAGCAGTGCTGGATGTACAGTAACTTTGCCCCCAAAGCAAAACATCATCCTGAAACCAAAAACTGCTTTTCTCCAGAATCCTCTTAGGATCTCTGCCAGCCAGCTCCAAACTCCAGCCATGGTGGGAGGGGGGCATAGCTTGGTGGGAGGGCACATGGCTTATATGCAAGAGGTTCAGTTCCTGTCTTCTCCAGTTAGAAGATCTTAGATCAGGCCTGCTCAACTTCGGCCCTCCTGCAGTAGTAGTTGGCCTACTACTCCCATAACCCCTGGCTATTGGCCACTGTAATGGGGGATTATGGGAGCTGTAGTTCAAAAACAGCAAGGGGGCCAAAACTGAGCAGGCCTGACTTAGATGGTACGTCTCGGAAAGTGCGGTTTGCTTGAGATCTTGAAAATCTGTTAATCAGAGTACTCAGTACTGGGCTAAATAGACCAGTGGTCTCAATTCCATATGAGGCAGCCGCCTTCATATATTCATAATGTTTCCAGCTCTCCTTGTACCCTAAATCCCACCGCCACTTTGACCAGGCAAACGAGTTCCACAGCTTCTTCCTCCCTTGCAGATCGGTTGACCATCCAAAAATCCAGGATGATTTGCTGCACTGACTAGCTGACACATAGAGCAAAGCTGCCCCAGTGCAGCAAGAAAGCAGCCTAAGAGAACTTCTCAACTAACCGTAGTGGGGAAACTGCAGTTTTTGATGTCTTCCCCTGGAAGCCCTCTGTGCCAGTTGAAAACATGTCCCTGAGGGCTGTGCAATTATCAGGGACATATTTCTGGGTGTCACAGAGGACTTCCTGAGGAAGGGGGAGGGGCATCAAAAATTGCAATTCCCTGCTGCACCGATGCAATTTGTTGGGAAATCCTGCTAGTTTGTTTTCTTGCTAACTGTTGCATCCTTGCTCTGCATGTAATTGACAGGATGATATGCACTAATACATTTGTCCCTTTACAACTTTTCTTCTTGCAACGTGCTAATCTGAGCATCAAGTGCCTCTGGACTTTGAATGATAATGTTCCTTTCTTCTTTTTTCTGAGCAGAGAAAGATGAGGCTTTGAACAGGATGCAAAAAGAAGTCATGAAGGCATTGGAAACCAGGAAGCTGAATGCCAGCAGTACACTGAACATTGTGCCTGAGAAACTTTTACACAGCAACATAACAATGAAGGTCACCGTGAGGCAGAGAAACACCAATTTAGGTGAACTCAACCCACACCTTTTGAAATCGGTCCAGGAATTAGGTAAGTTGAAACCTAAAGAGGTCCTGCAAATCAAGTGGAATGACACGTCTGAACTGAAAAAGCTGTACATGCTGGCCAATTTGCTACAGATCGTACTCAGAGAACAAGTTACAGAAGATAAGAGGGGCAGGCAAGGGCGACCTCGCCAAGTAGCACGCCGGTCTGCTTGGAAGCGGTCTCTTATGCAGTCCACAACTAGCTTCCCCTTGTTGACAGCATCCATCATGGTGGATAATGACGCTGCTGACTTGACTGGCCGAGTACTTATCATTCTGAAACATGTCAATCAGTCAAGCCAGCATAGATGCAAGCAGTGCTGGATGTACAGTAACTTTGCCCCCAAAGCAAAACATCATCCTGAAACCAAAAACTGCTTTTCTCCAGAATCCTCTTAGGATCTCTGCCAGCCAGCTCCAAACTCCAGCCATGGTGGGAGGGGGGCATAGCTTGGTGGGAGGGCACATGGCTTATATGCAAGAGGTTCAGTTCCTGTCTTCTCCAGTTAGAAGATCTTAGATCAGGCCTGCTCAACTTCGGCCCTCCTGCAGTAGTAGTTGGCCTACTACTCCCATAACCCCTGGCTATTGGCCACTGTAATGGGGGATTATGGGAGCTGTAGTTCAAAAACAGCAAGGGGGCCAAAACTGAGCAGGCCTGACTTAGATGGTACGTCTCGGAAAGTGCGGTTTGCTTGAGATCTTGAAAATCTGTTAATCAGAGTACTCAGTACTGGGCTAAATAGACCAGTGGTCTCAATTCCATATGAGGCAGCCGCCTTCATATATTCATAATGTTTCCAGCTCTCCTTGTACCCTAAATCCCACCGCCACTTTGACCAGGCAAACGAGTTCCACAGCTTCTTCCTCCCTTGCAGATCGGTTGACCATCCAAAAATCCAGGATGATTTGCTGCACTGACTAGCTGACACATAGAGCAAAGCTGCCCCAGTGCAGCAAGAAAGCAGCCTAAGAGAACTTCTCAACTAACCGTAGTGGGGAAACTGCAGTTTTTGATGTCTTCCCCTGGAAGCCCTCTGTGCCAGTTGAAAACATGTCCCTGAGGGCTGTGCAATTATCAGGGACATATTTCTGGGTGTCACAGAGGACTTCCTGAGGAAGGGGGAGGGGCATCAAAAATTGCAATTCCCTGCTGCACCGATGCAATTTGTTGGGAAATCCTGCTAGTTTGTTTTCTTGCTAACTGTTGCATCCTTGCTCTGCATGTAATTGACAGGATGATATGCACTAATACATTTGTCCCTTTACAACTTTTCTTCTTGCAACGTGCTAATCTGAGCATCAAGTGCCTCTGGACTTTGAATGATAATGTTCCTTTCTTCTTTTTTCTGAGCAGAGAAAGATGAGGCTTTGAACAGGATGCAAAAAGAAGTCATGAAGGCATTGGAAACCAGGAAGCTGAATGCCAGCAGTACACTGAACATTGTGCCTGAGAAACTTTTACACAGCAACATAACAATGAAGGTCACCGTGAGGCAGAGAAACACCAATTTAGGTGAACTCAACCCACACCTTTTGAAATCGGTCCAGGAATTAGGTAAGTTGAAACCTAAAGAGGTCCTGCAAATCAAGTGGAATGACACGTCTGAACTGAAAAAGCTGTACATGCTGGCCAATTTGCTACAGATCGTACTCAGAGAACAAGTTACAGAAGATAAGAGGGGCAGGCAAGGGCGACCTCGCCAAGTAGCACGCCGGTCTGCTTGGAAGCGGTCTCTTATGCAGTCCACAACTAGCTTCCCCTTGTTGACAGCTTCCATCATGGTGGATAATGACGCTGCTGACTTGACTGGCCGAGTACTTATCATTCTGAAACATGTCAATCAGTCAAGCCAGCATAGATGCAAGCAGTGCTGGATGTACAGTAACTTTGCCCCCAAAGCAAAACATCATCCTGAAACCAAAAACTGCTTTTCTCCAGAATCCTCTTAGGATCTCTGCCAGCCAGCTCCAAACTCCAGCCATGGTGGGAGGGGGGCATAGCTTGGTGGGAGGGCACATGGCTTATATGCAAGAGGTTCAGTTCCTGTCTTCTCCAGTTAGAAGATCTTAGATCAGGCCTGCTCAACTTCGGCCCTCCTGCAGTAGTAGTTGGCCTACTACTCCCATAACCCCTGGCTATTGGCCACTGTAATGGGGGATTATGGGAGCTGTAGTTCAAAAACAGCAAGGGGGCCAAAACTGAGCAGGCCTGACTTAGATGGTACATCTCGGAAAGTGCGGTTTGCTTGAGATCTTGAAAATCTGTTAATCAGAGTACTCAGTACTGGGCTAAATAGACCAGTGGTCTCAATTCCATATGAGGCAGCCGCCTTCATATATTCATAATGTTTCCAGCTCTCCTTGTACCCTAAATCCCACCGCCACTTTGACCAGGCAAACGAGTTCCACAGCTTCTTCCTCCCTTGCAGATCGGTTGACCATCCAAAAATCCAGGATGATTTGCTGCACTGACTAGCTGACACATAGAGCAAAGCTGCCCCAGTGCAGCAAGAAAGCAGCCTAAGAGAACTTCTCAACTAACCGTAGTGGGGAAACTGCAGTTTTTGATGTCTTCCCCTGGAAGCCCTCTGTGCCAGTTGAAAACATGTCCCTGAGGGCTGTGCAATTATCAGGGACATATTTCTGGGTGTCACAGAGGACTTCCTGAGGAAGGGGGAGGGGCATCAAAAATTGCAATTCCCTGCTGCACCGATGCAATTTGTTGGGAAATCCTGCTAGTTTGTTTTCTTGCTAACTGTTGCATCCTTGCTCTGCATGTAATTGACAGGATGATATGCACTAATACATTTGTCCCTTTACAACTTTTCTTCTTGCAACGTGCTAATCTGAGCATCAAGTGCCTCTGGACTTTGAATGATAATGTTCCTTTCTTCTTTTTTCTGAGCAGAGAAAGATGAGGCTTTGAACAGGATGCAAAAAGAAGTCATGAAGGCATTGGAAACCAGGAAGCTGAATGCCAGCAGTACACTGAACATTGTGCCTGAGAAACTTTTACACAGCAACATAACAATGAAGGTCACCGTGAGGCAGAGAAACACCAATTTAGGTGAACTCAACCCACACCTTTTGAAATCGGTCCAGGAATTAGGTAAGTTGAAACCTAAAGAGGTCCTGCAAATCAAGTGGAATGACACGTCTGAACTGAAAAAGCTGTACATGCTGGCCAATTTGCTACAGATGGCACTCAGAGAACAAGTTACAGAAGATAAAAGGGGCAGGCAAGGGCGACCTCGCCAAGTAGCACGCCGGTCTGCTTGGAAGCGGTCTCTTATGCAGTCCACAACTAGCTTCCCCTTGTTGACAGCTTCCATCATGGTGGATAATGACGCTGCTGACTTGACTGGCCGAGTACTTATCATTCTGAAACATGTCAATCAGTCAAGCCAGCATAGATGCAAGCAGTGCTGGATGTACAGTAACTTTGCCCCCAAAGCAAAACATCATCCTGAAACCAAAAACTGCTTTTCTCCAGAATCCTCTTAGGATCTCTGCCAGCCAGCTCCAAACTCCAGCCATGGTGGCAGGGGGGCATAGCTTGGTGGGAGGGCACATGGCTTATATGCAAGAGGTTCAGTTCCTGTCTTCTCCAGTTAGAAGATCTTAGATCAGGCCTGCTCAACTTCGGCCCTCCTGCAGTAGTAGTTGGCCTACTACTCCCATAACCCCTGGCTATTGGCCACTGTAATGGGGGATTATGGGAGCTGTAGTTCAAAAACAGCAAGGGGGCCAAAACTGAGCAGGCCTGACTTAGATGGTACATCTCGGAAAGTGCGGTTTGCTTGAGATCTTGAAAATCTGTTAATCAGAGTACTCAGTACTGGGCTAAATAGACCAGTGGTCTCAATTCCATATGAGGCAGCCGCCTTCATATATTCATAATGTTTCCAGCTCTCCTTGTACCCTAAATCCCACCGCCACTTAGACCAGGCAAACGAGTTCCACAGCTTCTTCCTCCCTTGCAGATCGGTTGACCATCCAAAAATCCAGGATGATTTGCTGCACTGACTAGCTGACACATAGAGCAAAGCTGCCCCAGTGCAGCAAGAAAGCAGCCTAAGAGAACTTCTCAACTAACCGTAGTGGGGAAACTGCAGTTTTTGATGTCTTCCCCTGGAAGCCCTCTGTGCCAGTTGAAAACATGTCCCTGAGGGCTGTGCAATTATCAGGGACATATTTCTGGGTGTCACAGAGGACTTCCTGAGGAAGGGGGAGGGGCATCAAAAATTGCAATTCCCTGCTGCACCGATGCAATTTGTTGGGAAATCCTGCTAGTCTGTTTTCTTGCTAACTGTTGCATCCTTGCTCTGCATGTAATTGACAGGATGATATGCACTAATACATTTGTCCCTTTACAACTTTTCTTCTTGCAACGTGCTAATCTGAGCATCAAGTGCCTCTGGACTTTGAATGATAATGTTCCTTTCTTCTTTTTTCTGAGCAGAGAAAGATGAGGCTTTGAACAGGATGCAAAAAGAAGTCATGAAGGCATTGGAAACCAGGAAGCTGAATGCCAGCAGTACACTGAACATTGTGCCTGAGAAACCTTTACACAGCAACATAACAATGAAGGTCACCGTGAGGCAGAGAAACACCAATTTAGGTGAACTCAACCCACACCTTTTGAAATCGGTCCAGGAATTAGGTAAGCTGAAACCTGAAGAGGTCCTGCAAATCAAGTGGAATGACACGTCTGAACTGAAAAAGCTGTACATGCTGGCCAATTTGCTACAGATCGTACTCAGAGAACAAGTTACAGAAGATAAGAGGGGCAGGCAAGGGCGACCTCGCCAAGTAGCACGCCGGTCTGCTTGGAAGCGGTCTCTTATGCAGTCCACAACTAGCTTCCCCTTGTTGACAGCTTCCATCATGGTGGATAATGACGCTGCTGACTTGACTGGCCGAGTACTTATCATTCTGAAACATGTCAATCAGTCAAGCCAGCATAGATGCAAGCAGTGCTGGATGTACAGTAACTTTGCCCCCAAAGCAAAACATCATCCTGAAACCAAAAACTGCTTTTCTCCAGAATCCTCTTAGGATCTCTGCCAGCCAGCTCCAAACTCCAGCCATGGTGGGAGGGGGGCATAGCTTGGTGGGAGGGCACATGGCTTATATGCAAGAGGTTCAGTTCCTGTCTTCTCCAGTTAGAAGATCTTAGATCAGGCCTGCTCAACTTCGGCCCTCCTGCAGTAGTAGTTGGCCTACTACTCCCATAACCCCTGGCTATTGGCCACTGTAATGGGGGATTATGGGAGCTGTAGTTCAAAAACAGCAAGGGGGCCAAAACTGAGCAGGCCTGACTTAGATGGTACGTCTCGGAAAGTGCGGTTTGCTTGAGATCTTGAAAATCTGTTAATCAGAGTACTCAGTACTGGGCTAAATAGACCAGTGGTCTCAATTCCATATGAGGCAGCCGCCTTCATATATTCATAATGTTTCCAGCTCTCCTTGTACCCTAAATCCCACCGCCACTTTGACCAGGCAAACGAGTTCCACAGCTTCTTCCTCCCTTGCAGATCGGTTGACCATCCAAAAATCCAGGATGATTTGCTGCACTGACTAGCTGACACATAGAGCAAAGCTGCCCCAGTGCAGCAAGAAAGCAGCCTAAGAGAACTTCTCAACTAACCGTAGTGGGGAAACTGCAGTTTTTGATGTCTTCCCCTGGAAGCCCTCTGTGCCAGTTGAAAACATGTCCCTGAGGGCTGTGCAATTATCAGGGACATATTTCTGGGTGTCACAGAGGACTTCCTGAGGAAGGGGGAGGGGCATCAAAAATTGCAATTCCCTGCTGCACCGATGCAATTTGTTGGGAAATCCTGCTAGTTTGTTTTCTTGCTAACTGTTGCATCCTTGCTCTGCATGTAATTGACAGGATGATATGCACTAATACATTTGTCCCTTTACAACTTTTCTTCTTGCAACGTGCTAATCTGAGCATCAAGTGCCTCTGGACTTTGAATGATAATGTTCCTTTCTTCTTTTTTCTGAGCAGAGAAAGATGAGGCTTTGAACAGGATGCAAAAAGAAGTCATGAAGGCATTGGAAACCAGGAAGCTGAATGCCAGCAGTACACTGAACATTGTGCCTGAGAAACTTTTACACAGCAACATAACAATGAAGGTCACCGTGAGGCAGAGAAACACCAATTTAGGTGAACTCAACCCACACCTTTTGAAATCGGTCCAGGAATTAGGTAAGTTGAAACCTAAAGAGGTCCTGCAAATCAAGTGGAATGACACGTCTGAACTGAAAAAGCTGTACATGCTGGCCAATTTGCTACAGATCGTACTCAGAGAACAAGTTACAGAAGATAAGAGGGGCAGGCAAGGGCGACCTCGCCAAGTAGCACGCCGGTCTGCTTGGAAGCGGTCTCTTATGCAGTCCACAACTAGCTTCCCCTTGTTGACAGCATCCATCATGGTGGATAATGACGCTGCTGACTTGACTGGCCGAGTACTTATCATTCTGAAACATGTCAATCAGTCAAGCCAGCATAGATGCAAGCAGTGCTGGATGTACAGTAACTTTGCCCCCAAAGCAAAACATCATCCTGAAACCAAAAACTGCTTTTCTCCAGAATCCTCTTAGGATCTCTGCCAGCCAGCTCCAAACTCCAGCCATGGTGGGAGGGGGGCATAGCTTGGTGGGAGGGCACATGGCTTATATGCAAGAGGTTCAGTTCCTGTCTTCTCCAGTTAGAAGATCTTAGATCAGGCCTGCTCAACTTCGGCCCTCCTGCAGTAGTAGTTGGCCTACTACTCCCATAACCCCTGGCTATTGGCCACTGTAATGGGGGATTATGGGAGCTGTAGTTCAAAAACAGCAAGGGGGCCAAAACTGAGCAGGCCTGACTTAGATGGTACGTCTCGGAAAGTGCGGTTTGCTTGAGATCTTGAAAATCTGTTAATCAGAGTACTCAGTACTGGGCTAAATAGACCAGTGGTCTCAATTCCATATGAGGCAGCCGCCTTCATATATTCATAATGTTTCCAGCTCTCCTTGTACCCTAAATCCCACCGCCACTTTGACCAGGCAAACGAGTTCCACAGCTTCTTCCTCCCTTGCAGATCGGTTGACCATCCAAAAATCCAGGATGATTTGCTGCACTGACTAGCTGACACATAGAGCAAAGCTGCCCCAGTGCAGCAAGAAAGCAGCCTAAGAGAACTTCTCAACTAACCGTAGTGGGGAAACTGCAGTTTTTGATGTCTTCCCCTGGAAGCCCTCTGTGCCAGTTGAAAACATGTCCCTGAGGGCTGTGCAATTATCAGGGACATATTTCTGGGTGTCACAGAGGACTTCCTGAGGAAGGGGGAGGGGCATCAAAAATTGCAATTCCCTGCTGCACCGATGCAATTTGTTGGGAAATCCTGCTAGTTTGTTTTCTTGCTAACTGTTGCATCCTTGCTCTGCATGTAATTGACAGGATGATATGCACTAATACATTTGTCCCTTTACAACTTTTCTTCTTGCAACGTGCTAATCTGAGCATCAAGTGCCTCTGGACTTTGAATGATAATGTTCCTTTCTTCTTTTTTCTGAGCAGAGAAAGATGAGGCTTTGAACAGGATGCAAAAAGAAGTCATGAAGGCATTGGAAACCAGGAAGCTGAATGCCAGCAGTACACTGAACATTGTGCCTGAGAAACTTTTACACAGCAACATAACAATGAAGGTCACCGTGAGGCAGAGAAACACCAATTTAGGTGAACTCAACCCACACCTTTTGAAATCGGTCCAGGAATTAGGTAAGTTGAAACCTAAAGAGGTCCTGCAAATCAAGTGGAATGACACGTCTGAACTGAAAAAGCTGTACATGCTGGCCAATTTGCTACAGATGGCACTCAGAGAACAAGTTACAGAAGATAAAAGGGGCAGGCAAGGGCGACCTCGCCAAGTAGCACGCCGGTCTGCTTGGAAGCGGTCTCTTATGCAGTCCACAACTAGCTTCCCCTTGTTGACAGCTTCCATCATGGTGGATAATGACGCTGCTGACTTGACTGGCCGAGTACTTATCATTCTGAAACATGTCAATCAGTCAAGCCAGCATAGATGCAAGCAGTGCTGGATGTACAGTAACTTTGCCCCCAAAGCAAAACATCATCCTGAAACCAAAAACTGCTTTTCTCCAGAATCCTCTTAGGATCTCTGCCAGCCAGCTCCAAACTCCAGCCATGGTGGCAGGGGGGCATAGCTTGGTGGGAGGGCACATGGCTTATATGCAAGAGGTTCAGTTCCTGTCTTCTCCAGTTAGAAGATCTTAGATCAGGCCTGCTCAACTTCGGCCCTCCTGCAGTAGTAGTTGGCCTACTACTCCCATAACCCCTGGCTATTGGCCACTGTAATGGGGGATTATGGGAGCTGTAGTTCAAAAACAGCAAGGGGGCCAAAACTGAGCAGGCCTGACTTAGATGGTACATCTCGGAAAGTGCGGTTTGCTTGAGATCTTGAAAATCTGTTAATCAGAGTACTCAGTACTGGGCTAAATAGACCAGTGGTCTCAATTCCATATGAGGCAGCCGCCTTCATATATTCATAATGTTTCCAGCTCTCCTTGTACCCTAAATCCCACCGCCACTTTGACCAGGCAAACGAGTTCCACAGCTTCTTCCTCCCTTGCAGATCGGTTGACCATCCAAAAATCCAGGATGATTTGCTGCACTGACTAGCTGACACATAGAGCAAAGCTGCCCCAGTGCAGCAAGAAAGCAGCCTAAGAGAACTTCTCAACTAACCGTAGTGGGGAAACTGCAGTTTTTGATGTCTTCCCCTGGAAGCCCTCTGTGCCAGTTGAAAACATGTCCCTGAGGGCTGTGCAATTATCAGGGACATATTTCTGGGTGTCACAGAGGACTTCCTGAGGAAGGGGGAGGGGCATCAAAAATTGCAATTCCCTGCTGCACCGATGCAATTTGTTGGGAAATCCTGCTAGTTTGTTTTCTTGCTAACTGTTGCATCCTTGCTCTGCATGTAATTGACAGGATGATATGCACTAATACATTTGTCCCTTTACAACTTTTCTTCTTGCAACGTGCTAATCTGAGCATCAAGTGCCTCTGGACTTTGAATGATAATGTTCCTTTCTTCTTTTTTCTGAGCAGAGAAAGATGAGGCTTTGAACAGGATGCAAAAAGAAGTCATGAAGGCATTGGAAACCAGGAAGCTGAATGCCAGCAGTACACTGAACATTGTGCCTGAGAAACCTTTACACAGCAACATAACAATGAAGGTCACCGTGAGGCAGAGAAACACCAATTTAGGTGAACTCAACCCACACCTTTTGAAATCGGTCCAGGAATTAGGTAAGCTGAAACCTGAAGAGGTCCTGCAAATCAAGTGGAATGACACGTCTGAACTGAAAAAGCTGTACATGCTGGCCAATTTGCTACAGATGGCACTCAGAGAACAAGTTACAGAAGACTTGATAAGTTACATTCTTATCATTCTGAAACATGTCAGGGAGTCAAGCCAGCAAGACCGCTCTCTGCATGAGGAAGAAACAGCGGCTCCCAGTACCACCACCACCACCACTACCACCACCACTACTACCACTAGCACCACTAGTCCCATTAGTCAGAGTTTGCTGCTGGAGGGTAGGTCCAGCTCTTCCCAAAATGAACCTAGTGAAGGAAACTCAGAGCAGACATCACAGAATGCACCATTAATGTCAAAGGAGGCGCTGCTCAACCAGCTCACGCGTGGAACTCAGGAAGGTGGTGTGCCCCAAATCCCAGGAGATAACGCAGAGGCACCCCAAATCCCAGGAGATGACACAGAGGCCTCCCATGAGACACACTGGGAGCATCATGAAGTGAAGACCACTGCTCGCCACAAGCTGAACATCTTGCCCACTGATGATGACTACTTGCTTCAAGGGGACCTTTTTGAAGCTGAGCTGAACAAGCGGCTATCGCCCCTTATCCCAAACACACCAGTGAGGAACCTCATATCCCACACACTCCGTATCCTCAAAATGGACTGTACAGTGTCCAGGGTCCAGTTGGCCTGTGCTACGCTAATCTCCAGAACAGGTCTCCTCATGAAACTATTCAGTGAGAGAGAAAACTTCATGGATAACTCCGCATTGTGGAAGTCATACTTCTTGTCTATGAAGTATGTCTCCAACTTGGCCACAGGAAGTCCAAGAAAACTGGGGAAATCTGAAGTAAGAGGCAAACCTTGTCAAGCCTGAGGGGTTGTCAAGACTACTAATGGGTTGTCGGGAGCTTGGGCAACAATCAGCTGACCTGGATGTGGCTCCAAAGCTGCTCACTGGGTGTGAACAATGGGAGGCAATGGGAGTTCACCTGGCACTGGCTTCTTGAAAGCATAGAGTCAGCCTATTAAACATTTGGGTTTGTTGTTCATGCTTTATTTTAAAATTTCAATAAACGCAGTTCTGATCTAGACACTGCCTTTAAAAAGTGGTTTGGTAACTGATTCGGTCAATTTGAATTGGTTTTGAATCAATTTAAATTTATTTCATGCAGAAAATACCAAACCCTTTTTGCAGAATATATTTCATGCAGAATAATGTCAAACTCTCATGCAGAATAAGAATATCAAACTCTCACTTGTATCTGTAAAATAAGTACCATGATATCACTTGAGAAACAATGAGGTCATTCTTACGACCAGCTCTAGCTGGGCCAGTGCAGCCCAACCTGGGTAGAGCTGCTCATGAGAAGCACCAGGATCGGTCCCAATCCCAGCAGTCCTCGACTGGGTAGTCCAGGTGAGGTAGGTGGGTGTCCATGCACCCTCCTCCCTCACCATCTGGTCATGTGGGCAGCTGGGCTGCTGACAGCTCCTTTCAGGCTGCTGGCAACCATTTTAATGATAGACACCAAGGGAAGGAACAAGCCAGCCTCTAGAGTTTCTCAATGCACAGTGCTGCTCGTGTGGTGCACTGTGGAATTCCTGGAGGCCAGGTTTTGCTTTCCCAGCCTCCAGATTGCTGCACTGCTCATTGCAGTGGCAGTCATGTGGACAGGCAGATGAATGGTGAGCCTGGGAGGGAATGGAGGTTGTGCAGGGAAAGGTAGTTGTGATCCTGCCGCTCCCGCCGCCCTCCCCATCCCCTGCCCCAGTGGTTGTGTGAATGATATATTTTTTACATACATATATATATATATATATATATATATATATATATATAATATCATTTTAATGTATATTTAAAATTTTAACAGAATTTTTCATTTCTGTTAATGGTTTTTACAAACAAAATACATGGAACAGGATTAAAAGAACAGGAAAATAAAATATAAAACGCACAATTAAATAGGTTGTTTTGAACCACATTATTTAGCCACTTATGAATTATGTTAAATAATTATGTTAAATAAATAAATAAACTAGTTTCCACTTTTTGTGATAAGGGGTTTGGCTCCAGTTCAAGGCAACCAAGAGTTTAGATTTGGGTGCAGTTTTGGTACACTGAACACAATTCTGAACCCGTTTTTCAGTTTAGGTTGAGTTTTGGTTTGACTCCTTACTGGAAAATGGCTGAAAGTAGTTAGTGGGCCACTCAGCTGTGACTGGGTAGGTGCAAATTGGCTCAAGGGATCAGCATCTGTGGATATGGCCTGCAGCCAAGGGCCACAGCATGTAAAGAAGCAAGAAATCAAAGGCAAGGAGAGGCAGAGTCAGGTTGATCTGGGTTGAAAGGGACAAAGTAGAGTGGAATGAGGTTTTTGCACATACTAGAAAGCTGATAATATGGTTTTGAAGAGAACTCAAGGTGGAATGAAAGAATCCACATGGCCTGTGTGCTCTCATGCTCTCTCTTGCTCATGCTATCTCCCTTTCTCACACTCGCACATAGCTCCCTTGAATGGGGGCGATTTTTGCACCTTGAACTATAAACACCTGCAAAACCTATTTGACCAAAGAAGACACTGTGCCATAAAAATGACTTTGCACAGCATGAATGACAATGGCTCAATCATACCACTTTCAGCTCTCTGGAATCAGAAATTATCCTGGATTGTAGGATTTTGTAAATGTTCAGTATTTGCTTTTGAACTTTGGTTTGAGAGGTTTTCTAAGAAGGAATGCAAATCTTAAGCCTTTTTCTTGTATACCTGTTTTTCTAACATAGCAACATAGAGACTAATGGATGATGAAGAGGAACAAATTAAAATTAAACAACAGCAACGGGAAATTAGCAGAAACAGAGGAGCTCAGGTGCAGGTTACAAACTGTGGTGCTGGAGCAAAGAAGATTCTTAATTATTCGTTATGACATTTAATAAGGAAAACAGAGGCCAAAAAGTTCATTCTCTAGGGCCTGCAAACACCCTGTGGCTGCATCTGGGAGGAAGCATGTGGCTGAGAGGCAGATCATGGGTGTTTCCAGATGAAGAAATATTGTGTTTGAAAATGGAGGTTCTTACCACTTCTGCATGATGCCTTCAGATGATGTCACTAACCATCACACAATTTCACAGCACCACCTGCTGGCCATTTGCTGCCAATCTGTGATGGTCTCAAAAGACTTGATTTCCGTCATAGATTGGTAGCAGATGGTCAGCAGGTAATGCTGTGAAATTGCACGATGGCCAACAAACTCGGCAGATCACCCCGTGGAGAAATTGTGTGAACTTCAGTTTTCAAATAGAGTGGTTCTGTTTGGCAATTCCCCATGTCTTGCATTCAGGAGAGCTCAGGTTTAATCTCTAGCATCTTAGTTAAGGCTTCAGGGCTGAGAGCAGCTGTAAAATGGAGTAGACAGTACTGGGCTGAATGGACCAATGTTTGACTTGGTATAAGACAATTGCATATGCCCATATGAGAGCAAACTCAACAGAGAGCAATACAAGTGGTGTTTTTTATTCGGGGGTGGGGAGAAAAAGTAGAAACACAAAAAAGCCTATTTTCCATTTTCCTTCTCTTTGTCCCACCTTGCAGATTGGAAGCCAGGGAATCCCAGAATATGGCTATGGCAAAAAGCTGTTGTTTGCTATTTCAGTGACTGCAGTGATAATAATCATCATTTCAGTAATTGGGCTGATTGAGGTAAGCTAAAAATGCATTTTTAAGTTGGAGTTATTAACTGCCGTATCCAAGGGCTTGGGATGGGAAGCGAATGTCCCCCAAAGACACAGTCTCCTCCAGCTCACATTCACCAGAAAATTGTGATTAGCTCACATTCATCAGAAAATAAATTTGAGAAGGGGTGGATTAATAACGAGAAGCAAGAGGTGGCCAGCAGGGGGCGCAGTGAAAATTGTACCAGCAGCCTTCTTCCCATGTGACCTCCCCATCAGATCCCAGAAGAAAAAAGCAACAATCTGCAGGAGACTCTGGATTCTCTGTAAACTCTCAGCTTATATTCATTTGCAAGCTCGGTTTGTAGCATATTTTACTATCATCTAGAAAACCTCTAAATAATGGCATGATATCAGCCCCAAAGCCTGAAGTTGGTTTGTTGTGACCCACTGACACATCCCCTTCTTCTGCTCAGTCTTCCGGTGCAGGTTCTTCAATGCTCGATAAGCCTCTTTGGCTCAAGTATATGTACCAGCTTCTGGATGAAGTACGGAAAAAGAGCATGGTGGACAAAATGCATGATGAAGAATCCTCTGAAGACGAGGATATATTCAGCTGGGCAAGGTATAAATGAAAGGAATATTCTCAGAGCTGCATGGGTTGCATAACATCTCATCTTTGATTGCTCCCACACTAGCCCTTCCCTTCAGAATCACTATCTTTCATTCACTCACTTGGCGCATGAGGAGTGGCTTTATGACAATGTGGTTGATTATGATGCTCTGCCATTTCCTGGTCCTGGTGGCCACTATATGTCCTGCAATGTCTCTTCCACAATTATTTTTCAATAGAGGCTTGCCAGCTTTGAGGTGCTGATGTGGGAAGTCGCAACAGGGGACTCCTTGGGCAGTTTGGTATTGTTTTGTTCTTTAGTTTTTTAAATAAAACCTTTCTCTAATGTGCAATAAAGTTGGGAAATGGAGGACAAAACAGTGGAGTTGCTAGAGCAGATTGCGATCACTCTCTCCCATCGATCACTCTTTCCCACCATTTCCCAGAACGAGCCTGCAAATGAGCTTTTCCTGACTCCCGAACTTGTGCTGGTTATAAACAGCGGCAATCTACATTAACCCAATGCCTACATATATGTAGGAGTAAATGCCATCAAACGGAATGGGACTTACTTCATTCTGAGTAGACATGCATAGGAATGGACTGAGCTTAAGATCCACTTTCATAGCCTGTGCGCTTTCCAGACGATACGCTACAACAGTGTCACTACTGTCCATTAAGTGTGCTTACGTACTGCCTGTATTTCGACATCGTTGTCCTTCCGCTGTCAGCAAGGTGCCATTCACATTAGGGATGTGCAAACAGGTTTGGGGGTTTGCGGTTTGGGTTTGGGGGTTCGATGGTTCAACCCCTGGACCACACCCCCCCAGTTCGGTTCTGCCTAGAACCAAACCACCCCGATGGTTCGGTGGTGGTTCATGAACATTTTCAAGTTTAAATTTTTTTTTTAACCTTAAAAGTGATCATTGAGGTGGTGGTGGGGATTTGTGCGCAGAGGTCAAATGCCCCCCTCGAGCCCTGTAGGTCTGTTTTTTGACCCGTTCATGCCTTCCTAAAACGGCATGGTGGCCAAAACGTCAGCCGCCAAGCATGCCTGGCATGGCCCACAGGGGCCATTTGCTCATATATGGTGGCCATTAAATATATATATTAAAAAAAATAGCTGCCAAAACAAAAATGGCCACCTTGCATGTGCAAATGGCCTTTGTGAGGCCATGGGCCATGCCAGGCCTCGCAGAGGCCATTTGCACATGCACATTGGCTGCCATTTTGGCTGCCACGCCATTTTATTAAGGCCTGAACAGGCAAAAAATGGGCCTAAAAGGCCCGAGGGAGGCATCTTGAAGGCTGGAGGGGGAAGGGGGAAGCTCCACTCACCCCCCTGCCATCTCAACAATCACTTTTAAGGTTAAAAAAGAAATTAAAACTTGAAAAGGTTTCTGAATCCCCCCAGACCGAACCAAACGGGCTGGTGGTGGTGGTGGTTCGAGGGGTGCTGGACCAAACTGGCTCGGTTGGGTTTGAGGTGAGTTCAGCTTCGAAGCAAACTGGGCCAGTGGGTTTTGTGCACACCCCTAATTCACATTTCTGATGTCCAGGGGCATACCATTAATGAGGCAAAGGGAGATGAATGTCTCTGGCCCACAGCCTCTGAGGGGCCCCCCAAGGCCAGTCCTTGGCCTCTCAATTCTGCCATGCAGTATGCCTGCAAGGGAGAGCAAAGGCAGCTGCCTGCCTGTCATATCTCTCCCTGCTTCCCGGCCCATGCAGCATGCTTGCGAGAGCGAGAGGGCGCTGCTGGGAGCCCGATGTGATGGAAGGAGGGAGACAAGCAAACTTCCGGCAGGCTGAGGTAGCTGAGAATAATTGTTTGAATCGCTGCTGAGCTCTGTCCTGCTGTTGGGGGAGGGAGACGGTTCTATATGCCTTCTATTGCCCAGGCTGGACCTGGAGGTGGAAGAGGACAGGAGACACCACAAAGAAGGCAAGAACAAGTAAGCCCCCACCCCACCCTGTTTTTTTGGGTTTTTTTTTTTTTGCAACTTATGGAGCTTGGAGTTCAGTTTGCAAACCGTCTCTCTTCAAAGGGGAAAGGAGAAGAGTTTCATGTGTGGGGGTGTGTGGAGAATGGAGCACCCTTGTGGAAATCGGGTCTGTCTTGTGTATGTTTCCCTTTTTTGTACCAATGTCTGCTCTCTGTGCTTGCAAAACTCCTGAACTCTGCAAATGTCCTGAAAAAGCAGAAGCAGCAGAAGCAGGAGGGAAGCTGGGAGAGGGGGAAAATGCCTTCCTTCCAAACACTCCATTCAGCGATGACGAGGGAAAGAGTGCAAGCCAGGAGAGAGAGGCATGAGGGAGCAGCTAAGCACTCCTGCTTTTCTGAATAGTGGGTCTCTTTCCCACCCAGCCCCCAAGTTGCATTAAAAAACAACAAAAATTCCAAGGTCTATCACATCCTCGCTCAAAAAAACCCATTACCTTGTGCGTAGAGGTTTTTTTTACATCTTTATATTGTTAGGAATTCAATTGTTTAAATATTCAAATATTCAAAATATTCAATAGGAATTCCATTGTTTAGAGACAGAGAGAGGAGTGGATAAAGAATTATGCAGGATGTGGGAATATGTTAAATTGTGTGTTGAAATGTTTCTTCTAATGCATATTTACATGAATATACTTGTTTTATATTATTACATTATTGTGAGTTCAGTTGTTGTTTGTGCCCTCAAGAACCCAAGTGTGCCATGGTGTGTGTGTGTGTGTGTGTGTGTGTGTGTGTGTAAAGATGCTTGACTTCCCAGTCAGTGTACACAGGATTGCAGTTTTATTATAAACGTATGTCAGCACAAAATCTCAGGTGGTGTGGTTGTGTTTTGAAATAAGGGTCAAGGCTTTCAAACTGAGTCACTTGGTGACAACCCACAGACTGGAAAAACTCCGAAAGAACCACATCCAAGCACTGGTTTGCAGGATTGTATGGATGTTTTAATTGTAAACCTCCCGGAGCCATTTTGGAAGGGCACTATAAAAGTTGAATAAATACATAATAAATAAAAATGTTAAATTAATTTGCAGTGCTCTTTAAGTCTTGTTATTTTACCATGGAAAACCTCTACTGTGAAAAGCCAATATACTAAAAATGCAGCATCAAATTTCAACAAGTTGCCTTCCCCATATTTTGCAAATTGTTTTGTTGGGTTTGAGAACAACTCCCCATCATTGGGTCCATATATCTTGGAGTGGATTCAGATGACAGTTTGTGTTGTCTCTTTAATGTTCTTCTGCAGCAGAGTCATGGGTCCAGGAGAAGGAGAGGAAGGCAGCGAGGGGCCCATTTTAAAATCTCATCCCTGGGCCCACTCCTACCTTGGTACGCCCCTGCCAATGCCTTCTTTCGGATTTCATCCTTCCATTTTAGTCCTACAGCGTTGCATGTGTGTCACAAATATATAGTTGTATTTTCCCATTGTAGGAGGGTTGCACAGGCTCTTTACGTTTTCAAAATGAACCTGCCAAGCCGAAGCATTTTACTGCTGAACAGAGTGTAATCTGGAAAGCACCCTGCTCCTATGCATGTCTACTCAGAAGTAAATCCCATGGAGTTCAGTGCAACTAACCTCCAGTTTAAATGTGCGTATGGTAACAGTCAAAATCTCTTGCTCAGCTGAAGGCCCCAGAAGAGAGCAGAGGCATCTGTCTGACTTGGATTGAGTTCCCCAGTCTTCTCTGGGGCTGATGGAAGGGCAGAAGGAGCCTTCTTGGAGATTCTAGCCCTCAAAGCTAGTAGGAGAAGAGAAGGCAGCTCCAAGCAGCAGCATCCACTGTAGTGAGGCAAGAAGGGGGATCCAGCCAAAGAGGTCCTCCTTTCTCAAAAAGAGGCTCCATCTCCAGCCCTAGTACCTGAGGTCTGAGTCATTCTCCTTCTCCATCTCTCTTATGGAAAAACATTTTAAAAGCCCGGTTGGTTCAATAAAGCGGGATTGCACTCCTGAATTTAAGTAACATTTAAAATTCAGAAAGTGGTGCTTCCTTCCCAATTGCTTCTCCACAGCAGGCATTTCCCCCCATTTGTCATGTGGATGGGAATTGTAAATCTATATTGCTGCACAGAACTTCTAGCCTATGGCTTTATGAGGACCTGGTGCCTAAACGGCTGTTCTTTCTTTAAACATAAAAGCAAATGCCAAAAGACAATTTTCTGTGACTTTCGGCTTCAAGCAAAATCTGCAAAATGTATGGAAGATTCCTGGAAATTATCCAGACATGGCTTCATGCCACGGGGTATCTGAAGAGTGAATTTGCTTTGCAGCAGATTCGCAACAGTTTAATTTGGGGAATTAAATTGACGGTTCACAAAGGGTCAGCTCCTCTTTGCATTCCCTGCAGATCTTTTCCTCTGTGTGTTCCCACAGCTTGCTCCTGGATTTTTTCCCCAACTAATCACCTCCCAGAGGAGAAGGCGAGAGACTTGTTGTTGTTGTTATTGTTGGTTTGTCAGTTGGTGTTCTGCAAGATTGACTAGTCAAAACAACAGAACACTAAACCCGAAGTATTATCTCAGCGAATGTTTCTGTGTGTATGTTCATAGAAACCACTCCCAATTTCAGGGGCTCATTTTTATCTTTATAGCATGCATAAGAACTGAAGGATCCTCTAGGATAACTTATTTGTGTGAACAAAATCAATGGGCTCTATTTTTCAGCGATTCCTTCCACACCACACACATGAATTATCCCAAAGTTTCATTTCTCGACTTGCAAAAATGAATGAGAAGTTGGAGAGACGCTTGCCTGGGCTGACTTCTTGTCAATTCACATCTTGGGAGGGCTTAATTAGTACTAGGGCCCACTTAGAACCATTCCAAACTATGTGAAGCAAGAAAAAGCCCCTTTGAGCATGTGCAGAGTGCTGTTGCGGTCACAACCAAAATTCAGACTTATTAAAAAATTTAAATGAAGTACAAAATTTGGTTAGTAATTGGTTTCAGTATCATCAGCTAAATGAAATTTATAAAAAGGATCTTAAAGTTGGATTTGTGGATCAAATGTTGAGATTTGAGAAGGAGTTGTGTGAAAATGATGAAAGATGAGTCTCTAAGATGTATAAGTAACTAACTGGGCAAAGAGGAACCTTTTACCGTGGTGATTTTCTTTATTTAGCAGGGGGAGAGTAACTGGCCCTATCCACCCCCAGCACAGTACCTCCAGTGACTGTTGCTGGTGTCTATCTTGTGTTTTTTTAGAATGTGAGCCCTTTGGGGACAGGGAGCCATTTTATTTATTTATTATTTCTCTGTGTAAACCACCCTGAGCCATTTCTGGAAGGGCGGTAAAGAAATCAAATTATTATTATTATTATTATTATTATTATTATTATTATTATTAAATAAGTAGCTTTTGGAGGAGACAAGAGATGAAGTGGTTAAAACGACTATGAAAAAACGGGCTGAAGATGTGGGTCATAATATAGATATGGCTGCTTGGGAAAAATTATGGAAAACTGATTTAAAGTTTACTGCATGTTATACTTTTAAAGAAAATTATTATAAGGTGATGTATAGGTGGTATCTGACACCAAAAAAATTAGCATTAATGTATAAAAATGTTTCAAACAAATGTTGTAAATGTGGACAATGTGAAGGAACTTTTTTCCATATGTGGTAGTCATGCGGGAAGGCAAAGTTTGGGATATGATATATAATGAGTTGAAGAAAAATTTTTAAATGACATTTCCTAAGAGGCCAGAATCCTTCCTGCTGGGAATAACCCAAGGAGAGTTTTCCACAAGAAATTTAACATTTTTTAATGTATGCAACCATGGCGGCCAGGATAGTATACGCGCAGAAATCGAGACACTAAAATGCCCTCAAAAGGAGACTGGTTGATAAAAATTTTGGAATATGCTGAGTTGGCAAAGCTTACAGCACTTATAAGGGATGAAAATTTGGAATCTTTCAAAGAAGATTGGGAACCATTTTTACTTTACTTAAATAAATATTTTTCTAATATGGACTTTTCAGTAGGGTTTGAAATATAGTAATAACAGCAGGTTGGGTTTGGTAAAATCGAGTAGTAATGTGGAGTATCTATATTTTGAATTATTATAGCAATGGTTTATATGTATAGTTAACATGAACTGTGCAGATAGGTAAGCGGGAAGTCAATATTTACTTAATTGTAAGCTGTTGTAAAAGCCAATAAAAAATTAAAATGCAAAATAACAACAACCAAAACCCAGACTTGCGTCCCGGCACCTCTAATTTTTGAAAATTAAGCTCTGAGTTTCCAACACACAGTGAAAAGCCGCCCTCTGCATTAACCATCCCCCACAAACGAACCTTGCACCAATCCTTTCTTTATAAGGGTCCCCACCACCACCACCATTTGCCAACACTGTTCTTTGAGCCCAGCCTGGAACAGATTTTCTAGGTTCACCAAACTTCTTTAACACAGCCAGAAGCAACTGCGATCTCTCCCTGCCCAAAGACTACTCGCGAAAGTTGTACTCCGTGCACCACAACTCTGCCTCCCCATCGCCAGCGAAAGCATGTGTGGCTGGCTCTATTTTACCCACACTCCATCCTAGGTTTACACTGCCAGAGCTGCATGATTGATCACAGGTAGTTTCTCTCCCCTCCAGCCTTCTGTTTCCAGCCAACTTGCTGGGAAAAGGCAGGCTACGGGGTAGGGAGGAGGAAGGCAGTAGGGTTGTGCATTTTGTTTTGTTTTCTGTTTTGTTTTTGGCCCAAGGAAGGCAGCCTAGAAGAAGTACACAGCAAGCAGTACTTCCAGTGGCCAAAGCCCTTTGCTATATTTCTCTTATTACACATTGCAAAAGGGCACTGGCTCTCCATTTAGCCCATTTCAATAACAGCTTGGATTCTTCTCCAGCAAAGCTAGCCACAGTCGGGAAAACAGACAGACAATAAGGAACACAGCTATCAAATTCCCCTTCCTTGTGGAAGACCAGTGAGACAAGTTGCCAAGTAGCCACCTCTGTTGACTCTTGGCATTCCGCAAATCCACGCAGCAAACAGTTTTTTAACCCACCCACCCCCGAAAGACCTAGGTGTTGTTGTTTTTTTTAAAGCTGATTTATTGGCAATGGTCCCTCTGCACATTGTGGAGAAGCGTCAGGGCATACCAGAAATCCCCCCCCCCCGCCGAAAAAGTTGCCGCAAATAGAGGATTATTTTACCCTAGACATAATTTGGGCTAAGCCAGAATGCGCAGCCCTAACTCGGGGAAAGCCAGAATCGTGTTTGAATTGGTCCCTGATAGCCCACCGCGATTTTGGGGTAAATCCAGCTGATATGTGAATTCGGACCCTCCATTCTGGAGGAGATGCGAGCTAAAAGTCATGTGTGTGAAAGTCCCTGGTGTGAAAGTTCCTGTGCCAATACAGGAACTAGCAAAACCAACACAAGCCATAGAATGAGTTGTCACCTTTTTCCTGGCATAGCTCTTGTGCCTGGCAACTGTGTAACCTGTTGAGCAGGCATTCAGGAGATGCACTTGTATTCTCTTAGCTTCAAGATACAATTAATGGCTTCCCCATTTGAACAGTTTGCCTGTCATTCAGCTGCTAACCTTAATCAAATGTGGGACTTCAGCACTCGGCATAGATCTTTGTGCCCTCCCTCTGGCTAGTAGAAGCAGAAGGAATTACGCAAACATGGAAAGACATGCCAAACTGATTCATGTACATAATTTATTCCTGTTGCAGGATTTAGCCTTACTTAGCACACAATTTGGATTTGATCTTTCTAAATGTGTAGCCAGTACTCTGTTCTCGATACAAGCGGTTCATAGCTAAGGCTATCTCTTTTCGACCACTAACACAATCTTGGCCATGATATGAACCACTGCAGGGCAAATTTGTGCAGTGTCGCTGTGCCAATACAGTCAGGTTCATAACAGCCAAACAGTCTTGGATAAATGATACCAAGTTGGGAAACCATTTGAGACCCTATTAGTCTTCTGCAAGCTCCACATAACTTTGGCTCTTCTCTGTTTGTCAGAGTTCCCGGAGCTCCACCAGGTCCACCAAGCCCATCACCAGTAGAACAACCGCCTTCAAGAAGGCCCAGCTCAAGAAAAATGTAAGTAACGGTTGTATTCTGTCCAATGAGTCTATTCTCACAATGGGGGTAAACGGGGCTAAAGGAGCCCAGCCCAGTTTTCTATCATCGTGAGAACCACCGGGCTTGCGGGCAAGCCCAGTGATTCTCTGGCAGCTAGGCCGCCAAAGTAGCCCTCTCCTTAACCCAGGTTAGTGGAGTGAGTGCTCCGCTAACCTGGGTTTTCTGATCGTATGCCACCATGGCAAGGCACTCCACCATGGCAACACACAAGGAGACCTTGGCCAGCAGGCTCAAACAAGGCTCCTGGTCCCGGAGGTTTCTCCAGGATGCCCCACACTCTCGCGTGGGGCATCCTGTGACTTCTGAGGGGCCGCCAATCTCCACCACCCCAACCAGAGCCAGTAATTGTGTGGGCAGTCAAACGGCCGCCCAGGGACGGCTTGTTGATCATCTGCAGGGAGGTGTAAGTTAACCCGCTCTCCCCACAGGCCTGCTGGAAGCTCTTCTCACTGATTGTGAGAAGAGCTTCAATATCTGTTATGTTTGTTGTTTAGAAGTTTGTCCCAGTGGGGATCCTGTAGAGATTATGTGGGGTGGAGTCAGAAAGGAAAAGGGTGGGGAAGGGGAAAGAGAAGGAGAAAATGGAGTTATTTCTGAATAAATGGTTTTATGTATGTATGTATGTATCAAACCTTTGTCTCTGGGGGGTTAACATAAAACAATTAAAACACATATAAAAAGTTAAAACAATTCAACAATTTAAAATCAACCATAAAATTAAAACAGGCAGTTTTTAAAAGCTGGGAAAACTTGGGTGAAAAGGTGAGTTTTCAGATGTTTTTTAAAAATTGCCAGAGATGGGGAGGATCGTATATCAACAGGGAGCGCATTCCACCATCTCAGGGTAGTAACCGAGAAGGCCCATCACTGTGTAGCCACTAGATGAGTTGGCAGCAACTGGAGACGGACTTCCTCAGATGACCTCATTGGGCAGTGTGGCTCATAGTGAAGAAGACGCTCTCTTAAACACCAAGGGCCTAAGCCGTTTAGGGTTTTACAAGTTATAAGTACTGTAGCACTTTGTGTTTTACCTGGAAACAATTGGCAACCAGTGAAGCTCCATCAGCAAAGAAGTAATGTGGTCTCTCCGAGATGACCCACAGACTAACCTGGCTGCCGTATTCTGAACCAACTGAAGTTTCTCGACTACGTACAAAGGCAGTCCAACATAGAGCGCATTACAAAAGTCAAGTCTGGAGGTTACCAACAAATGTACCACTATTTTGAGGTCATTGATCTCAAGAAACGGGCACAGCTGGAGTATCAACCAAAGCTGATGGAAAGCACCACTGGCCACCGCCTCAACCTGAGAAACCAAGGAGAGGTGTGGATCCAGAAGTACTCCCAGAGTAATGTCTGCGAGCCATGCAAAAAACCAAGTGTGCCTTAATATGCACAGCAGTAATTCCCAACCAATGTTTATCTGACGTATTTATTTGATATATTTTATACTGCCCAAACATATGTCTCAAGGCAGTTTGCAAAAGGGTTAAAGTACAAAAATTAAAACATTAATAAGCATGTGCATTTTGAGCATTTTTCTAAAGGCTACCAGAAATGTTGATGCTCTTGTTTCGACAGGGAGTGCATTCCAAAGTTTTGGGGTGGCCACAGAGGGGGCCGAACTCTGAGTTGCCACCGGACACGCCGGTGTCAGTTGTGGGCCGACCTCCACAGATGATCTTAATGAGCGGTGGGGCTCTTGAAGTAGAAGGAATAATGTGCCACAAGGAATAAGCTCATGAGAATAATTACAGCTCCTGAAGCCCCAAGTGCTTCTCTGCAGAGAATCTGTTGCACTCCTACATGACTCACTGCTCGGGCACTGCCTCTGGGGAGGGGAGACCCCACTGAGGGCAGGCGATCCTGTCATGTTGGAGCTGTGTCACTCCCAGTGCAGTGGCATAGAAGAACTCCCCAGCCTGAGAGGGGCTGCCTGCTTGTTGCATCTCCGCAAGTCACCACTCTGAGCTTCCAGTTAGCAGGCTCCCCTAGCCACTAGCGTCATGATACAGGCAGTGGCCCATGGCCAGATTTTTTTATGCCTCTCACTGCCACTGCAGCTAACCTCTGCCTGCCCACCTGGCTGCCACCCTCTCTCCCTCCCTGCCTCCCTCCACAGCTTTCCACCCACTTGACCACCTGCCTGCCTCTGTCCCTGTGGCTGCTGGCAGCAAAGAGCCAGCATGTGGGCAAATGATGGCGCATGTCACTGAGCTGTGATGTCATTCGCCCATGCGCCAGCCTTTTGCTGCTGATGGTGACGGAGAGAGAGAGAAAGAGAGAGAGGCAAGAGGGAGAGAGAGAGGCAGGTAGCGCGTGGCTCCCCTAACCCTGGTCCCACTGAGTGACGTGTTTTTGCTCCACACAGTCGCCCAGCGGCAGATCTGCCCCTGCCCCCATCTCAGTGACTCATGGAAAACACCACATGGGGTGGGATCCCTTGAGGGCAGGTGGCTATTACGCTTCCACATTCTAAAAGTAAGCCTTTGTAGACCTAGGAAGAAAGTGTGCCTCTCATTTTATATCAGGGGGGAAAGCATGCCTCCACTACTAGAGGTTTGGGGAACATCAATCCATGGGAAGATTCATGCCTTCCTTCCATTCAGCCTTTGGTTTCACCGATAACACAAACAGCCCTGAACAACAGAGAAATAGGTACACACAGCATAATGCAAAGAATCAAAAACTAAAAATGTGAGTTCCGTTCCAGAACGGGTTCCTCAGTTATTTTTTAACTCGTCCATTCAGGAACTAACTGTAAATATTGAGCACCAAGCTACACATGACATTAAACCTGGCATTAATAGACAGCCTTAACCTGGAAGGTGCTTTCCAGATTAGACCCTGCAACAAGGTCAGGACGTATCTCTGAAGTGTGCTTCCACACTTCCTGTGCTGTGACACCGCAGTCCCTACGCTGACAGCACGGTGCCGTTCATATGTCGGATGCCTCGCTTTGAATGTAATCACTGTGATTTAGTACTAAGATGTTGTATATCCGGCGTAAAGAAGTTGCCGTTTTGAGGGCTTGTTAGTCACCTGAAGTGGCGCAGCGGGGAAATGCTTGACTAACAAGCAGAAGGTTGCTGGTTCGAATCCCCGCAGGTACTATATTGGGCAGCAGCAATATAGGAAGATGCTGAAAGGACGTCATCTCTTTTTTTCCCCCCTAAATCAATTTTTATTGATTTTAACAATAGTATTATTATCATTCATAACAAACAGAATAAACGAAACTGGACTTCCCGCACACCTCTCTTCGTGAAACATCAGCTATAAAATTTACCCTTGCTATATTAATCATTCAAAACATAAATTTAGACCCTTACAAACACAGTTAATCTACCCAACCTGCATTTTTTCAAAAAGTTCCAAAACCTGCTGTAAGATCCATAGTAGGAAAATATTTTTTTTAGATACAACAACAATGGTTTCCAATCTTCTTTAAAACATTCTAAGTTTTGGTTTCTTATCAGTGTTGTAAGTTTTGCCATCTCCACATATTCCAAAATTTTTATCAGCCAATCTTCTTTTGAAGGCAATTCATTACTCTTCCATTTCTGTGCATATATTATTCTGGCCGCCGTGGAAGCATACATGAAGAATGTTAAGTTATTTGTAGAGATTACTCCTTGTGTTATTCCCAGCAGGAAGGATTCTGGCTTCTTAGGAAATGTCATTTTAAATATTTTCTTTAACTCATTATATATCATATCCCAATAGGCCTTGGCCTTCCCACAGGTTCACCACATATGAAAAAAAGTGCCTTGAGAGTGTCCACACTTCCAACATTTGTTTGAAACATTTTTGTACATTAATGCCAATTTTTTTGGTGTCAAGTACCATCTATACATCATTTTATAATAGTTTTCTTTTATAGTATAACATGCAGTGAATTTTAAATCATTTTTCCATAACTTTTCCCAGGCTGCCATTTCTATATTATGCCCAAATCTTTGATCAACAACCATGTCTAGATGGTACAGTGTTCCTTTTAACAAGGATTTCCAGATATTGTTGACTACAAGTCCCATCATTCCTGTTTGGACAGGGGTGCAATTTCAGTGCTTGCCCTAGGTGCTATTTTCCCTAGTTATGCCTCTGAACGTTTCAGTTTGTTCCATTCTCTCCCTCCTCCATCTTCCCTGCTATCTTGGCAAAGAGGCCCCTTTTAACATGATGGTTCTCTTTATTTAGCAGGAGGAGAGTAACTGGCCCTATCCACCCCCAGCACAGTACCTCCAGTGACTGTTGCTGGTGTCTGTCTTATGTTTCTTTTAGACGGTGAGCCCTTTGGGGACAGGGATCAATTTTATTTTTTTGTTATATCTCTGGGTAAACTGCCCTCAGCCATTTTTGGAAGCGTGGTATAGAAATCGAATAAATAAATTAAATTAAATTAAATTAAATAATAAGCATTCCAAGGCAAATGATCAGGCCTGGGTGTTAATTTCTTCTTTTTATTCTCCTTCAAAGGACCTTTCTGTGCAGAAAGAAGAAAGGTGCAAAACGGGTAAGGAGATAGCTTATGTTCTCCAGTCATCAACAGAGATATGAATTTTCTGGAGGGAATTTATATGATAAAGTTTCCCACGAAAATTTCCCCTAACTTGCTTAAAAGTGGTGGGGGTGGTTTCTCTCTCTCTCTCAAAACAAAAAAACAAACAAAAAAACACTATAGAAATTTTCCTGATGCCCTAATTTGATCTGATTTTGCAAGTTATTGATATAAAAAACCAACAACTCTACACCATGTTAACTTCCCTTTACTGTACCTCATGTGATTTTCAAGTATCCAAACAGAAATTTTAGAAACAGAAATTTTTGTCCTCACCACAGCGAACCATATATGGACTGATTATACCAATTATTTAGTATTTATCTTTCCACTGCATTTGTGTGTTCTATCAACACGGTATTCTGATTGAGATTTTCTTGATTTCAGTATGATGAAGAATCTAAGATCCAGACTTCTAAGACTTCGAAGGTCCAGGATATATTCAGCGGGGCAAGGTATAAATGAAAGGAATATTCTCAGATCTGCATGGGTTGCATAACATCTCATCTTTGATTGCTCCCACACTAGCCCTTTCCTTTGGAATCACTATCTTTCATTCACTCACTTATTACAGAGAATCTAGATGACGTCATTGCTAGCCTGTTGCGTTCCAATGTTTTCAGCATCCCCCTCCTGTCTCTCCTCCCCACCCCCCCTTGGTTCATGGTCATTTGCCTGAATTTTAACACAATTGTAGAACCAACCAGTGTGGACAGGCATTGCATTATTGAGGCACATGAGGAGTGGTTTGATGACAACGTGGTTGATTATGATGCTCTGCCATTTCCTGGTCCTGGTGGCCACTATATGTCCTGCAATGTCTCTTCCACGATTATTTTTCAATAGAGGTTACCCAGCTTTGGGGTGTTGATGTGGGAAGTTGCAACAGGGGACTCCTTGGGCAGCTTGGAATTGTTTTTTAGTTTTTTAAATAAAACCTTTCTCTAATGTGCAAGAACATAAATAAAGTTGGGAAATGGAGGACAAAACGATGGGGTTGCTAGGGCAGATTGCGATCTCCCACCATTTCCCAGAACGAGCCTGCAAATGAGCTTTTCCTGACTCCCAACTCATGCTGAATATAAACAGCTGCAATCTGCATTAATCCCATGCCTTCATATATGTAGGAGTACATGCCGTCGAATGCAATGGGACTTACTTCATTCTGAGTAGACATGCATAGGAATGCGCCGTGCTTAATATCCACTTTCATAGCCTGGGCGCTTTCAGAATATATGCTACAACAGTGTCATTACTATCCATTAAGTGTGCTTCTGTACTGCCTGTGTTTCGGCATTGCAGTCCCTGCACTGTCAGCAAGATGCCGTTCACATTTCTGATGTCCAGGGGCGTACCGCTAATATGGCAAAGGGAAACGAATGCCTCCTGGCCCACAGACTCTGAGTGGCCCCCCCCAAGGCCAGTCCTTGCCCTCTCAATTCTGCCATGCAACAGAACTGTCTGTCTCTCTTCAAAGGGGAAGGGTTTTGTGGGGGGGGGGCGTGTAGAATGGAGCACCCTAGTTTAGACTGGGTCTGTCTGGTGTGTTTCCTTTTTTGTACCAGTGTCTGCTCTCTGTGCTTGCAGAACTCATGAACTCTGCAAATGTCCTGGAAAAGCAAAATCAGCAGGAACACGAGGGAAGCTGGGGCGGGGGGATGCCTTCCTACCACCTACCTGCCTCTGTCCCTGTTGCTGCCGGCAGCAAAGGGCCAACATTTGGGCTAATGATGTTACCTCTTGGCACATGTCATTGGCCTGTGATGTCATTAGCCCATGTGCCAGCTTTTTGCTACTGATGGTGACAGGGAGAGAGAGAGAGAGAGAGAGAGAGAGAGAGAGAGAGAGGCAGGTAGTGCATGGCCCCTCAAAACCTGGTCTCATTGTGTGATGGGTTTTTGCTGCACACAGTTCCCCCATGGTAGATCTGCCCCAGCCCTCAACTCAGTGGCTCATGGAAAACACCACATGGGGTGGGCTCCTGTGAGGGCAGGTGGCTATTATGCTTCCACATTCTAAAAGTAAGCCTTTGCAGACCTAGGAAGAAAGTGTGCCTCTCATTTTATATCGGGGGGGGGGGAAAGCATGCCTCCACTACTAGACGTTTGGGGGACATCAATCATGCCTTCATGCCTTCATTCATGCCTTCCTTCCATTCATCCTTTGGTTTTACCGATAACACAAACAGCCCTGGACAATAGAGAAATAGGTACACACAGCATAATGCAAAGAATCAAAAACTAAAAATGTGAGTTCCGTTCCAGAACGGGTTCCTCAGTTATTTTTTAACTCGTCCATTCAGGAACTAACTGTAAATACTGAGCACCAAGCTACACATGACATTAAACCTGGCATTAGTGGACAGCCTTAACCTGGAAGGCGCTTTCCAGATTAGACCCTGCAACAAGGTCAGGACGTATCTCTGAAGTGTGCTTCCACACTTCCTGTGCTGTGACACCGCAGTCCCTACGCTGACAGCAGGGTGCCGTTCATATGTCGGATGCCTCGCTTTGAATGTAATCACTGTGATTTAGTACTAAGATGTTGTATATCCGGCGTAAAGAAGTTGCTGTTTTGGGGGGTTATTATTATTATTTTAATTACTACATGTATAGCCCGCTCTTCCTCCAAGGAGCCCAGAGTGGTGTACTACATACTTGAGTTTCTCTTTCACAACAACCCTGTGAAGTAGGTTAGGCTGAGAGAGAAGTGACCTGGCCAGAGTCACCCAGCTAGTTTTATGGCTGAATGGGGATTTGAACTCGGGTCTCCCCAGTCCTGGTCCAGCACTCTAATCACGCTTGACTAACAAGCAGAAGGTTGCTGGTTCAAATCCACGCTGGTACTATATCGGGCAACAGCTTTTTAGCCATAATCTCATACTGCATGGGAAGAAGCAATGGTAAACCCGTCCTGTATTTTACCAAAAGAAAACCACAGGATTCTGTGAGCGCCAGAAGTCCAAATTGACTTGATGGCACACTTTACTTTACTTTACTTTTCGTGAGACTGCTCTCCATGCTGTTTACGTTTTGAATGCGATTTGCCTGAAGGGAAGCATTTTGCTGCAGGAAAGCGCCAAAATGGTTCCTTTGCAAATCACCACTTTGGGGGCAAATGGCCACTTTGGTGTGGTGGGGAGAATTTTCACGTGGATAGAGCACAGGAGGAAAGTCTTGACTCTGCCGCTCGCTGCACAGCACCTTCCCAGATTGGGGCCCCCTGTGACTGATAGTTAAAAGGGTCTGCTTCCAGGTTGCACCTGTCTTCTAACCATGGATCTCATGTCATGTGCAGTTTGGCCATCATTTGGTCACTAGGGCGCTTTACAGATTGTGAGCCTTACACCGCAAAAAGTGGTGTAAACTGGAACGTTTTGTGGCACCAAATTCAAACCACATTAGAGATCCGTTATAAGGGGGCAAGCCTCCTACAACAGGCAAATATAGCTTTTTTTTTTTTTTGCAATATAGATGCAACGTTATAGGGCTGTGAGACATCAATAAAACCCAAAAGAAGGCACTGGAAATATGAAAGGCACCTTCCTTACAACACAGGGGCTGTGATGTCAAAACACAGGCAGTACAGAAGCACACTTAAGGGACCCATTGTGACACTGTGATAGCGTGCAATCTGGAAAGCGCCCTGTCCACACACTTTGAATCAGTTATGCATTTCAAGCATAATGACAGCAAACTCTTTTGCTTGCAGAATAACAGTATTGCTTGAGTGACCTGCCCTTCACCGGCCAGATGTCACGTCACCTGCCTGCCACTCCTGGCTCCCTGCCACCCTCCCTTCCTGTCTCCATGACCTTCTTCGCTCTTCCCCATTGGGGATGGGATTTTAAACTGCAGGTTCAGCAGGCAGGAGGGTGAAAAGGGAGCTGCTTCCTCCCACACAGCTGATCTGCAGTTCAAAATCCATCCGCATGGCAGTGACGAGGAATGGGTGCATGAAAGAGGCAGCTCTGGCCTTGTCCCCTGATGCTGCTGCCAGTGTCAAGGGTGTGGCCAGCAGCGCAAGGACCTCACCTCGGGCAGCATCAGCACTGGAGCTGACACTGTATATCTAGCGCTACAGCTGAGTGACTTAGAAAAAGCTGCTGTCTTTGAGAAGTAATTGCAATGTGGTGACCAAATGACTAGGGAGGAGAAGAATGTAGCCTCGAACCCCATTCATTTCTCTGACTTCTGCTTCTCTTGCTTTGACAGGTCACAAATGACTGCACCGTCCCCTGCTAGAAAGCCCAGTTCCAAGACACTGTGAGTAATTGCAGAGTTCCTTATTATAGGCTGTTACTTCTTCCCTTTCAACTAGTCATTTGGGACTACTCAGTGTAGTGACCTACACTTATTGGCAGATCCATCAATAGGACATTTAACTGGCTCAAAATATTATATTCTGCAAAGTATGTAAAGTGTTGCTCCCAAGCTAAAATTTGATGCTCCCGATCTAAAAACCTAGTGTAGAATACTATGTGCATTAATGTCACTTGGAGGAGAGCTGGTCTTGCGGTAGCGAGCAGGGTCTGGCCTGGTTTGGATTTGGATGGGTGACTACATGTGTGCGCTGCCTGGTATAGGGGAGGGGGCCATAGCTCAGTGATAGAGCATCTGCTTGCATGCAGAAGTTCCCAGGTTCCCTCCCTGGTATCTCCAGGTATGGCTGGGAGAGATTCCGACCAGAAACCTGCAAGTTGCTGCCAGTCAGTTTAGAAAATACTGAACTAGATGGACCAATGGTCTGACTCAGTGGGAGGCAGCTTCCTATGTTGCTATGTAACTATGTTTAGGCCTCTCTTTAAAAGGGAGGAGAGAGCGCAGTGGTGACGCACCACAGCCAATTGAATTGAAAACAGTGACTGACATCCAGAGCAGCAAGAGGTTGCTCCAGGGGCGTAGCTAGGGGATAGGGGTCCCGTGTTCATCCCTCTCTCTGGCGGCCCTCCAGATTGAGGGAGATAATGAAGAAAATAGGGAGGGATGGAGCTGGAGGGTTCTCAGGAACAGGGGGCCCGTGCTCTTTGAACCCTTTCGCTCAATTATAGCTACGCCCCTGGGCTGCTCCTAACTCATCCAGAATCTTCCCAAGCAGCAGAGTGTGCATGCAGCAGGAGGGAGGAGCAATGTTCACTGTCTTCCCTGCCTCTGTTAGTATCCTTTGCCTTCCAAAACTATGTCCTTGAGGGATTTTTGGAAGGTAAAGAGCACTTATGGGGACAGGAAAGAGCAGCAAAAATTGGCAGCTATTCTGGTTGCTACTCTGGATATCAGCCAGTAATAAATTTAAGATCATGATGACGATAATGAACAACTTTGTTAGCTACCCCATAACAAATTGTTCTCTGGGTGGCCCACAACATGAAATTAAAACATGAAATTAAAACACATGACACATTAAATCATAATGGACCAAAAAATAAGGGAGACCGCCTGTCCTCCTCCCACTGCCCGTCATCCTCTCGCTCTCCTGACATACGTTCCTTCCTCCCGCCCTTGCATGTGACACCCCCTCTGGGCCCGCCATTGGTCATGGCTGAAGCGGGGGCAGAGCTTGCCACATCCCCACTCATCCCCTCTACAGGAATTAATTATATAGATCACATTAAATCATAACAGACCAAAAAGGGGGCAGGGGAGAGAAAATACAAAATATAATACAATGCAACTCTTTTAAAATCCGTTTAAAAAATCAAATTTGAAAATCATAATTTAAAAGGCTGGACTAAACAAAAAGGTCTTTACTTGGCATCTAAAAGAACAAAATGATGAAGCCAGGCGAAGCTCACTCGGGAGGCTATTCCATAAATGGGGTGTAACCACCAAGAAGGCCCTCTCCCTAGTAGCCACCCGCCTCACCTCGTTTGGCAGGAGCATTCAGAAGAGGGCCTTTGAAGAAGATCTTAAGCTCCTGGTTGGGACATAGGGAGCAAGGCACTCTCTCAGGCAACCCGACCCCAAGCCATTTAGAGCTTTAAAGGTTAAAACCAGCACTTTGAATTGGGCCTGGAAACGGACTGGGAGCCAGTGCAGCTGATGAAGCACTGGCGTAATGTGCTGAAAATGTCCAGTCCTAGTTAATAATCTTGCAGCCCTATTTTGTACCAGCTGTAGTTCCTGGACCATTTTAAAAAGCAACCCTACATACAATGCATTGTAATTATCTAAGCGAGAGGTTACCAGATACAGATAGAACATTAAAAAGTTCTACTGGAGCAGGTGAAAGATTCATCTAGTCTAGCATGCTGTACCCATGACTGGCTAGACCACAAACAGAGCATGAAACCAATAATGTTCACCCAGTGTTTGTCCCTAATATCAAGTATGCAGAGATATACTGCCTCTATATGTGGAAGTTCAATTGAGCTATCTTGATAGAGCTGTCAGTGGGCCTCTGCTCCATGAATCTGTATCCTCTCCTTTCAAACTCATCCAAGCCTGTGGCTATCGCCACATCTTGTGGCAATGAATTCCATGAGAATATGCATTGTATGATGAAGGATGTTTGTTGGTTTGTCCTGAAGCTACTGTCAATATACTCCTGAATTGCCTCTGCTCAGTGGCGCGCTCTTACCCCTGAACTTTGGGGCCGAAGTCCAGGGCCTCCACCAGTGTTCTCTCTAACAGGGATTCCCAGATGTTGTTGACTACAGCTCCCAGAATCCCCAGCCAAAGGCCATTGCAGCCAAAGGCCATTGCTGGGTGTTGTAGTGAACAATATCTGGAAATCCCTGCTAGAGGAAACACTGGCCTCCACACCCCTTGGGGGCCCCCACATCCTTTTTAGTCTGTCCTGGGTGGTGTGGTCACCGCTGGCCCACACTGCACCAGGTGGTCAAGTTTAACTGTGACCTGTGCCAGGTGCTTTAGAGACAGAGGAGGGAGTGGGAAAAGAAATATGTGGGATGGGAATATGTTCAACTTGTGTGTTGAAATGTTTCTGCTAGTGCATATCTGCATAAATATATCTGTTTTATATTCTGACATTCCTGTAAGTTCAATTGCTGTTTGTGCCCTCAAGAATCCACGTATTAAAAATATTGTGTGTGTCACAGTGTGTGTATGTGTGTGTGTGTGTGTGTGTAGGGGGATGATGCTTAACTTGTGGGGCAGGGGCTCCAGTAACCTTTGTGTCCAGGCTCCAAAATTACATAGGTGCACCGCTGCCTCTGACAGAGCACAGACTGTTTGGAGCAAAGGTGTATGTGGTTGCTTTGTGTAGTGCTGTAAGCAAATGTGCTCAGGCGGGCCTAGATGCAGCAGATTCTCTATAATGTCTGCTTTCATTCTGTTAGGTCTGCACATCCGTCCCACTTTGCACCTCAATCCGCACCTCCATCTGTACCTCCATCAATGCCCATGTATATGTCTCCGTCCGTACCTCCATCCTTACCTCCATCCGTACCTCCATACATAACTCCGTACGCCCCTCCATCTGCAACTCCATCTGTACATCCATACGTACCCCCATCAGTATCTCCATCCATCCATCAGTCCGTACCTCTATCTGTACTTCAGTCTGTACCTCCATCCGAATATCAGTCCGTACCTCCGTCTGCACCTCACTCCGCACGTCCGTCTGTACATCAGTCCGCACCTCCGTCCGCACCTCCCTCTGCACCTCACTCCGCACGTCCGTCTATACCTGCACCTGTGGAAGGAGCTCCGCACACACCATCACCAAAATCATCATTGACAAAGCCCCCCAGTGAAGCTTCAAAACGAGGGTAAGTACATGTAGAGGAATCTGGGCCTGCTTCTTCCTCTCATTAATCTGGTCATCTTAGAGCTGGTCTTTAAGACAGCCTAGTACAAAGTAGGATTGTCAGATACATTATTTTAAAGGTAGCTAATTTGCACAACCTTTTACTTATGCCAGTTTGCTCTACCCTACATCCACTATCTACTCCACCTTTGAGCAGACTTAATATAGGATGCTCTGCATGCATTGCAATAGACTTAGGCATAAAACAAACTAATCAGTTCCCACTAAGACATAGTCAAAGAAGAAATGGAATCTCTGCTTGTTAAAGATTGGCCAGAGAAAGTTGTTTTGAGTACCTCACCCACTCCCAGTCTCTGTCCAGGCTGTAGGAAGGCTGGCAGCAACTCTGGACAGGCAGGTGCCTGCCCTTTTCCTGCCAATGCTGCCAGGCCTGTCCCCCTGCCACCCGACGATGTCTCCTCTGTCAGCACCGGGTCTCCCCCCACACATACTGCTACTGCCACTGCCTCCTCCTCTGATGCCAGGCTTGTCTCCGGCTGTGCCATCCCCTGCCGGCCATACCCCTTCCACCCTGTGTCAGTACACCAATGCAGGAGGCGTTTCTGGGGCTGAGCAAGATGTATGGTGCATCCAACTGGAGAACGCTTTCTGTGTTGACCCAGCTGGGGGCTTCTCTCTCTTGCTTGCCAAGGAGAGGAAGGAAGAACCCTACTGGGCCGGCACAGAAAGCACTCACTGATTGAATGGGCCATGTCACAACGGGAAAGAAGATAGGTGCAGCACCAGGTAGCAGTAGGTGGGGATGATGCCCTGGGGCACCCTGGTGGGGCCCACGGCCCAGGTACAGTCCCCGCCCCCCCCCCACGCTACTCCATTATCCTTACTCACCTGGTCTCTGTGATGGAATTATCAAACAAAATTTATGGGGTGGAATCCAGAGTTGCATTTCTAGCACCTGAACAGCCTTTGGTTTTTTCAGACCTGAGGACCAGATCCTGGAAGGAAATAGAGCAAGCCTGATTGCCACAAATTGTTCTTAAGTTTTGCTTTTCACTCTTTTTAACAGATCGACGGCAGAAGGTGGCGCTAGCACAGAGTCAAAGAAAGCGTGAGTAACTGCAAAGTCCAAACCTTTGCTGTTTCTTCTTCCCTCTAGTGTTGATCTGCTGCAAGATTGTGATCTTAAGAAGACATCTGCTTTTGCAAAACATTTTCCTGACATGTGTTTAGTTATTAACGGAAATGGGAGCACACACAGCTCCCAAACCTGGGTAGGACACGTCTCCTGCTCTAATTAGAATTGTATAAACCAGCCCACTATGAGGAATTAAGGTTTTGCAACCATTTTAGTCTGTAGGAGACCAGGTTTAGTGTGGGAATGCTGCAAGACACCTTGTATGTGTACCTGCAATCCTGTAAAAGAAATGTAAGAGCCAGAATTGGGCTGTGCTGGCAAACCACAAAGCAAGGTTGGAAGGTTATGGAAAAACAAGAAATACCAAAAGAGCCAAAAGCTCAAAGGACCTAGAATGGCTTGGTAGGCTAGGTAAGATCCACAGTCTCCCTGTTGAAAAGAGGTATGTCTATATGGAAAGGTGCATCCTGATCCTATCCATCAGTTGTGAAAACCAGCCCACAGTTTCTAGTTTGCCATAGTAATGGCAACAAAGAAATGTTTCCCAGATTCACCGGGGGGAAATAAAATTTACTGAGTGCATTTTAATTTAATAATTTAATCTACTTTATATTTTCAGAAGTTCGGGTGCAGGAAGCCAAGCTGGAGGAAGCCAAGCTGGAGGAAGCCAAGCTGGAGGAAGTGAAGGTAGAGGAAGCGCAACGGAAGAAGATTGACCTTTGTTCGCTTGTAAATAATGTTATATTATCTGTAGAGCTCTGTACAAAGTTCTGTTATTATTACTATTATAATACTATTATTATTATTAAATACATAACTCCAAAAGACACACCTCTTCTGCTTCTCCATGGTCTCTGCAGCAAGAGTTCTGCTTATATACAGAACAACATTTGGAAGTTTCGGAGGTTTTGTAGAGCATTCTGGTTCCTGTTCTGAAATGGGGAGACCTGTGCATGGTGCGTGCCGAAGAATACTCCTGTCCCTCCATTACTTTACAATCATAACTATAGCAGCAGCAGGGGCAGATCCGCCATTGAATACCTGTGTGCTCTGCACATGGGCTACCGGGGGACCCTCAGGATGGGTGCTGAGGGGAGAGGCCTTGCTCAACCACCATTTGCTGCCTTTTGAAGGTCCATTGTGGATACGCCCACCTAACTTTTGAAAGGCTTTGGTATATGGGCTTAAGGAGAGGAGGCTGCTTGCTGGCAGCAGTTTCTTATTTCCCAGCCCCCTTGCCAGTCTTGAAAGCTGGCCAAGGTAATGAGAAAAGACTACCAGCCAGGAAACAGTCTCCTCAACCTGTGCCCCTTTTAATGCTGTGGAGGGTGTGAGGCAGTCACAGCTTGCTTCAGGTGTGTCATTGGCATGCTGTCAGACTCTGAGGATGAGGAGGAGGCAGGCAGTGTGACAGTGGAGGAGGGAGTGCAGCTAGTACAACAGCTCCTGTGGAGGAGGCGCAGCCAATCTCAGCTGTAGAGAGGCATCTGTTGAAGAGACAGGATGAGATGAGATGCACGTGCAGAATGGCTCAACTAACAAGGAAAGCTGCTGACTCAGGGACCCATGATTGAGAGCACATGGCTTCAGCCTATTTAAGATGGCTTCGCCACAACCACATTGCTGGTACCAACATTGTACTTTGGTGAGCTACCCAGCTTTGTCCCTGCTTGTTTGACTGTGCTTTTGACTCCGGACTGTTTGGACTCTGTTTGTGGAATTCGACTTGGACATGGTTTGACTGACTGGATATTGTAACAACTCAGATTGGCTGTGGTTTGGACATTGCTTACTGTTTGACTCTGACAGCAAACAGTCTCCTCAACCTGTGCCCCATTAAATGCTGTGCAGAGTGCAAGGCAGTCACAGCTTGCCTCAGGTGAGCAAGAACCTGGGGATGTTCCTACTTGGCAGGGAGAAAGTCCAGGAGGAGTAAGCTGAGTATAGAACAGGGCTGCTCAACTCTGGCCCTCCTGCAGATGTTGGCCTACAATTCCCATAATCCCTGTCTGTTGGCCACTATGTCTGGGGATTATGGGAGTTGTTGTCGAAAAACATCTGGGGGCCTAAGTTGAGCAGGCCTAGCTTAGAGGTATTAAGTGTTCACAACACCTCTGACCACTGGCAGAGTAATTTGTCCCTCAGAGTTATCCCATAGCGCCATGCCTTGACTTGCCCTGCTGCCACAGGATCAAAAGGAGAGCCTCGCTCACACTAAACATGCAACATGCTTTCTCGTGCTACTTGTATAGGGCTTCATCATGCCAAGTCAGTAATAGACTGTCTGTTACCAGGGCTTTGTTTCTTCACTGGCTAAGAAAACATCACCAGAGTGGTCTCTCATCCTCTATGACTAATTTGAGAGGCCTCCTTTTTTCTGAGCTAGACAAACTAGACTAGCCAGCTATTTGGTCAACACCCTCAGCGTTTATTGAGCGCTATGATTTGGGGAACAGGGTCAGAGCAGATGCCCAATATGGCTTCTCTGTCTTACAAAATATATTCTCCTAACCTCATTAGTAACCTACCTTCCGGTGCAGTAAGCTTGCTAGGCTCCTATATGCACAGAGACTGCACAGAGACTATGAAGAAAAACAGGTTGCTTTACGAGCTTCAAATGTCCATCTGTGTAGACACACAACTCATCTGTCTTCCCATTCTGCAGTGATAGGGAAACAGAGCCACGTTGCAGGGATACAGTGCTTGCAAATCTACTAATGGAGCAACTAACAAACCTGGAGATACAGCAAAGCTAGATGATATACCTAGAACAAATGGTTTCTCTTAAACCACCTAGCTGCATATGGAAAAATATTTTTTTGAATATTTCTAGTTAGGGTTGCCAAATTTCTTTTTAGTAGGGCCGCTCTGAAGCCGCAGCAGAGAAACGCAGCAGAGAAATGACTTGCCTAGCGAGCAAGAGGTTGCTGTTTCGAATCCCTGCTGGTGTGTTTCCCACCTATATTGGGCAGCAGTGATATAGGAAGGTGTTGAAAGGCATCATCTCATACAGTGCGGGAGGAGGCAATGGTAAACCCCTCCTGTATTCTATCAAAGAAAACCACAGGGCTCTGTAGTCACCAGGAGTCGACACCGGCTCAACTGCACAACTTTACCCTTAGGGCTGTTTTGCTTTAGATATTTGCATGACAGCTACAAATCTGACAGGCACAGCTGCTCTTGTGGCCAGATTTCCATGCCACAACATTTGCATAATTTAGACTCCTGCCTATCCTACAAACTCTTCAAGACACAGGACCCTCAAGGTTGAGGGGAGAGAATGACAGACCCTAGTGCATAGTGAGTTTCACTCATTAATTAAAAAGTGCTTTGTCCTTTTTTGTTATTATTTATTGAAGAATTGTAGTAAACCAATCAAACAGCACAACACAAGTTGTGCATATTATAGTCACTAGTCTCAAAAAGGAAAAAAAGGAGCTAAACATAAATAAATACTTTAACAATAAGAAGAAAAACAGCTCTCCCATGAACCAAACATTGATTGTGTGAGTATGTACTCTTAGAACCCAAATAAGTCCATAGTTCTGGAAATTTGAAGGATTTGTCCATCTTCCTGAAGGTGACTTCCTCCCTAGCTGCAAGCTCCACCACATCTGTCAACTAGCCATCCAGATGTGGTCCAAGGTTGCAGAATTAGTCCCTTTGGGCTACTGATAAATCTGTAATCTGAGAGATTAAACCTAGAACAATTGCAATTTTTGAAGATTTAAAGGGAACAGTTGAAGCTAAGTTCATTCGCTCAACTATCTCATTCCAATATAGGTGTATAGTGATATATTCCCCCAAAAGGTGAAGTCAATGTAACCTGGAACACTGCATACTCCAAAAGGTAAAGTGGTGCTGCCTAGACAGTGTTGACTCGGCTTTACACACATGGCTTTTGGTTCGAATCTCCTTCGGGATGAAGAGTGTGAGTTCACATATCAGCTGCCATTACTTCGAAGTCCCTTCGGGCTATCAGGGACCTTTACCAACAGAACTCTGTTTTTCCCCAAATTGAGGCTGCACATTTTGGCTTAGCCCAATTTATGTCTGACTTAAAATAGTCCTCTATTTTCAGTGGCTTTTGAAAAAAGCCTGTTATGCCCCACCACTTTCCTTTGATGTGTGGAGTGGCATTTCCCAAAACTTGGCATTTTTCAAAACTCAGTGAAGCGGAGTTTGAGAGCTGTTGAGTATGGCCTGCTCTGAGTATTTGCAATTGCAAGAACTTGGGGGGTGGTTTTTTTTAGCAGATTGGTTAAATTTTGTGGAGGGAGTCCAGGAGATGGGGAGGGAGAAATTCTTGTAGAAAAATCCAGAACCAGCTGGTGGGAACACACAGGAAAAAGATTTCTTTGGACCACAGAGCCATGTGGTTTTCTTTGGTAAAATACAGGAGTGGTTTACCATTGCCATCTCTCCTGCAGTATGAGATTATGCATTTTCCTATATCTCTGCTGCCTGATATTGGTGTTTCCCATAGTCTGGGAAACATATCAGCGGGGATTCAAACCAGCAACCTCTTGCTCCCTTGGCAAGGTACTTCCCTGCTGTGCCATCATCATCATCATCATCATCATCATCATCATCATCATTATCATCATCATCATCATCATCATCATTTTTATTATTATTATTATTATTATTATTATTATTATTATTATTAACATTTTATATCCCGCTCTTCCTTCAAGGAGCCCAGAGCGGTGTACTACATACTTAAGTTTCTCCTCACAACAACCCTGTGAAGTAGGTTAGGCTGAGAGAGAAGTGACTGGCCCAGAGTCACCCAGCTAGTATCATGGCTGAATGGGGATTTGAATTCGGGTCTCCCCAGTCCTAGTCCAGCACTCTAACCATTACACCACTCTGGCTCTCCAAAAGGTTGTGATCCCCAATCTAAAAAATCTGTCCAGGGTCCGATAAGAATGTAATGCTAGTTGTTTCTTCTTCTTCTTCTTCTTCTTCTTCTTCTTCTTCTTCTTCTTCTTCTTCTTCTTCTTCTTCTCCCCCTCCTCCTCCTCCTCCTCCTCCTCCTCCTCCTCCTCCTCCTCCTCCTCCTCCTCAACTGGAGTTGAATTATCAAGAGAGGACTTCAGGATATTCGCTACAACCGCTTTCCAATGGACCTGTAAGATTTCCTGGACTGAATTCCTATTCCAATCATTCTTTCTTCAAAACATCAAGATTGGTTGCTCTTAGAACACTGCATCAAAATTTGTGAGCCATTGCCAACTTAGAGACTGATTTCCGAAAAGCTAGAATTTCAGGATGCTCTGAGGCTCCAAGGGCATCAGGGCTGAGCCAAACTGCTATACTGTGATACAACTGTAGGTATTGCCAGGGTGCTTGTTGTTTTAACTTTTAAACCACATTCTTCTTTTAACTGCAAATGATTTAAATTCCAGTGAAGGACATCTTAGTTGAGGTAAGATAAATAGCCCCTTCTCAGTCCATTATTTCCATAAGAATTATTGTTTGGCTATCTTTATTTGGGGATCACTGCACAATGTTAGTGAGTCATGTGAGTAAAGATTCAGAGGTGCATTAAAAGGAGATTCCCATGCACTGCATGTTGCCACAGTTGTAAGGGGGAAATCTCTTGGGATATTTCAAAAACTTAGAATTTAGGGCCAGATCTTTTCTAAGAGGAGCATGCTATTGCTTCTCAATGTATGCCTAGACAGGCATCTATATATTTATTTCTCCTAGGCGTACCCTGTGCTAATCCCATGTGTGGCAGCTCTCACAAGAGTTTGCAAGCAGCTGCCGGACTAGCGATGGGGACGGGAGAAAACAGCTGCCGGGATGAGGAGGCGGCAGGCAGGAGGAGGGGGTGGGCTGGCTTGAAAGCCAGAGAGAAACCATGGCTGGGTGGGAGGGAGAAGCGGGCCGGCAGAGGCGCAGATGCTCTGTGCCCAGCCCAGCTAATAGCGTTTATAGTTTTATCCAACATCCAATTATTTCAGTCCAAAAAGGCATTATGTTAATACCTGCACTGTGGTAGGTTAACGCCTCCCTTTTTGAGGGGAAGGTGGAGCTTTTGCAGTGTGAAGGCAAGCATATGAAGGTAAGAAACATCTTCTCAATTTTCATAAAATAAGTTTGTGGTACCTTCAGCGGTAAGCCAAGCAAAACACAAATCATTCTAGATATTCCATTAGATTTGAGTGCATTAATTTTGCCCTGTAACGTGTAATTTGCCCTGGTGTTATACATTGATCTCAATTTTATTAAGAAGGGGGTCTAAATTTAATGAGATTGCTTGACATTTTACTTATTTATTTACATCTATGTAAACCACTTTGGAAACTTCTGTTGAAAAGCAGTATATAAATAGTAATGCTCATTCATTCATTCATTCACTCACTCACTCATTCAGTCTTTGGAATTAGTAACACTCAAGTATGTGAACTGATATTTCTGTCAATGGACACCCAACATAATTAAAGAAATATCTTTTGGCAAGGACCCAAATTGTTGGAAGTGAAGGACTCTGTGTTACCTAATGCCTCAATGACAGAGGGGGACAGACTAGTGAGTCAGAGGGCTACAGGGATCAAAACATTGGTCATTCCTCCTCTCTACTGCTCTGACACTATGCCTTTAATTTGCTACTCTCAGGGACTTCCTGCCTCCCCTCCTTCCTACCTTCCTTTCTTCCCTCTATCACCCACAGGCTTGCCTCTCTCTCTGCACCATGTGTGCAGAGATGCAGACAGCATCTCTCTGCATCCAGCTAGCTAGCTAGATTAGAGATACTATCTCTCCACTTTCCTATCTAGAATGGAGTTCTCCAATAAAGACTCATTGATTTGAAACTATGAACTAGCTCCAAATAATTTCTTTTGCTCTCAGCATACACGCATGCCTAGGCAGACTCTGCTGTGTTTTGCCTCTGTGCACGCTGCTGTAATAGAAGGGTGTCTTTTACCAGAAAGACATTCCCTACACAAATATAGTGCATCAGATTTTGACCAATTAATTTTTCATCCTGAAAGAGAAGCATATTTAGCAATCAGTTTCATCAAGGGAAGGGCAGAGTTAGCTAGGTCTGAAAGTGATATTCATTCATTCATTCATTCATTCATTTGATGAATGAATATCATCTGTATATAAAACCACTTTAAGCTCATCCTACAGCTTTGACCTTCTTTAGTGGAAGCAGAATCTTTTCTACTATGATTTCTGCAGCACTTAGATTTTAGAGTACCCCATGTGCTAGATTGTTTCATTTGTGCTCCCATTGCCTTATGACAAATGTTTCTCAATTCAAGACGTGAGGAAAGGCTGACTAACTGGGATGTCCAACTTGGAAGGGGGAAAAGTAGCAGTGAGCACAAGATACAAGCTCAACTATATAGGGCCGGACTGGGGGCACTGAGAGGGCAGTGGGAAGTATGTGGGGAGAGTGCCAGGTTTTGAGCAGAATGGGTAGGTTTCACCATACCTTTTGGGTTAAATTTAATAATTATTTTTTTCTGTTAACTTTTGATATCTGACCTCTGTTTTCTGTTACTTATAGGTTACTATAAATACTTCAAATGAAATATCACTTGTAACTATTAAGAAAGCACAATTCTATACTAATAAATTAGTTTGGATATATGTGTTCCTATGTAGCCCAGTTCCTGCAGGATAGTTAGAAACGGAAGCAGATGGCATCTTAATTCACTCTATGAGTCACTCCACAATCTCCCCTTCAGTCCTACAATAGCACTGTTTTAAGTTCTCTCTCCCCACCAGTTTCCACGAGCTGCCTGCCCTCCCACCAGTGTTCCCTCTAGTTCTTACCATCAGTGAGTGGGAAGAGTTTTGTTCTGTGCAGCACTATCAAGGCAGTGTGTGCACATCACTCTCTCTCACACACCTAAATAATGCACCATGCGCCGTGTGGCACACAAAAAAACATTTTCTCTCACCTCCAGCTCCCTACCTTTGGCTCTGACTTTATAAGAAGTAAGGTCTCCAGGATAGCTGAGGAGATAAGTATCAGCCTCTCAAGCTGTGTTATTTTAAGGCATATAGAAGAACAGGCTCATTTCACATGGGGTTATGAAATCTCATGGCTCCTCTCTGTCCCTTACAGATACATTTATACACATGCTACATGGAAGATGCTGAAAGGCATCATCTCCTACTGTGAGGGAGATGGCAATGGTAAACCCCTCCTGTATTCTACCTAAGACAACCACAGGGGTCTGTGGTTGCCAGGAGTTGAAATCGACTTGACGGCACACTTTACCTTTACAAGTCCAGAACTGAGTGAGTGTCTGTGTGTGTGTGGTGGTGGGGGCGGGATTCGTATGTATATTTTAACATATAAGTAAGGTTTGCATTTCACAGCAATTCACTGGCCAGCATGAACAACCACCTTCACAAAATTCTTCTTACTCCCCTCCATCTCATTATTGAAACTTACACAATATCTTTGTGCCAATTAGTCTCGAATAACTACCATCGAGGATCTGTCTTCGCAATTGCTAATGCAAATTATATTTCCCACTTCACTCTAAGCATGCATTTAAAAAGTGAGGCAGGGACACACACACTTCTCTCATTCCTCAGCCACCATGACTGCAAGTACAAGGTAGTGGGCTTGGGGTGAGGAGGAGGAGGTAAAAAGTATGCATTAAGTCATCTTGAATATGTGATCCAAGCTGAAATTTGGATCCAGGAGAGAGAGCATGTGCCAGATTTCTAAAAAGGCTGTCCTTTATTTTTGGGACGACATAGATCTGTAGAATACCGGGGTGGGGGTGGGGAGCTCAAATAGAGTGATGGTGACTAGCGACCAGCTCATTGACAGCCTCTTTAATGGAAAGGCATTTCAAAAGTAATCTCTTGGCTACAACATGCTTTTTCTCTCTCCCTTAGGTGGCTGGGAAGAGCAGGCTTCATTTAAGATGAGTTTCCCCAGTGGAGGTGCCATAGAATTTGGGCAATGTATGTTCAAACTATTTGGTGGAGAAAGAAGATGGAGAAACCCTACAAACCATTAAAGCCACCCAGAAGAGCCTACATGCCCCAAGGCAGGGGAAGTGGTGTGTGTGTGGTGGGGGTGTGTGTGGATGAGACAATTAGCTACTGACCCCCCCTCCCCTTATCTGGCACATACAGGAAAGGCAACCAGGATAGGTGAGATGTCCCCCCCCCCCGCCCCTGATCCTTCTCTGTCGTTCTCCCAGCGCAAAGAGATTTTGCTTCGCGGGGAGGGGTCTGTGCATGAAAAATGGGAAAGAGAAACATAAAGGGTGGGGCAGTGCAGTGAATGTGGGGCCACAGGATACTCACCCTCTCACTCTCTTTTAGTTGGAAATATGTATCCAGCACATACACCCATTGGTGCTCAATCCCTCCTCCTCCTCCTCGTCTGGTGTTTGGACTTGGGAGTTAAAAAGCTTCCATTCCAGAGGCGTATCTAGGGAAAATAGCGACTAGGGCAAGCACTGAAATTCCGCCCCCTGTCCAAGCATCTGACACCCATCTTTCAGATAACTTTACCATAATATCAGCTGAAAAATACAAGTCAAGCTCATTAATCTTTTAATATTTTAAAAAAATATTTAGCAGTGGACATAGCCAGACCAAAAAATGCTGGAAAACTACAAATTTCAGTATGCTGGGGCTCATGAAATACCCAAATACTATGTGGAGGTGTACTTGGAAAACTAAACAGAAGTGCCTGTCTAATTCTCTACTATGCATTGTAGCATCATTATTACATAAGTTTTAAAAATAAATGGAGAATTTGAATTTGGGAGAATTTCCCAAATACTCTGAAAATAATTAAAGGATATGCAGAGTAAACTGTGTCACTGCTTGGAATATATTCTAGTATTTTAGAAAGACAGTTAAAATGAGAGAAAGAGAGCAAGAAACTCCCAGTGGCCTTAATAATAAGGATTTCACACTGATTCAAAGACAAACTCACCATTAATAGCCATATTATTAAGACTCATTTAACTCACTTATCACAAGAAGCAAAGTAAGAGCAAATAAATACAATCCTAGCTCATAAGCTTCAGCTCAGTATTCACAAACCCTGATTCTCTGTACAGAGTGCCAAACTAAATATGTGTACAGTGGCATATATATTATTTTTTTTTTAAAAAAAATACCTGTAGCCCCTTCAGGGGGCTTCCTAAAGGCTGTGGCGGGGATCTGCAAAAGTTCCCCCTCCCCCTGCTGGCCTCTAGAGCCTTGCAGGGACCATTTGAGCATGTGCAATGGCCGTTTTTTAAAATATTTTTTTTTAAATAGTCGCTGAAAACAAAATGGCCACCGTGCATACTCAAATGGCCTCTGTGAGACCTGACATAGCCTAGGGCCTCACAGAGGCCATTTGAGCATGTGTGCTGGCCATTTTGTTTTTGGTGGGCATTTATTATTATTTTTTTAATTTTTAAAAATGGCGCCCCCCTTCAAGTGGTTTCTGGGGCACGTGCCCTGCCTGCCCTACCCTAGATACACCCCTGCTTGCCCCTCTTTCTTTGCAGTTTGCACGCCGGGTTGGCTTTACTGCCTTGCACCATCTCGTTAGGGCTTGTTGGTTTGTGGCTGTTGTTGTGTAGTCTGTGCTGTTGTTTGGTGTGGTCCCCTTGGCTTTGAAGTTGTGTTGGCACAGCAGCAGGTCTGTTTCTGTGGTGGCTTTTTGGTTTCTTCTTAGTTGTGTCACTGTGTGTTGGTATGGTGGCCTGCTAGCGTCACAAAACTGGGGTGGGTGGTGGGCACCCAGAGGTGCCAAGCACTCACAGAACCCCAAATCAATCGGACATTTCTGTGATTTTAGATTTTTCCATTTTTTGCATTCCTCCCATAAAGTATAATGGGTATTTGAGGCAGCCCACCCGGCCCATTCTCCCCCTTGGGGGGTGCCAGGGCACCTCAAAGTGGGTCTGGGGGCATGACAGGTCTGGCCTCAACTCTCCCCAGGCAGACCCAAGTTTGTAGGATTTATTGCTTTTAAAAAAATTTTTTTAAAGAATTTTTTCCTTTCATTGCAATGCATAGGAGTATCTCCCCATTCATAAATAGAACTGTGTGTGACTTTAATTGCTGTGAACTTTGAGTTCAGAGTTCACAACAATTAGGGACACTCTCACTGTTCTACTTATATGAATGGGGAGAAACTACACATGGGTTTCTGCACAACACCTGCACAGAAGAAACTTCCATGTAGAAAATGTGTCTCTTGTAAATGGACCCTGAATTTTCCATCCATGACTGGGGTTATGGATGGAAGTTAGAGTCAATAATCAAAGAACAGCACACTGCTTGTGACAGGAAGGGGCAAATTACAATGATTTCTTAGTCTGGCAGGGGCTGGTTTTGGCCTTGGCAGAACTTGGCTGTCTGCTCCTGTTGCAAATGCCTCTGTCTAGTGTGGCAAACTAATGTATCCTCCTCCCTCTTGGTGTCAAAGTAAGCACTGGTGTGGTGAATGCACATATACCCCAGCATGAGCCAACAGTCATCGTAAGACAAAGGGAGGAATCATTCACTGGTTTATAGACAGACAGACAGACAAACAGACACACACACACACACACACACACACACACCAGCACCTTCTTCTTCCCCTATTTTGCTAGTGGCTATTTGGGCAGGTGATCCTCCAGGACAAAGTCATGTTTTTTAAAAAGAATGAGATGAGACAGAGAAAATGACACTTGGAATCCTCGCATAACTCCTGACTGTTGTTCTAAGTCTTTTACAGAGATGGCTCATGTTTTCAGGTTTTGATCAACAACCATGTCTAGATGGTACAGTGTTCCTTTTAACAAGGATTTCCAGATATTGTTGACTACAAGTCCCATCATTCCTGTTTGGACAGGGGCGCAATTTCAGTGCTTGCCCTAGGTGCTATTTTTCCTAGTTACACCTCTGAACGTTTCAGTTTGTTCCATTCTCTCCCTCCTCCATCTTCCCTGCTATCTTGGCAAAGAGGCCCCTTTTAACATGATGGTTCTCTTTATTTAGCAGGAGGAGAGTAACTGGCCCTATCCACCCCCAGCACAGTACCTCCAGTGACTGTTGCTGGTGTCTGTCTTATGTTTCTTTTAGAGGGTGAGCCCTTTGGGGACAGGGATCAATCTTATTTGTCTGTTATATCTCTGTGTAAACTGCCCTCAGCCATTTTTGTAAGGGCGGTATAGAAATTGAATAAATTAAATTAAATTAAATTAAATAATAAGCATTCCAAGGCAAATGATCAGGCCTGGGTGTTAATTTCTTCTTTTTATTCTCCTTCAAAGGACCTTTCTGGGCAGAAAGAAGAAAGGTGCAAAATGGGTAAGGGGATAGCTTATGTTCTCCAGTCATCAACAGAGATATGAATTTTCTGGAGGGAATTTATATGAAAAAGTTTCCCATGCAAATTTCCCCTCATTTGCTTAAAATTTGTGTGTGTGTGTGTGGGGGGGGTTCTCTCTCTCTTTCTCTCTCCAAAAAAAAAAAACTGTAGAAAATTTCCCGATGCCCTAAATAGATTGAGATCTAATTTTGCAAGTCATTTGATCTGATTTTGCAAGTTATTGATATAAAAAACCAACAACTCTACACCATGTTAACTTCCCTTCACTGTACCTAATGGTGGGCATTACTATCATATATCTAGGATGTTTTTTAGACGGCAGTAAAAGATGCTATATAGAGAACTTGCAAATAAATACAAGCGGAGAGTTTACATAGAATGCAGAGCCTTCCCAAGATTGCTGCTGGTTCTTCTCCTGGGATCTGATGGGGAGGTCACATGGGAAGAAGGCCCTTGGTGCAATTTTTGCTGCACCACCCCATTGGCCACTCCTTGCTTTTTGTGATTAGCTCACATTCACCAGAAAATAAATTTGAAAATAGGGGTGGGTTAGTAATGAGAAGCAAGAGGTGGCCAGCAGGGGGCGCATTGAAAATTGCACCAGAAGCCTTCTTCCCATGTGACCTCCCCATCAGATCCCAGAAGAAAAAAGCAACAATTTGCAGGAGGCTCTGGATTCTCTGTAAACTCTCAGCTTGTATTTATTTGCAAGTTCTCTATATAGCATCTTTTAGACATGCATAGGAATGGGCCGTGCTTAATATCCACTTTCATAGCCGGGGCGCTTTCAGAATATATGCTACAAAAGTGTCATTACTATCCACTAAGTGTGCTTCCGTACTGCCTGTGTTTTGGCATTGCAGTCCCTGCACTGTCAGCAAGCTGCTGTTCACATTTCTGATGTCCAGGGGCGTACCGCTAATATGGCAAAGGGAAACGAATGCCTCCTGGCCCACAGAGTCTGAGTGGCCCCCCAAGGCCAGTCCTTGCCCTCTCAATTCTGCCATGCAACAGAACTGTCTGTCTCTCTTCAAAGGGGAAAAGGGAAGAGTGTGTTTTTTTGGGGGGGGGGCGTGTAGAATGGAGCACCCTAGTTTAGATTGGGTCTGTCTGGTGTGTTTCCTTTTTTGTGCCAGTGTCTGCCCTCTGTGCTTGCAGAACTCATGAACTCTGCAAATGTCCTGGAAAAGCAAAATCAGCAGGAACACGAGGGAAGCTGGGGGGGGGATGCCTTCCTACCACCTACCTGCCTCTGTCCCTGTTGCTGCCGGCAGCAAAGGGCCAACATTTGGGCTAATGATGTTACCTCTTGGCACATGTCATTGGCCTGTGATGTCATTTGCCCATGCCAGCTTTTTGCTGCTGATGGTGACAGGGGGAGAGAAAGAGAGGGAGGCAAGAGAGCGAGCGAGAGGCAGGTAGTGCATGGCTCCCCAAAACCTGGTCTCACTGAGTGATGGGTTTTTGCTGCACACAGTGGCCCCGTGGTAGATCTGCCCCAGCCCCCAACTCAGTGGCTCATGGAAAACACCACATGGGGTGGGCTCCTGTGAGGGCAGGTGGCTATTAAGCTTCCACATTCTAAAAGTAAGCCTTTGCAGACCTAGGAAGAAAGCGTGCCTCTCATTTTATATCAGGGGTGAAAGCATGCCTCCACTACTAGACGTTTGGGGGACATCAATCATGCCTTCATGCCTTCATTCATGCCTTCCTTCCATTCATCCTTTGGTTTTACCAATAACACAAACAGCCCTGGACAATAGAGAAATAGGTACACACAGCATAATGCAAAGAATCAAAAACTAAAAATGTGAGTTCTGTTCCAGAACGGGTTCCTCAGTTATTTTTTAACTCGTCCATTCAGGAACTAACTGTAAATACTGAGCACCAAGCTACACATGACATTAAACCTGGCATTAATAGACAGCCTTAACCTGGAAGGTGCTTTCCAGATTAGACCCTGCAACAAGGTCAGGACGTATCTCTGAAGTGTGCTTCCACACTTCCTGTGCTGTGACACCGCAGTCCCTACGCTGACAGCAGGGTGCCGTTCATATGTCGGATGCCTCGCTTTGAATGTAATCACTGTGATTTAGTACTAAGATGTTGTATATCCGGCGTAAAGAAGTTGCCGTTTTGAGGGCTTGTTAGTCACCTGAAGTGGCGCAGCGGGGAAATGCTTGACTAACAAGCAGAAGGTTGCTGGTTCGAATCCCCGCAGGTACTATATTGGGCAGCAGCAATATAGGAAGATGCTGAAAGGACGTCATCTCTTTTTTTCCCCCCTAAATCAATTTTTATTGATTTTAACAATAGTATTATTATCATTCATAACAAACAGAATAAACGAAACTGGACTTCCCGCACACCTCTCTTCGTGAAACATCAGCTATAAAATTTACCCTTGCTATATTAATAATTCAAAATATAAATTTAGACCCTTACAAACACAGTTAATCTACCCAACCTGCATTTTTTCAAAAAGTTCCAAAACCTGCTGTAAGATCCATAGTAGGAAAATATTTTTTTTTAGATACAACAACAATGGTTTCCAATCTTCTTTAAAACATTCTAAGTTTGGGTTTCTTATCAGTGTTGTAAGTTTTGCCATCTCCGCATATTCCAAAATTTTTATCAGCCAATCTTCTTTTGAAGGCAATTCATTACTCTTCCATTTCTGTCCATATATTATTCTGGCCGCCGTGGAAGCATACATGAAGAATGTTAAGTTATTTGTAGAGATTACTCCTTGTGTTATTCCCAGCAGGAAGGATTCTGGCTTCTTAGGAAATGTCATTTTAAATATTTTCTTTAACTCATTATATATCATATCCCAATAGGCCTTGGCCTTCCCACAGGTTCACCACATATGAAAAAAAGTGCCTTGAGAGTGTCCACACTTCCAACATTTGTTTGAAACATTTTTGTACATTAATGCCAATTTTTTTGGTGTCAAGTACCATCTATACATCATTTTATAATAGTTTTCTTTTATAGTATAACATGCAGTGAATTTTAAATCATTTTTCCATAACTTTTCCCAGGCTGCCATTTCTATATTATGCCCAAATCTTGAGCCCACTTTATCATAGTCGTTTTAACCACTTCCTCTCTTGTCTCCTCCAGAAGCAACAGTTTATACATTTTAGTTAAAAGGGTCTGCTTCCAGGTTGCACCTGTCTTCTAACCATGGATCTCATGTCACGTGCAGTTTGGCCATCATTTGGTCACCAGGGGGCTTTCCAGATTGTGAGCCTTACACCGCAAAAAGCGGTGTAAACTGCAACGTTTTGTGGCCCCAAATTCAAACCACATTAGGGAGCCGTTATAAGGGGGCAAGCCTCCTACAACGGGCAGATACAGCTCTGTGTGTGTGTGTGTGTGTGTGTGTGTGTGCAATGCAGATGCAACATTATAGAGCTGTGACACAGCAATTAAATCAAAAAGGCAGTGTCGGATATATGAAAGGCATCTTCCTTACAACACAGGGGCTGTGATGTCAAAACACAGGCAGTACAGAAGCGCACTTAAGGGACCCATTGTGACACTGTGATAGCGTGCAATCTGGAAAGCGCCCTGTCCACACACTTTGAAACAGTCATACATTTCAAGCATAATGACAGCAAACTCTTTTGCTTGCAGAATAACAGTATTGCTTGAGTGCCCTGCCCTTCGCCAGCCAGATGTCACTTCCCCTGCCAGCCACTCCTGGCTCCCTTCCTGTCTCCATGACCTCCTTCGCTTTTCCCCATTGGGGATGGGATTTTAAACTGCAGGTTCAGCAGTGAGGAGGGTGAAAAGGGAGCTTGTTCCTCCCACACAGCTGATCTGCAGTTCAAAATCCATCCGCATGGCAGTGACGAGGAATGGGTGCATGAAAGAGGCAGCTCTGGCCTTGTCCCCTGATGCTGCTGCCAGTGTCAAGGGTGTGGCCAGGAGCGCATGGACCTCACCTCGGGCAGCATCAGCACTGGAGCTGACACTGTATATCTAGCGCTACAGCTGAGTGACTGTGAAAAAGCTGCTGTCTTTGAGAAGTAATTGCAATGTGGTGACCAAATGACTAGGGAGGAGAAGAATGCAGCCTCGAACCCCATTCATTTCTCTGACTTCTGCTTCTCTTGCTTTGACAGGTCACAAATGACTGCACCGTCCCCTGCTAGAAAGCCCAGTTCCAAGACACTGTGAGTAATTGCAGAGTTCCTTATTATTATGCTCCCAAGCTAAAATTTGATGCTCCCAATCTACTATGTGCATTAATGTCACTTGGAGGAGAGCTGGTCTTGCGGTAGCGAGCAAGGTCTGGCCTGGTTTGGATTTGGATGGGTGACTACATGTGTGCGCTGCCTGGTATAGGGGAGGGGGCCATAGCTCAGTGATAGAGCATCTGCTTGCATGCAGAAGGTCCCAGGTTCCCTCCCTGGTATCTCCAGGTATGGCTGGGAGAGATTCCGACCAGAAAGCTGAGAGTTGCTGCCATTCAGTGTAGAAAATACTGAACTAGATGGACCAATGGTCTGACTCAGTGGGAGGCAGCTTCCTATGTTGCTATGTAACTATGTTTAGGCCTCTCTTTAAGTGGGAGGAGAGGGCGCAGTGGGAAGGCACCACAGCCCAATTGAACTGAAAACAGTGACTGACATCCAGAGCAGCAAGAGCAGGGGCAGAGCCACAATTGGTCCAACAGGTTCAAAGAACCCGGGCCACTGACCAATCAGGGGCCGTGAGAGTGGCCCCGATACGCCCCCCACATCTGATGTCAGATTCGGGGGCGGTAGTATAGCTCCCGAGCGGGGGCCGCGCGGCCCCTTCGGGACCTAAACTAAGGTTGGTGTTGCATTTGCAAAGGCAGAGAAGAGTCACTCCTGGCTGCGAAGGGAGCGCCAGCCTTACTAGCTCCTGAAGGGACTGCGCGGCCACTGTGGAGGCAGCGCCAGCCTTAGTTTAACTGCCAAAGGGGCCGCGCGGCCCCTTCGGCAGTTAAACTTCAACTCCCAAATGGAGCCTCAAGGAGCCAGACCACGCCCCCCGCGTCTGACGTCAGATGCGGGGGCGTGGCTATCCCCTGCGACTGACATCAGACGTGGGAGCGGGGCTATCGGGGCACCCGCCACGGCCGGACATGGGCTGCTGGCGGGCTGGCTACACTCCTGAGCAAGAGGCTGCTCCTAATTCATTCAGAATCTTCCCAAGCAGCAGAGTGTGCATGCAGCAGGAGGGAGGAGCCATGTTCACTGTTCTCCCTAAGTCCTTTGTCTTCCAATAATATGTCCCTGAGGGATTTTTGGAATGTAAATAGAGCACTTATGGAGAAAGGAAAGAGCAACGAAAATTGCTCCCCTCCCCTCTGCTCTGGAACAATCTGGCAGAGTTAGGAGCAGCTTCTCTGGTTGCTGCTCTGGATATCAGCCAGTAATAAATTTAAGGTGGTGGTGGTGGTGATGATGAAGAAGAAGAAGAACAACTTTGTTAGCTACCCCATAACAAATTGTTCTCTGGGCAGCTCACAACATGAAATTAAAACATGAAATTAAAACACATAACATATAAAATCATAACAGACCAAAAAAAGTGTGTGTGTGGAGGGGAGAAAATACAAAATACAATACAAAGAAATTTTAAAACTCTTTTAAAATGAGTTTAAAAAATCAAATTTGGAAATCATAATTTAAAAGGCCGGATTAAACAAAAAGGTCTTTACTTGGCATCTAAAAGAACAAAGTGATGAAGCCAGGTGAAGCTCACTCGGGAGGCTATCCCATAAATGGGGTGTAACCACCAAAAAGGCCCTCTCCCTAGTAGCCACCCGCTTCACCTCATTTGGCAAAGGCACTTGGAGAGCCTCTGAAGAAGATCTTAAGGTCCTGGATGGGATATATGGAGCAAGGCACTTTGAATTTTTGGGCCGAAGTCCAGGGCCTCCACCTGTGTTCTCTCTAGCAGGGATTCCTAGATGTTGCTGTCTACAGCTCCCAGAATCCCCAGCCAAAGGCCATTGCAGCCAAAGGCCATTGCTGGGTGTTGTAGTGAACAATATCTGGAAATCCCTGCTAGAGGCAACACTGGCCTCCACACCCCTTGGGGCCCCCCACATCCTTTTTAGGCTGCCCTGGGTCATGTGGTCTCCACTGGCCCTCACTGCACCAGGCACTCAAGTGTAATTGTGACTTGTGCCAGGTGCTTTAGAGACAGAGGAGGGAGTGGGAAAAGAAATATGTGGGATGGGAATATATTCAACTTGTGTGTAAACATTTCTGCTAGTGCATATCTGCATAAATATATCTGTTTCATATTCTGACATTCTTGTGACCTCAGTTGCTGTTTGTGCCTTCAAGAACTCACGTATTATAAATAGTGTGTGTGTGTGTGTGTGTGTGTGTGTGTGTGTGTGTGTGTAGGGTGATGATGCTTAACTTGCGGGGCAGGGGTGTGTGCTCCAGAAACCTTTAGGTCCAAGGCTCCAATATTACCTAGGTGCACCTCTGCTTCTGAAAGAGGACAGACTGTTTGGAGCAAAGGTGCATATATGGTTGGTTTGCGTAGTGCTGTAAGCAAATGTGTGGTGTAAGCCAGTGTGGTGTAGTGGTTAGAGTGCTGGAGTAGGACCGGGAAGACCCGAGTTCAAATCCCCATTCAGCCATGAAACTAGCTGGATGACTCTGGGCCAGTCACTTCTCCCTCAGCCTAACCTTCTTCACAGAGCGGTTGTGAAAGAGAAACTCAAGTATGTAGTACACCGCTCTGGGCTCCTTGGAGGAAGAGCAAGATATAAATGTAATAATAATAAGATAATAATAAGAGGCAGCAAATTTTCTTTAATGCCTGTTTCCATTCTGTCAGGTCTGCACATCCACCCCTGTTTGCACCTCAGTCCACACCTGCATCTGTAGTGCCATCCGTGCCTATGTACATAACTGTATATACCACCCCTGTATCTGTATCTCTCTCCATCCAAACCTCCATCTGTACCTCAATCATCATTTCAACCTCCGTCTGCACCTCCGTCTGTACGTGGGGTAAGTAAATGTAGAGTACTCTGGGCCTGCTTCTTCCTTTCATTAACCTGGTCATTTTTGTTGGAAGTTAAAGGACTTTGCGCTGTCTCTTTGCCTCAGACAGTGGAGGACAGACTAGTAAGTCAGAGGGCTAGAGAGTCAAGACATTGGTCATCCCTTCTCCACTGCTCTGATGCTATCCCTTTGAAATGTAGATTGCTACTCTTAGGGGATTCAACGTCCTTCCTCTCTCTCTTCCTACCTGCCCTTCTACCTTGCAACATGGCAAGCCTCTCTCCCTGCACCATATGTGCAGAGAGGATGCAGAATCCATCTGCATCCAGCTAGATAGATAGATTAGAGATCCTAACTCCTCACTTTCCTATCTAGAATGGAGTTCCTTAATAAATGCCTTTTATATTGATTTGAAACTATGAATTGGCTCCAAGTTACTTTACTCTCAGCATACACGCATGCCTAACTAAACTACCGCTGTGTTGTGCCTCTGTGCACTCTGTTATAATGAGAAAGGGATTCTCTCACAACTGAGAATTTCCAACAATTTTAGAGCTGGTCTGTAAGACAATGTAGTACAAAGTAGGATTGTCAGATACATTTTTTTAAAGGTAGCTAATTTGCACAACCTTTTACTTATGCCAGTTTGCTCTTCCCTACATCAACTACCCACTTCCCCTTTGAGCAGACTTAATATAGGATGCTCTGCATGCATTGCAATAGACTTAGGCATAAAACAATAACAAACTAATCAGTTCCCACTAAGACATAGTCAAAAAAGAAATGGGATCTCTGCTTGTTAAAGATGAGCCAGAGAAAGTTGTTTTGAGTACCTCGCCCACTCCCAGTCTCTGTCCAGGCTGTAGGAAGGCTGGCAGCAACCCTGGACAGGCAGGTGCCTGCCCTTTTCCTGCCAATGCTGCCAGGCCTGTCCCCTCGCCACCCGACGATGTCTCCTTTGCCAGCACCGGGTCTCCCCCCACACATACTGCTACTGCCACTGCCCCTTCCTCTGATGCCAGGCTTGTCCCCGGCTGTGCTGCCCCCGGCCGGCCATACCCCTTCCACCCTGTGTCAGTACACCAACGCAGGAGGCATTTCTGGGGCTGAGCAGGATGTGTGGCGCATCCAACTGGAGAACGCTTTCTGTGTTGGCCCAGCTGGGGGCTTCTCTCCCTTGCTTGCCAGGGAGAGGAAAGAACAACACTACTGGACCGGCGCAGAAAGCACTCACCGACTGAATGGGCCATGTCACAAACGGGAAGGAGACAGGTGCAGCAGCAGCTAGCAGTTGGGGGGGGGTGCCCTAGTGGGGAGGGGCACCCTGGTGGGGCCCACGGCCTAGGGGCAGTCCCCCCTACTCCATTTTCCCCCATGCACCTGGTCTCTGTGATGAGATTCTCAAACAAAATTTGTGGGGTCGAATCCAGAGCTGCATTTCTAGTACCTGAACAGCCTTCGGTTTTTCAGACCTGAGGACCAGAACTGTGAAGAGAAGAGAGCAAGCCTGATTGTCACACATTGTTCTGAAGTTTTGCTTTTTACTCTTTAACAGATCGACGGCAGAAGGTGGTGCTAGCACAGAGTCAAAGAAAGCTTGAGTAACTGCAAACTCCAAACCTTTGCTGTTGTTTCTTCTTCCCTCTAGTGTTGATCTGCTGCAAGACTGTGATCTTAAGACGATATCTGCATTTGCAAAACATTTTTCTGACGTGCGTTTAGTTATTAAGGGAAACGGGAACACACACAGCTCCCAAACCTGGGTTGGACATGTCTCCTGCTCTCATTAGAGCTGTAAAAACCAGCCCACTATGAGGAATTAAGGTTTTGCAACCAGAAGGAAATAAAATTCAACACCCTCACCAGTAAAACTTTATCAGAAAATTCAAATTACTCCAATAAAATCGTTTGTCAAAAAAAGTCAGGAAACAAACAACAAAAGCATTTATTCAGATCAGGCAACGTTCCATCTATGTAGCAGTTCTCTCTGATTAACACTGGTAATTCTTCTCTACTTGCTTAAGAACAGGGCCGGATTAAGCTAGTGTGGGGCCTGTAGCATATGTTATGAAGGGGCCCCAAATTTTTAAAAATGAACATAAATATTAAAACATAAATTATTTACTTACATAGTAAAGTAATTCATTTTTTTCATTTGCTATACAGCCAGATAATACAGCAAATGTCTTACACTTCAGTAATACTATTATTTACATTTACATGATGTAGGTATCAATTTCAAATGTCAAAAGTGAGAAAACCACAATTACATTACATTACAAAGTTACATTTTCTAGATTTAGCATGAGCAAATTTCTTGATGATATCTGAAATGTCTATTTCATGCAGAAGTTCATGTTCAATGTTCATTAGAGTGAGATTGTTCAATCTGTTTTTACCCAACATTTGGGAATCCCTGTTAGAGGGAACACTGGGGGTGGCTATGTAGTTATAGGTTGTTAATTATTAGGCCAAGTTTACTGTTTATTGGCAGGCATTTAACCAATTAAGCAATCACAACAACAATTTACAGCAAAAGTTTTTATCCTAACCCACCTCACAGGACTAAAAAGTAGTAAGAATAAAAGTAGGAAGAAAGAATCATGCACACTGAGCCTCTTAAAGGAAGGGCAGGATGCAAGTGTCATGACAAAACACATATATGCATGATGTGCATACAACATATTCATATTTATGCTGACGTTTAGTCACATGTCTCGAATAAATGCATCCCATTCAATGCCATTTAAGCCAAACAGAAAGAGAAGTTGCCTACTAGCCTTAGCCAATATATATGCAACCACTAATGCCATTTCAAACTAGACAACAGGATGGTATATATGGAGTCATCTAGGGGTGTGCACGGAAACGCAGAGCTGCGGTCCGGCACTGGGGTGGGGGGTTCCACACAAAACAGGGGGGGCTTTACTCACCCCTTCCATTAAACTGTCGTATTTTTTCTAGTAATCCGGCGGCAGGGTGCCGCCTGCTTCAATCTACTCTCAGTGGTCCTCATCCATAATCGGGGCGGCAGGATCGCTCCCAGTCCCTGCCGCCCCTTCAAGCTGTCCCCCTCGGCTGGCGGCCGCCCCCTGAAGCTTCCCAGAGGTCCCCCGCCGCCCCCTTCTCTCAAAATCTGCCTCATTATAAAGAGGACGGCAGGAGAACTCCCTGCCGTCCCCTTCCCCCTTGCCGGCGAGGCTGCAAATGGCTTCTAGGAAGCCTTTCGCGCACCTGCGCGAAAGGCTTCCTAGAAGCCATTTGCAGCCTAGCCGGCAAGGCAAGCAAACGGCAGGGAGTTCTCCCGCCGCCCGCTCGCTAAAGTAAAGTAAGCGCTTACTTTACTTTAGCAAGCGGGCGGCGGGAGAACTCCCTGCTGTCCGCTTGCCTTGCCGGCTAGGCTGCAAATGGCTTCTAGGAAGCCTTTCACGCAGGCGCACGAAAGGCTTCCTAGAAGCCATTTGCAGCCTCGCCGGCAAGGGGGAAGGGGACGGCAGGGAGTTCTCCTGCCGTCCTCTTTATAATGGGGCAGATTTTGAAAGAAGGGGGCGGCGGGGGACCTCTGGGAAGCTTCTGTTGCCTTACAATCAGGTATGCTAGATTAGGTTTGGAGATGGTGGCTCACCTGTGGGACCACTCAGTGACTTTTGTAGCTGTGTGGTTTAATTGTGGACTTCTTATATTCAAACCCACTGCAGCACACTGATTCACACTAATGCCCACTCTAAAAGAGTACTTTGAAACTTGAGCCCATTGCTGTTGATTATTTCTGCAGTGGTACAGTTTCTTCCTCTTTCATATGGTGCCCTTTTTGTATATTTGAGCTTGTTCTTGTTCTCACTGCTATTTCCCCCCCCTTCCAAGTTGGACATCCCAGTTAGTCAGCCTTTCCTCAAGTCTTGAATTGAGGAACATTTGTCATAAGGCCAATGGAAGCGCAAATGAGACAACCTAGCACACTGGGTAGTCTAAAATCTAAGGGCTGCAGAAATCATAGTAGAAAACATTCCACTTCCACTAAAGAAGGTCAAACCTGTAGGACAAGCTTAAAGCGGTTTTATATACAGATGATATGGCTGTATATTACTTTCAGACCCAACTAGCTCTGCCCTTCTCTTGATGAAACTGATTGGTAAATATGGTTCTCTTTCAGGATGAAAAATTAATTGGTCAAAATCTGATGCACTTTATTTGGGTCCTGTGCCAAAAGATATTTCTTTCAATATGTTGGGTGTCCATTGACAGAAATATCCGTTTAAATACTTGAGTGTTACCAATTCCAAAGATTGAATGAATGAATGAATGAATGAATGAATGAATATTAATATTTATATACTGCTTTTCAACAGAAGTTTCCAAAGCCGTTTACATAGATGTAAATAAATAAGTAAAATGTCAAGCGGTCTCATTATGGTTCCCACTCTAAACCTGGTCTCCTACAGACCATTTATTCAATTCTAATTAGAGCAGGAGACGTGTCCTACCCAGGTTTGGGAGCGGTGTGTGTTCCCGTTTCCGTTAATAACTAAACACATGTCAGAAAAATGTCCCCAGGGCATTAGGCCCCACCAAGGTGCCCCTCCCACTAGGCCACCCTCCCCACCAACTGCTACCTGATGCGGCACCTATCTCTTTTCCCATTGTGACATGGCCCATTCAATCAGTGAGTGTTTTCTGTGCTGGCCCAGTAGGGTTCTTCTTTCCTCTCCCTGGCAAGCAAGGGAGAGAAGCCCCCAGCTGGGTCAACACAGAAAGCGTTCTCCAGTTGGATGCACCACACATCTTGCTCAGCCCCAGAAACGCCTCCTGCACTGGTGTCCTGACACAGGGTGGGAGGGGTATGGCCGGCACCATCTTGGGCCTTTAGTGTGACCGCAGACTTGGGGGGCTGCTGATGCTCACCCACCGCTGTCACCCACCCCCCTTGCACTCTGCACGGAAGAAGATCCTGGCTTCAGTGGAGGAGGGGCTGCCCCCTCCACCTCAGCAGCAGACCCTTCTTCCTCAAAGCCAGACTATGAGGGCCTAGCACTGGACTGCCATGACATGGGCATCATCAGACGGGCCCTCACTGTGTGGCAAGAGGAGTTTTGGAAGGGCCACAAGAGGGGTCGGGAAATCTGGCTGCACTGCCAGCCGTTAAGTCACTGCCCTCCACCCTTGCCATGGAAGGAGCTTCCTTGGCAGGAGAACCCTCTCACCGCCAGGCTCAGAACGCGGCAGCAACACTGGTGGCACAACAGCCGATGGACCCGCCACTGGTCCAGGAACTGGTTCGGTGGCAGCATGCTCCTGAGGATAGGAGATCCTTCACACCACCGCCTCACCTAGGCCAAAGAATTCGCCGATGGGAACATGTGGGACCCCAGGATGGCATCTTCTTTGCCCCCACTCTGGCCTCCCGCACCAGCTTGGGGACCCCTCCCACCTCTGCCTGCAACTCTGCTGCAAACATTGCTCACCACATGGCACTCAGACATTCCTGAAGACCCTGGGCCTTTTTTTAAAAAATTGGGGAAATGTAGAAGAAAAATGGAGGGTTTAAAGAAAAACAAACACCTATCGGGAGGACAGGGGCGTAGCAAGGTTGGAGTGGGCCCAGAGACAAGATTTTAAAATGGGGCCCCCCCACTCAAAGTCCAGGGCCTCCGCACACCCCAGGCCCCCAAGGATTTAAGTCTGATATTCCAAAATAAGTATGCTGCCTGGAAATACATTTCACTGAATACACACACGCACACGTCACAATATATAGTGATATACATTGAGTACTATACATTTGTTTTACTTTTAATGCCTAGAACACACTAGAAAGATGAATGATTAAAATGACCCCCTCGCTGCAGATTAGCAAAGGAGACTTTCAACCATGCAGGGTGAGCCTATGTTTGTTTTCGCAGAATTCTGAACAAATTCAGTCAAGTTGGATTGCAGGAGGTTTTTCACAGGAGGCTTTTAAAGCCCTTTAAGACACATCTCCTCTGGAATGGAGGTGCTGCATTCACATGTTGGCCAGATTTACCCTGAAGTCCCTGCAAGTTATTGGGGAGCAGTGAACACACAAGAAAAATAAAATAAAATAAAAGCAGAAGACACGCTTCACAGTTCTCACTCAGACCTTCTGGGTTGCAAAACAACTTGAACATAAGTGCATTTATAAATGAATGAATAAAATAAATATAATACTGTTTCTTCCAGAAGTTTTTGCAATTTTCTGCCATGAAACAAGCCACTTATAGGACTTTTTAGATAGTTTTTTTTAAGCCAGCAAATTTTCCAAGCTGTTTAAAAATAAATATTCAGAGACTTCTCAGTCCCTCCCCCCCATATTAAAGCCCTATGGCAAGCAGATCCCTATATATCCGGGGGGTGGGGGTGGGGAAGGTAACCACAAAAAGGAGTTCACACTCTACCTGGCAGCAAGGGGTCTTCTGCTGCAGAGAACAGTGGAGGCCTCTCTGGCTGCCTCCTCCTTCCTGGCTGGCTTGGGCCCTACTGGAGTTCAGGCTTCACAGAGGCCTACAGGAGACCTCCCTGGAAGCCCCGCCCACCCGCCGATCAGCTGAGAGGCGGCAGAAAAGGAGCTCTTTGCAGCTTGTCTTGCTGCTTCCATTGCGGCCCAGGAGAACAAGCAGGAGAGACGGCGAAGAGGGCAAGTGGCTGAGGGGCCTTGGGGCTGGGCAGGGGGCAATGGGGAGTCACGTGAGGTGCCTCTGGGGGGCCCCTCCAGGCAGTGGGGCCCCCAGACAACTGTCTCCCCTTGCCCGATCATTGTTACGCGCCTGCGGGAGGACCTTTTTTTAAAAAGCCTATTTCAGGGGAACCCCCCCTTTTTTAAACCTATTGGGAGGAGACCTGTCTTGTTTTGTTTTAAAAAGAAACCCTATTTAAAGAAAACCCCTTTTAAAATAAGCCTACACACCCACTCCACCCACAACAACACAATACAACAAAAAACAATACAATGAATAAACTACACCAGTGTTTCTCAACCACCAGTCTGTGGACTGGTGCCGGTCCGTGAGCTGTTGGGTACCGGTCCGTGAGGGTGCCGGTCCCTCACACATAGAGGGGCGGGGCCTGGGATCCTTGGAGCCTGGGCAAGCTCTCCAGAGCTCATTTCTAGGCAGGCAGCCCTTGTTGCTGGGTAATGTTAATTCAGCTTCCTCAAATGAACATTATCCAGCAATGAGGACTGCCTGGAAATGAGCTCTGGAGAGCTACTGGTGGTGGGCAGGCACAGCTGGGGCAGGGGTGGGGCAGAATGAAAAGCTTACCAGCTATTTCACTCACCCAAAAAACAAATTAAAAGTAGAAACACTGAGAAAATAAATAAAAAGGCTGGTGAGGGGAAAGGCTGTGGGAATGGGGATGGGAAGGAAAGAGGAGGACAGAGAGGTGCAGGACTCTGGAGCAGGTGGTGTGCTAAGAACAGCAAGAAAAGGATTAACAAAGAAAAGCACCTCTTCCAGAGAAAACAAGGGGAACCCTCCCCCCCACACACACAAAGAACCCAGAATAAAATAAAAACAACTGGCGGTGGCTGCTGAGCTGAGGATGAGGACTCTCTCTCTATCTCAACTCAGCCAACAGATTTAAAAGCAGCAGCCAACAAAAGTAAAAAAAGGTGGGGGAGAGTGGGGACTGGGTTAGGGAAATGGGCCAGAGCGAGGCCTCAGGCCAAAGGGCCTGGGGGCCCCTGGCCCAGTGGAGAGGGGAGAGAGAAAGAGACAGACACTCACTCACTCACTCAGCGGGTGGGGGGGGGGCGGTATATAAAAGCAGCAGAACAAACACACAGCAGAACAGACACACACCAGGGGGGAAACAGTTTAAAGCAGGGGCGAGAAGGTGGGGCAGAGAGAAACAGGCAGAAGGGAGCAGGGGATTGGGAACAAAAACACAGCAGTCTGCCAAGCAGACTCTCACCACAGCACCAGCAACAGCAGACCAGAAGGAAGCCAAGTACCAACTGCAGCCAGAGTGATTTTGCTAGGCCAGAGACTTGGCTTTAAATAGGATTTGAAACTTCCTCCTTTGGGAACCCCCACCTTTGCCCTCCCCCCTGGCCAATAGATCTCAAGGACTGACACAGTGTAGAGCCTACCAGAAAGCCAGACTCATCTGGCCAATCTGGGAAGCAAGAGCTCAGCCAACGAAATCAAGGAACACAAGTCACACAAAATGGAGGACAACATCTAAAATGGCCTCTAGAACCTTTGAACCCACTCCAACAGGCTTGAACCAAACCTGGCTTGATCTATTCGAACTCGGTGCAATGCCCTGTTTGGTCCGAGTTCGAACCTTCAAACCGAACTGGTTCGAATTCAAACCGGTTTGCACATCTCTAGCTCATACACATAGTCTCACATTCAAATGCAAACCAGGGCAGACTGCTTAGCAAAGGGGACAATAAATGCTTGCTACCACAAGACCAGCTCTCCTCTTCATACTTAGCCCTAAAATGTGGCCTCAGCTGCTAGGGATGTGCAAACTGGCTCAACCTCGAGACGGTTCAACATTGAACTGGACCAATTTGAGGGCTTGCCCTCAAGCTGAACTGGGTTTGATTTGTCGAAGTTGAGCCAAACCCTCCCACCCGGACCAGTTTGGGTCCAGTTTGGGTGTGCCAGGGGTGTTAATCTTTTTTGGGGGAAGGCAGACTTACCGCCAGTGAAGTGGTGCTGCTGCAGCCATGGGTGTGTGTGTCTCCAGCTGTTTCTCCTCCCCTGCCAGCCTCCCCATGGTCTCCTTCGGGCCCGTTTCAGGCCTCTCTAAGCACGCAGTGGCCATTTTGGAGGCCGCCATGCATGCACACAGGCAATTTGCATGCCCAGACTCGGGCACACAAATGGCCCATGTGCGTACATGGTGACTTCCAAAATGTACACTGTGCACTCAGAGAGGCCCAACTGAGAGGAGGCCAGTGGGGGGAGGGGAACTGCAGAAGACACACACACACACACCGTGGCTACAGCAGCACTCCCCAATGCTATGGAAGCACTCAGCGACAGTGAGTCTGCCTTCCCCCTCCCCAAACGTAATGTCTCTGGCACCCCCAAACCAGTCTGAATTAGAACCAAACTGGGCCCCTCATTTGGGGTGCCAAACTGAACATGTCCGGTCTGGTTTGAGTCTGGTTTGGACTCGAAGCAAACCAGGTAAACCAGTTTTTCTTGGGTGCAGAGTGCTAGATTGATTCATTCCCATACTCGTCATAGTAATAAAGGAGAGTGTGAGAAAGTGAGAGTGTGGGGTCATTTAGAGTTGAGAGTAGTAGTATGATGCTTGATGAATGAATGAATCAATCTGATGCACCTTATGAAGATAAACCTCAGAAATTCACAAAAAACCAGCCCTTTGTCCCATCCCCCTGAAATTGGGGTGGCAGCCTACACCCATCAGGCACTACCAACCCACCCCACTCTTTTGGGGCAGATCCACTTTCTGCCCCCCCATCTGCCCCAAAGACACAAAAACCTCAGAAATTCACAAAAAATCAGCCCTCTGTCCCATCCCCCTGAAATTGGGGTGGCAGCCTACACCCATCAGGCACTACCACCCCACCCCACTCTTTTGGGGCAGATCCACTTTCTGCCCCCCCATCTGCCCCAAAGACACAAAAACCTCAGAAATTCACAAAAAAATAAGCCCTTTGTCCCATCGCCCTGCAATTGGGGTGGCAGCCTACTACACCCACTAGGCACTACCACCCCACCCCACCCCACTCTGCTGCCCCATATCCCACTCCAAGTCCAGCAACAGTGCCCTGCCCTGAACCTCACCTCATCCAAACTTTTTTTTGCCCACTACAGTCAACAGAGAGGCACAGCCAGGAGGGAACACGCATAGCATGTGGAGGACGCACGCAAAACAACAACACTCCGCAAGTGGAGCAGCAAGGCTTGGCATGTTGCCACCTCCTAGCCCACACAGCTTTGAAGAGTAATGCATGGATGATGATGGCAGATAAGAAGAGAATGGCAGCACGCACGTGTCTCTGGACATTTCTTTTCCGCAACCTGTCTGACTCTGTGGCATGTGATCGCCGCATCTATGTATGGGCAAGCAATCTTCAAATAAAATGCTGTCAATCAACTCTCAAACATGACCCGATCTTCATTTGAAAACATAATATATCTCCCCACACACGCACAGGCACAGTGAATTGCACCTGTCCTGTCCTTTCCCGGGCCCCACGTGACCACACCACACCACATCACACAACAACACCACACACCACAAAGAGGTCTCTGCAACAAAGCAAGCTAGAATTGGCAGGCTTTTTCGGATTCCATCCCAATGCATACCGCAGATACTGGGCAGAAAGACTGTGTGCAATCACATGATACAACATTACCACTAGTTTAGAGTCCAGACTAGTAATATGCCTTTATTCCCCTGTGTGTGTGCACTGTGTGTGTGTGCTCACTCACTCTGCAAGAGGGTTAGGGCTGAAAGGGTTGTGTCGCCTCAGGTTGCAATGTGTGCTCTCTCTGTCTGCGTGAGACAGACATTTGTGTGAGGGCTGCACCAGCATCAAGCTCATCATTGGCGACACAGCTTTTGGGGGGGAGGGGAGGGCGGGTGCATGTGTGTGTGTGTGCCGCTTCAGGCACAGCAGTAGTACTACTCCCATTGTGGCCAGAAAAAGCAGGCAGCAGCAGAGCAGACCATCTCACTCAGCGGCAGCGGCGACAACCTATAGCTCAGTAGACCAAGGCAAACCACATATTTGGATTTGAACAGAGGAGAGCATGAAGATTAAGAAAGAACGTCACCTGACCAGCAAGCCAAAATCAGAAATAAGCACATCACATTGAGAAACGCAGCAGACATACATTTTTTAGATTTCAGCTTCAATGCAATTGTTCATGGGAGGAATCAATGACAACTTTAGAAGGCAAGCAAAAGCTAGCAATTAGCAGCAAGCCCTCTCAGTGACAGTGTGTGTGTGCCCCCCTCGCCAGGAGGCACAGGTCCATTGCACAGAGGCACTACTCTCCCCCAGGGATGTCCCTTCCAATCCTGACTGTGCCCCCCACACACGCACATGCAGCAGCCTGTCTCTGAGGTTGTGGATGGATGGTGCGCTGCCCTATGGCCCAGCCTACAGCACTGGGCAAGTGGGTGCTCCCAGCATCAGGGGGGGGCCACCACAGATTTCTTCTGCAGAGACAGTGACTACAGCTCCCATTGTCCCTAGTCTTGATGGTGGCCAGCCATCGAGACAGTGGGAAATGGGAGTTGTAGTCTCTCTCTGCCACATCTGTGGTAACCCCTTCCTCATGCTGGGAGCACTCACTTGGCAGTCCACCATCCCAGGCTGACAGTGCAGCGGTGCCTGTGTATGCATGTGTGTCTGGATGTGCCAGCAGCACTAAGGGGCATGTTTTAGTGGCAGGGTGGTCTTAGAGGGATGGACTGTGACACATCTTCTGGCCGGGATGAACTGCCGTGGCGTGGGAGGCGCTGCATGGGGGGGTGACGGAAGTCACTCGCCCTCCACGGCCAGTTCGGGGTAGCCCAGCAGGGGGAGATTGGCCTTCAAGAAGACGAGCTGCTCGACCAACTCAGCATCCAGGCGTGAGCGCAGAGGAGTCACCACGTCCCCGGCCATGGAGAACAACCTCTTGCTCGAGACGCTGGTTGGCGGGCAAGAGAGAAACCGGACAGCAACGGTCGCCAAGTCCGGCCAGACTTTTTGACGCGTTGCCCAAAAGGGGAACGGCTCACTCTCCTCGTCTTCCGTTGCCTCCTCCAGGTACTGCAGAACAGTCTGCTCAACACGGCTGGGGTGAGGGACAGGCTCCTCCCGTCTCCCCGGCATGAGGCTAGCATAGCCCCTGAGCCACCGGGTGGTGGTTTGAGGTTGCACTGGCTGCTCTGCTGGTCCCACTGCCGGAGAAACCACGCCGCTGGACTGGGAAGATGTGGGGGTGGTGGCAGTGCTGCTGCTGCTGCTGCTGGGGGTGGGATGCACTGTGCCAGCCTGCGACCAAGACCCCTCCTCCTGGTCGTCTGCTGCATCACCTATCCCTATCCTCCTTTCCTCTTCACGCTTCACGTGTTTGACCAGGAGGCCCCTCCACCTGGGCAGCTCGCCAGGAGGCACAGCGCTGCCCTTCATCCTTGGGTCACAAATGCATGCCAGGACATGCCATGCAGATGCGGCCCATGGTGTCTCGAGCCGCTCAACTACCCCAGTCCTCAACCGACCTGCCAGGGCAATCGCAACCCCAGTCAGAGGAGTGGTCCAGGAGAATAGCAGTGGGCAAAGCCAGGCTCAGCGTGGCAGTCTGAGTACACAAGTCATTCGTAGCAGAATAGAACGGCTCTAGTACTAAGACCAGCTCGCGGATCACCGGCCAGTCATCATAGAGAGACTTGCACAGATCCAAGCAACCACGCGTCCCCAGGCTGTTGAGTGCTCCCTCTTGCTCATGCATGCGCCGGAGCAAGAGAAAAGTGGAGTTCCACCGGGTAGGAACATCCTGGGGGATTTGGTGTTCAGGCAGGCCCAGCTTGATCTGTCTGGCCTTGAGCTGGTGCCTTGCCTTTTCACTCCAGTGGAAGTGGCCCACTACCTGGCGGCAACGCTCCATCAGGGCGGCCACGGGAGCAGCAGGATCCTGACCTAAACTAGAAGAGCCCCGAACACGCTGGTGCTCCTTGGCCTTCTTCGACACCTCCTTGAGGCCAAGCGCACCCTTCACTACGAGGTTCAAGGTGTGCGCAGCGCAAGCGATGTTCACACCGTAAACCCACCTAGCAGCCTTGGTGATGTTGGCTGCGTTGTCCATCACCATGAAGCCTCGGCGGAGGGTTGGCTCCCCGGCCAGCCACGCCCCCACCTGCTGCTCCATGACGGCAGCCAACTCATCTGAAATGTGGTCTGTTTCCATCGCCTCCACATGCAACACTGCCCAAGAAGGCGTGCATGCATGGGAGGAACTGGATACAGCACCAGCAGTGCCAGATGTCCCCTCACCCCCATGCCCCCACCAATGGGCTGTCAGGGACATGCAGGCAGTGTGCAGCCCACTGCGGCTAGTCCAGATATCCGCAGTGAAATGCACACTGGTGTTTGGCCCAGCTGCACGCAGCTTGGCCAACACGGCCCCCCTGCACACACGGTACAGGGAGGGGACCACCCTCCTGCTGAAAGTGGTCCTTGAGGGGATCTTGTACTCCAGAAAAAGCAGCTGGAACAGACGCCGGAAGCCGACATTGTCGACAATGGAGAACGGCTGGTCATCAAGAGCGATCATCTCACCAATGGCCCGAGTCACGAGATGAGGCTTTGGACGATCAGACCGCTTCCCAAGAGATTGCACCCACTGATGATCGGTCAGCTTTTCCTGCCTGTGGGCAGGAGCCGCTGGCCGCTTGCTGCTGCTGTCACTACTACTGCTTCTGCTACCAGGTGAGGCACCGGGCCTACTGCCAGTGCCAGCAGAGGTCTCCACACCTGGGTGCCGCCGACGCATGTGCGACCACAGCCCCGAGGTTGTGAAGTGCATAGGGTTCCTGCCTCTGCTGACCAGTGCCTTGCAGTGGGTGCACACAGCATGGGTGGGATCATCAGGGCTAAGCTCAAAGTGATCCCAGACCACACTGCCAGACTCCCCAGCGACACAAGGTCACTTTGTTGGTGGAACTTTTGCTGGTTCCTTCTCGGGCATACCACCACCAATGCCCTCAGCGCTGGCATGGGAAGGCCCAGGGGCAAGAGAAGATCTCCCCTCCTCCTGAGCCCCCTCAGATGCCAGACTGAGCCCCCACCCCCCATAGTGACCGTTTGGGGGGTCCGCAAGGTGGATCTGGCTGGACTGCCAACCTCCTCCACCAGCACCACCTCCTCAGCTGCCACAGGAAGATCTTCTTCCCTGGCAATCTGGGAGCCCCCCCCCCCAATTCCGCTCGGCCGCAGGCCCTGGCATAGGGCCAGGCTGAATCGAGAAGAAGTCAAGCCTGCGTGCCGAAGCAGGGCCGGGGGTGACTTGGGGAGTAGGCCCCTCTTGCCACCCCCTGCCACGACCAGCTGTAGGGAAGACAAGCCTCCTGCTTACTTGCGCCCTCCCTTTTCCTGCTGTCCTCCCAACCATTGCTTTTTAAAACTTTTAAAAAAAATTAAAATGTGAAGAAGGGGTGTAGTTGTCTCAGGGGGCAGGTATACTAGAGGGCCAGAAAAACAGTGGATGTGCTGCGGTGACTTTACAATGCCTCCTTGCTTAAGGCTTGTTGTGTTGGCACAAATGCTGTTGCTGCAAGATCTCAGTCAGAAGTTGCTGTGCAATGAATGTATCACAACACAGTCACAGAGGAACTGGGAGTTACTTGATGCGCGATACAACAGAAGCAGGCTGTGCAACAAAAAAATATAAAAATTAAAATATTAGCTCAGCTGCTGTGCACAGGTGCAGGGCGTGGAGGAGTTATTTAAGGCTGGAGCCTTGTGCACACAGTGTGCAGTGCACTTAGTCAGTAGAAGTGAAAGTAAGTTTAGTTATATATCTTTCTCTGACTGTGGTCGCTTTGAATGGACTGGAGAAGTTGTTGCAAGTAACTTGTTACTAATGTATCGAACACACTCCACCCACAGGGGAAGTTACTCTCTCTGTGGTCTGAAAGTAACACACAGTTACAAAAATGTTTCAAAAAATTATCTCTGTGTCAATTTCACAGGCAAACAAGATGGAAAAGTAACTGTGGGCAGACTAGGCCCTTAAAAAATATTTTTGCAAAAAACACGAAAGCAGCAACAGAAATATAAAGTTGCAGCACTACTAGGCCAGGCTACTCTTACAGTCTACTCTACAGTTGAACCTCCTAAAATAGCTAGCTACCGGGGAAGGCTACACACACAAACCCTAGTTATTTAAAACCCTATTTATTTAAAACACTATTTATTTAAAACCCAATCTTACAACTATCACAAAACTTATAGAGAAAAGTTAAAACCCCAAAAACCTTAAAACAGGGAAAAAATAATAAACCCCAAACACACAGTTAAAGGAACGGAAGACTACAGATTATTAGAACGCCGTGTGTGACGTGCGTGTGTCTGTGTGTGTCTGTTGTGTGGTGTGTGCGTGTGTAAAATATAAATGGCTGGGCCAATCTCACTCAGGTGTAGGCTTCTCCAACGAAGGGTCTCTGTCGTCCACCTCTGAGGGTCTGGTCTGGTGGTCACACAGGCGGGCCTGGAGTGCAGGCAGGCAGGCAGGGACAGGCAGCAGTGACTCTCCGCAGGAAAAATTTGCCAAAGAAGTTTTTTTGGCAAAAAATAGGGTGGGGGGATTTAAAAGGAGGGGAAAAAACCCTCCTTTTCCACCAAGGGCTGCAGGCTGGCGATGCTTGCAGCCAGGCAGATGTTTTTTAAAAAAAATCTAAAATCTATTCCTCTTCTCTTCCCAAAAAAGGATTAAAAAATGAGAAGAGGTTTGCTCTGCAAGGAAGAGGTTTCCTTTCCTTAAAAAAAATCTCCCCCTCTTCTAGCCCCAACAAGGATTAAAAAATGAGCAGTGGGTTGCCTCTGCAAGGCAGAGGTTTCTTTAAAAAAAATCCCCCCCTCTTCTCTCTTTATTTAAAAAAGTGCTGAAATAAAGCAGAAAACCAACCAACAAGGCAGAGCACTGGCGTAAATGCAGAAAAACAGCACCCACAAAAATCCAAAATCAAAATGGAGGCAAGGCTGAGTAAGCAAGGCAGCAGATCTCTCTCTTGTGTCTCTTCTCCCACGCAAGGCAGCAGAAAGGAAGAAAATGGCTACTGGTGGCCCCTTAAATACCCTCCTGCAAAGCCCTCCAAAAATCACCCCCACCCTTGACCCTACCTCCACCTCTACCTGGCCAATGGGAGGGTGTGATTTACTATCCAAACCTTATTTGGTCATTTTCCTCTGCAGGTAGCAACTTTTATTTTCAATGGAGGTGAATGCGAAGAAATTTTTGCATTGAAGTCAATGGAGAAAAAAGGCGGGAAATTCAAAGAGCTGTCAGAATGAAAATGGAGGGGGAAGAAGAAGGCAATTCTGCTCCCACAAAATGGAGGCTGCTTGCATGCCCACGGAGGTCCAAATCACCCGAATTTCCCCCCCCCCCGAAATCGGGGTGATTCGGCTCGGGCACAGAAAATTTCGGGGGTCCTGGGGGGTGATTCGGCTCGGCGCCAAATCACCCAAAATTCGTTGTTTCGGGCACAGAACGATCTGTGCCCGAAACGAAATGCACATCCCTAGCATTTTATTGTCTTTCCATTTCTGCGCATATACTATTCTAGCCGCCGTGGTTGCATACATAAAAAGAGTTAAGTTTCTTCTAGAGAACCCTCCTTGAGGCATTTTCTTAGCTCCCCAACTCCACTTCCAACCGTTCCCTCCTCCTCTCCCATTCTGAATTCTCACAAGCTCTTGCCCGCGAAGGGGGCGCTTGAATGGAAGCTTCTTAACTCCCAAGTCCAAACACCAGAGGAGGAGGAGGGGGAGTTGAGCACCAACGGGTGTATGTGCTGGATACATATTTCCAACTCAAAGAGAGTGAGAGGGTGAGTATCCTGTGGCCCCACATTCACTGCACTGCCCCACCCTTTATGCTTCTCTTTCCTATTTTTCATGCACAGACCCCTCCCCGCGAAGTGAAATCTCTTTGCGCTGAGAGAACGACAGAGAAGGATTGGGGGCGGGGGGACATCTCACCTATCCTCAGAGGCGTATCTAGGAAAAATAGCGCCTAGGGCAAGCACTGAAATTGCGCCCCCTGTCCAAACATCTGACACCCATCTTTCAGATAACTTTACTATAATATCAGCTGAAAAATATAAGTCAAGCTCGTTAATCTTTAAAATTTCAAAAACTCTTTAGCAGTGGATGTAGCCAGACCAAAAAATGCTGGAAAACTACAAATATCAGTATGCTGGGGATCATGAAATACCCAAATACTATGTGGAGGTGTACTTGGAAAACTAAACAGAAGTGCCTATCTAATTCTTTATTATGCATTGTAGCATCACTATTACATAAGTTTTAAAAATAAATGGAGAATTTGGCTTTTCCCAGATACTCTGAAAATAATCAAAGGATATGCAGAGTAAACTGTGTCACTGCTTGGAATATATTCTAGTATTTCAGAAAGATAGTTAAAATGAGAGAAAGAAAGCAAGAAATTCCCAGTGAGCCTTAATACTAAGGATTTCACACTGATTCAAAGACAAACTCACCATTAATAGCCATATTATTAAGACACCACATTTAACTCACTTATCATAAGAAGCAAAGTAAGAGCAAATGGATACAATCTTAGCTCATAAGCTTCAGCTCAGTATTCACAAGCCCTGATTCTCTGTACATAGTGCTAAACTGAATATGTGTACAGTGACTTATATTATATTATATTAAATTTTTTTTACCTGTAGCCCCTTCAGGGCGCTTCCTATAGGCCGTGGGAGGGGGGCCTCTGCAAAGGTTACACCTCCCACTGCTGGCCTCTAGGGCCTCACAGAGACCATTTGAGCATGTGCAGTGGCCATTTTTTAAAATAATTTTTTTAATGGCCACTGAAAACAAAATGGCCACCATGCATGCTCAAATGACCTCTGTGAGGTCTGGCATGGCCTAGGGCCTCACAGAGGCCATTTGAGCATGTGCAGTGGCCATTTTGTTTTTGGTGGCCTTTTTTTTTTTAAAAAAATTAATTTTAGGAATTTGTGCCCCCTTTCAAGTGGCGCCCAGGGCACATGCCCTGCCTGCCCTACCCTAGATACACGCCTGCCTACCCCGGTTGCCTTTCCTGTATGTGGCAGATAAGGGGAGGGGGGGGGTCAGTAGCTAATTGTCCCATCCTCCCTCTCACCACACACACACCACTTCCCCTGCCTCAGTTTGGGGCATGTAGGCTCTTCTGGGTGGCTTTAATGGTTTGTAGTGTTTCTCCATCTTCTTTCTCCCCCAAATAGTTTGAACATACTTTGCCCAAATTCTATGGCACCTCCACTGGGGAAACTCATCTTATTGAAGCCTGCTCTTCCCAGCCACCTAAGGGAGAGAGAAAAAGCATGTTGTAGCCAAGAGATTACTTTTGAAATGCCTTTCCATTAAAGAGGCTGTCGATGAGCTGGTCGCTAGTCACCATCACTCTATTTGAGCTCCCCCCCCCCCCGGTATTCTGCAGATCTATGTCGTCCCAAAAATAAAGGACAGCCTTTTTAGAAATCTGGCACGTGCTCTCTCTCCTGGATCCAAATTTCAGCTTGGATCACATATTCAAGATGACTTAATGCATACTTTTTACCTCCTCCTCCTCACCCCAAGCCCACTACCTTGTACTTGCAGTCATAGTGGCTGAGGAATGAGAAAAGTGTGTGTGTCCCTGCCTCACTTTTTAAATGCATGCTGTGCATTTAATTTAAATGCGTGAAATGGGAAATATAATTTGCATTAGCAATTGCGAAGACAGATCCTCGATGGTAGCTATTCGAGACTAATTGGCACAAAGATATTGTGTAAGTTTCAATAATGAGATGGAGGGGAGTAAGAAGAATTTTGTGAAGGTGGTTGTTCATGCTTGCCAGTGAATTGCTGTGAAATGCAAACCTTACTTATATGTTAAAATATACACACGAATCCCCACCACCACCACACACACACAGACACTCACTCAGTTCTGGACATGTAAAGGTAAAGTGTGCCGTCAAGTCGATTTCAACTCCTGGCAACCACAGACCCCTGTGGTTGTCTTAGGTAGAATACAGGAGGGGTTTACCATTGCCATCTCCCTCACAGTAGGAGATGATGCCTTTCAGCATCTTCCATGTAGCAAGTGTATAAATGTATCTGTAAGGGACAGAGAGGAGCCATGAGATTTCATAACCCCATGTGAAATGAGCCTGTTCTTCTATATGCCTTAAAATAACACAGCTTGAGAGGCTGATACTTATCTCCTCAGCTATCCTGGAGACCTTACTTCTTATAAAGTCAGAGCCAAAGGTAGGGAGCTGGAGGTGAGAGAAAATGTTTTTTTGTGTGCCACACGGCGCATGGTGCATTATTTAGGTGTGTGAGAGAGAGTGATGTGCACACACTGCCTTGATAGTGCTGCCCAGAACAAAACTCTTCCCACTCACTGATGGTAAGAACTAGAGGGAATACTGGTGGGAGGGCAGGCAGCTCGTGGAAACTGGTGGGGAAAGAGAACTTAAAACAGTGCTATTGTAGGACTGAAGGGGAGATTGTGGAGTGACTCATAGAGTGAATTAAGATGCCATCTGCTTCCGTTTCTAACTATCCTGCAGGAACTGGGTTACATAGGAACACATATATCCAAACTAATTTATTAGTATAGAATTGTGCTTTCTTAATAGTTACAAGTGATATTTCATTTGAAGTATTTATTAGGGATGTGCACGATATTTATTTAGGGATGTGCACGTGTGCTCAGAACTTCCGTCCACTTCCGGCCGAGGGGGGCAAACGGGGCGGCAAGGAGGAACGCTGCTGCCCCGAGGGGCTTCAAATTCGGAGAGCGCTGGCAGGGGAAACGCGGCGGGGGGGGGGTGAGTACACTCTCCCCCGCCCTTAAAGCCCTACCCCCGCCTGCGCCGAATCACCGAATCTGCCCCGACACCCAAAACATTTTGGCGGCCTTTTCAATGGCCGCCGAAATGTTTCGGGCACAAGCCTAGTATTTATAGTAACCTATAAGTAACAGAAAACAGAGGTCAGATATCAAAAGTTAACAGAAAAAAATAATTATTAAATGAAACCCAAAAGGTATGGTGAAACCTACCCATTCTGCTCAAAACCTGGCACCCTCCCCACATACTTCCCACTGCCCTCTCAGTGCCCCCAGTCCAGCCCTATATAGTTGAGCTTGTATCTTGTGCTCACTGCTACTTTCCCCCCTTACAAGTTGGACATCCCAGTTAGTCAGCCTTTCCTCAAGTCTTGAATTGAGAAACATTTGTCATAAGGCAATGGGAGCACAAATGAAACAATCTAGCACACGGGGTACTATAAAATCTAAGTGCTGCAGAAATCATAGTAGAAAACATTCTGCTTCCACCAAAGAAGATCAAAGCTGTAGGATGAGCTTAAAGTGGTTTTATATACAGATGATATTCATTCATCAAATGAATGAATGAATGAATGAATGAATGAATGAATGAATGAATATCACTTTCGGACCTAGCTAACTCTGCCCTTCCCTTGATGAAACTGATTGCTAAATATGCTTCTCTTTCAGGATGAAAAATTAATTGGTCAAAATCTGATGCACTATATTTGTGTAGGGAATGTCTTTCTGGTAAGAGACACCCTTCTATTACAGCAGCGTGCACAGAGGCAAAACACAGCAGAGTCTGCCTAGGCATGCGTGTATGCTGAGAGCAAAAGAAATTATTTGGAGCTAGTTCATAGTTTCAAATCAATGAGTCTTTATTGGAGAACTCCATTCTAGATAGGAAAGTGGAGAGTTAGTATCTCTAATCTAGCTAGCTAGCTGGATGCAGAGAGATGCTGTCTGCATCTCTGCACACATGGTGCAGAGAGAGAGGCAAGCGTGTGGGTGATAGAGGGAAGAAAGGAAGGTAGGAAGGAGGGGAGGCAGGAAGTCCCTGAGAGTAGCAAATTAAAGGCATAGTGTCAGAGCAGTAGAGAGGAGGAATGACCAATGTTTTGATCCCTGTAGCCCTCTGACTCACTAGTCTGTCCCACTCTGTCATTGAGGCATTAGGTAACACAGAGTCCTTCACTTCCAACAATTTGGGTCCTTGCCAAAAGATATTTCTTTAATTATGTTGGGTGTCCATTGACAGAAATATCAGTTTACATACTTGAGTGTTACTAATTCCAAAGACGGAATGAATGAGTGAGTGAGTGAATGAGCATTACTATTTATATACTGCTTTTCAACAGAAGTTTCCAAAGTGGTTTACATAGATGGAAATAAATAAGTAAAATGTCAAGCGGTCACATTAAATTTAGACCCCTTCTTAATAAAATTGAGATTAATGTATAACACCAGGGCAAATTACACTTTACAGGGCCAAATTAATGCACTCAAATCTAATGTAATATCTAGAATGATTTGTGTTTTGCTTGGCTTACCGCTGAAGGTACCACAAACTTATTTTATGAAAATTGAGAAGATTTTTCTTACCTTCATATGCTTGCCTTCACACTGCAAAAGTTCCACCTTCCCCTCAAAAAGAGAGGTTTTAACCTACCACAGTGCAGGTTTTAACATAATGCCTTTTTTTTCCCCACTGAAATAACTGGGCATTGGATAAAACTATAAACACTACTAGCTGGGCTGGACACAGAACATCTGTGCCTCTGCCAGCCCGCTTCTCCCCCCACCCGGCCGTGGTTTCTGGCCGGCTTTCAAGGCAGCCCATCCCGTCCTCCTGCCCTCCGCCGCCTCGTAACCCTGGTGGCCGTTTTCTCCCATCCCCTCAGCCTAACCTACTTCACAGGGTTGTTGTGAGGAGAAACTTAAGTATGTAGTACACTGCTCCGGGCCCCTTGGAGGAAGAGCAGGTTATAAAATGATGGTGATGATGATGATGATGATGATGTCACAGCAGGGAAGTACCTTGCATAGGGAGCAAGAGGTTGCTGGTATGAATCCCCGCTGATATGTTTCCCAGACTATGGGAAACACCAATATCAGGCAGCAGCGATATAGGAAAATGCATAATCTCATACTGCAGGAGAGATGGCAATGTTAAACCACTCCTGTATTTTACCAAAGAAAACCACATGGCTCTGTGGTCCCAAGAAATCTTTTTCCTGTGTGTTCCCACCAGCTGGTTCTGGATTTTTCTACAAGAATTTCTCCCTCCCCGTCTCCTGGACTCCCTCCAAAGAATTTAACCAATCTGCTAATAAAAAAAAACAAAACACCACCCCCCAAGTGCTTGCAATTGCAAATACTCAGAGCAGGCCATACTCAACAGCTGTCAAACTCCACTTCACTGAGTTTTGAAAAATGCCAAGTTTTGGGAAATGCCACTCCACACATCAAAGGAAAGTGGTGGGGCATAACAGGCTTTTTTCAAAAGCCACTGAAAATAGAGGACTATTTTAAGTCAGACATAAATTGGGCTAAGCCAAAATGTGCAGCCTCAATTTGGGGAAAAACAGAGTTCTGTTGGTAAAGGTCCCTGATAGCCCGAAGGGACTTCGAAGTAATGGCAGCTGATATGTGAACTCACACTCTTCATCCCAAAGGAGATTCGAACCAAAAGCCACGTGTGTAAAGCCGAGTCAACACTGTCTAGGCAGCACCACTTTACCTTTTGGAGTATGCAGTGTTCCAGGACACATTGACTTCACCTTTTGGGGGAATATATCACTATACACCTATGTTGGAATGAGATAGTTGAGCGAATGAACTTAGCTTCAACTGTTCCCTTTAAATCTTCAAAAATTGCAATTGTTCTAGGTTTAATCTCTCAGATTACAGATTTATCAGTAGCCCAAAGGGACTAATTCTGCAACCTTGGACCACAACTGGATGACTGGTTGACAGATGTGGTGGAGCTTGCAGCTAGGGAGGAAGTCACCTTCAGGAAGATGGACAAATCCTTCAAATTTCCAGAACTATGGACTTATTTGGGTTCTAAGAGTACATACTCACACAATCAATGTTTGGTTCATGGGAGAGCTGTTTTTCTTCTTATTGTTAAAGTATTTATTTATGTTTAGCTCCTTTTTTTCCTTTTTGAGGCTAGTGATTATAATATGCACAACTTGTGTTGTGCTGTTTGATTGGTTTACTACAATTCTTCAATAAATAATAACAAAAAAGGACAAAGCACTTTTAAATTAATAAGTGAAACTCACTATGCACTAGGGTCTGTCATTCTCTCCCTTCAACCTTGAGGGTCCTGTGTCTTGAAGAGTTTGTAGGATAGGCAGGAGTCTAAATTATGCAAATGTTGTGGCATGGAAATCTGGCCACAATAGCAGCTGTGCCTGTCAGATTTGTAGCTGTCATGCAAATATCTAAAGCAAAACAGCCCTAAGGGTCAAGTTGTGCAGTTGAGCCGGTGTCGACTCCTGGTGACTACAGAGCCCTGTGGTTTTCTTTGATAGAATACAGGAGGGGTTTACCATTGCCTCCTCCCACACTGTATGAGATGATGCCTTTCAACACCTTCCTATATCACTGCTGCCCAATATAGGTGGGAAACACACCAGCAGGGATTCGAAACAGCAACCTCTTGCTCGCTAGGCAAGTTATTTCTCTGCTGCGCCATTAGGTGGCTTCAGAGAGGCCCTACTAAAAAGAAATTTGGCAACCCTAACTAGAAATATTCAAAAATATATTTTTCCATATGCAGCTAGGTGGTTTAAGAGAAACCATTTGTTCTAGGTATATCATCTAGCTTTGCTGTATCTCCAGGTTTGTTAGTTGCTCCATTAATAGATTAGCAAGTACTGTATCCCTGCAACATGGCTCTGTTTCCCTATCACTGCAGAGTGGGAAGACAGATGAGTTGTGTGTCTACACAGATGGACATTTGAAGCTCGTAAAGCAACCTGTTTTTCTTCATAGTCTCTGTGCAGTCTCTGTGCAGGAGCCAAGCAAGCTTACTGCACCGGAAGGTAGGTTACTAATTAGGTTAGGAGAATCTATTTTGTAAGTCAGAGAAGCCATATTGGGCATCTGCTCTGACCCTGTTCCCCAAATCATAGTGCTCAATAAACGCTGAGGGTGTTGACCAAATAGCTGGCTAGTCTAGTTTGTCTAGCTCAGAAAAAAGGAGGCCTCTCAAATTAGTCATAGAGGATGAGAGACCACTCTGGTGATGTTTTCTTAGCCAGTTGTTATGCTAAAGTTAGTCACTCAGCAGGCCAGAAACTGGGAAGAAACAAAGCCCTGGTAACAGACAGTCTATTATTGACTTGGCATAAAGAAGCCCTATACAAGTAGCACGAGAAAGCATGTTTCATGTTTAGCGTGAGCGAGGCTCTCCTTTTGATCCTGTGGCAGCAGGGCAAGTCAAGGCATGGCGCTATGGGATAACTCTGAGGGACAAATTACTCTGCCAGTGGTCAGAGGTGTTGTGAACACTTAATACCTCTAAGGTAGGCCTGCTCAACTTAGGCCCCCCAGAGGTTTTTCGACAACAACTCCCATAATCCCCAGACATAGTGGCCAACAGACAGGGATTATGGGAATTGTAGGCCAACATCTGCAGGAGGGCCAGAGTTGAGTAGCCCTGCTCTAAACTCAGCTTACTCCTCCTGGACTTTCTCCCTGCCAAGTAGGAACAACCCCAGGTTCTTGCTCACCTGAGGCAAGCTGTGACTGCCTTGCACTCTCCACAGCATTTTATGGGGCACAGGTTGAGGAGACTGTTTCCTGTCAGAGTCAAACAGTAAGCAATGTCCAAACCACAGCCAGTCTGAGTTGTTACAATATCCAGTCAGTCAAACCAATTCCAAGTCGAATTCCACAAACTGAGTCCAAACGGTCCGGAGTCAAAAGCAGGAACACATCTGGGAAGCTCACCAAAGCACAACGTTGGTACCAGCAATGTGGTTGTGGCGAAGCCATCTTAAATAGGCTGAAGCCATGTGCTCTCAATCATGGGTCCCTGAGTCAGCAGCTTTCCTTGTTAGTCGAGACGTTCTGCACGTGCATCTCATCTCCTCCTGTCTCTTCAACTGATGCCTCTCTACAGCTGAGACTGGCTGCGCCTCCTCCACAGGAGCTGTTGTACTAGGCTCTGTTTCATATTCAACGTCCCGTGAGTCGGTCCTGCTTGCTTCTGCAACTTCTTGCCTTTGATGTAGCTGCACTCCCTCCTCCACTGTCACACTGTCTGCCTCCTCCTCATCCTCAGAGTCTGACAGCACGCCCATGACACACCTGAGGCAAGCTGTGACTGCCTCACACCCTCCACAGCATTTAAAGGGGCACAGGTTGAGGAGACTGTTTCCTTGCTGGTAGTCTTTCTCATTACCTTGGCCACCTTTCAAGACTGGCAAGGGGGCTGGGCAATGAGAAACTGATGCTAGCAAGCAGCCTCCTCTCCTTAAGCCCATATACAAAAGCCTTTCAAAAGTTAGGTGGGCGTATCCACAATGGACCTTCAAAAGGCAGCAAATGGTGGTTGAGCAAGGCCTCTCCCCTCAGCACCCATCCTGAGGGTCCCCCGGTAGCCCATGTGCAGAGCACACAGGTATCCAATGGCGGATCTGCCCCTGCTGCTGCTAGAGTTATGATTGTAAAGTAATGGAGAGACAGGAGTATTCTTCGGCACACACCATGCACAGGTCTCCCCATTTCCGAACAGGAACCAGAATACTCTACAAAACCTCCGAAGCTTCCAAATGTTGTTCTGTATATAAGCAGAATTCTTGCTGCAGAGACCATGGAGAAGAAGAAGAGGTGTGTCTTTTGGAGTTATGTATTTAATAATAATAATAGTATTATGATTATAGTAATAATAACAACAGAACTTTGTACAGAGCTCTACAGATAATATAACATTATTTACAAACGAACAAAGGTCAATCTTCTTCCGTTGCGCTTCCTCCCCCTTCAGTTGCGCTTCCTCCACCTTCACTTCCTCCAGCTTTGCTTCCTCCAGCTTCGCTTCCTGCACCCGAACTTCTGAAAATATAAAGTAGATTAAATAATTAAATTAAAATGCACTCAGTAAATTTTATTTCCCCCCGTGAATCTGGGAAACATTTCTTTGTTGCCATTACTATGGCAAACTAGAAACTGTGGGCTGGTTTTCACAACTGACGGATAGGATCAGGATGCACCTTTCCATATAGACATACCTCTTTTCAACAGGGAGACTGTGGCTCTTACCTAGCCTACCAAGCCGTTCTAGGTCCTTTGAGCTTCTGGCTCTTTTGGTATTTCTTGCTTTTCCATAACCTTCCAACCTTGCTTTGTGGTTTGCCAGCACAGCCCAATTCTGGCTCTTACATTTCTTTTACAGGATTGCAGGTACACATACAAGGTGTCTTGCAGCATTCCCACTCTAAACCTGGTCTCCTACAGACTAAAATGGTTGCAAAACCTTAATTCCTCATAGTGGGCTGGTTTATACAATTCTAATTAGAGCAGGAGACTTGTCCTACCCAGGTTTGGGAGCTGTGTGTGCTCCCATGTCCCTTAATAACTAAACACATGTCAGAAAAATGTTTTGCAAAAGCAGATGTCTTCTTAAGATCACAATCTTGCAGCAGATCAACACTAGAGGGAAGAAGAAACAGCAAAGGTTTGGACTTTGCAGCTACTCACGCTTTCTTTGACTCTGTGCTAGCGCCACCTTCTGCCGTCGATCTGTTAAAGAGAGTGAAAAGCAAAACTTAAGAACAATTTGTGGCAATCAGGCTTGTTCTCTTCCCTTCCTGGATCTGGTCCTCAGGTCTGAAAAAACCAAAGGCTGTTCAGGTGCTAGAAATGCAACTCTGGATTCCACCCCATAAATTTTGTTTGATAATTCCATCACAGAGACCAGGTGAGTAGGGATAATGGAGTAGCACGGGGGGGCGGGACTGTACCTGGGCCGTGGGCCCCACCAGGGTGCCCCAGGGCATCATCCCCACCTACTGCTATCTGATGCTGCATCTATCTTCTTTCCCGTTGTGACATGGCCCATTCAATCAGTGAGTGCTTTCTGTGCCGGCCCAGTAGGGTTCTTCCTTCCTCTCCTTGGCAAGCAAGAGAGAGAAGCCCCCAGCTGGGTCAACACAGAAAGCGTTCTCCAGTTGGATGCACCATACATCTTGCTCAGCCCCAGAAACGCCTCCTGCATTGGTGTACTGACACAGGGTGGAAGGGGTATGGCCGGCAGGGGATGGCACAGCCGGAGACAAGCCTGGCATCAGAGGAGGAGGCAGTGGCAGTAGCAATATGTGTGGGGGGAGACTCGGTGCTGACAGAGGAGACATCGTCGGGTGGCAGGGGGACAGGCCTGGCAGCATTGGCAGGAAAAGGGCAGGCACCTACCTGTCCAGAGTTGCTGCCAGCCTTCCTACAGCCTGGACAGAGACTGGGAGTGGGTGAGGTACTCAAAACAACTTTCTCTGGCCAATCTTTAACAAGCAGAGATTCCATTTCTTCTTTGACTATGTCTTACTGGGAACTGATTCATTTGTTATTGTTTTATGCCTAAGTCTATTGCAATGCATGCAGAGCATCCTATATTAAGTCTGCTCAAAGGTGGAGTAGATAGTGGATGTAGGGTAGAGCAAACTGGCATAAGTAAAAGGTTGTGCAAATTAGCTACCTTTAAAAAAATGTTTCTGACAATCCTACTTTGTACTAGGCTGTCTTAAAGACCAGCTCTAAGATGACCAGAATAATGAGAGGAAGAAGCAGGCCCAGATTCCTCTACATGTACTTACCCTCGTTTTGAAGCTTCACTGGGGGGCTTTGTCAATGATGATTTTGGTGATGGTGTGTGCGGAGCTCCTTCCACAGATGCAGGTACAGACGGACGTGCGGAGTGAGGTGCGGAGTGAGGTGCAGAGGGAGGTGCGGACGGAGGTGCGGACTGATGTACAGACGGAGGTACGGACTGATATTCGGATGGAGGTACGGATTGATGGATGGATGGAGATACTGATGGGGGTACGTATGGATGTACGGATGGAGTTGCAGATGGAGGTACATACGGAGACATATACATGGGCATTGATGGAGGCACAGATGGAGGTGCGGACTGAGGTGCAAAGAGGGACGGATGTGCAGACCTAACAGAATGAAAGCAGACATTAAAGAGAATCTGCTGCATCTAGGCCAGCCTGAGCAAATTTGCTTACAGCACTACACAAACCAACCACATACACCTTTGCTCCAAACAGTATGTGCTCTGTCAGAGGCAGCGGTGCACCTATGTAATTTTGGAGCCTGGACACAAAGGTTACTGGAGCCCCTGCCCCACAAGTTAAGCATCATCCCCCTACACACACACAGTGACACAAACAATATTTTTAATACAGGGGTTCTTGAGGGCACAAACACCAACTGAGGTCACAAGAATGTCAGAATATGAAACAGATATACTTTATGCAGATATGCACTAGCAGAAATGTTAACACACAAGTTGAACATATTCCCATCCCACATATTTCTTTTCCCACTCCCTCCTCTGTCTCTAAAGCACATGGCACAGGTCACAGTTACACTTGAGTGCCTGGTGCAGTGAGGGCCAGGGGTGTGGAGGCCAGTGTTGCCTCTAGCAGGGATTTCCAGATATTGTTCACTACAACACCCAGCAATGGCCTTTGGCTGCAATGGCCTTTGGCTGGGGATTCTGGGAGCTGTAGTCAACAACATCTGGGAATCTCTGTTAGAAAGAACACTGGTGGAGGCCCTGGACTTCGGCCCCAAAGTTCAGGGGTAAGAGCGCACCACTGATCAGAGGCATCTAGGAGTATATTGACAGTAGCTTCAGGACAAACCAAAGAACATCCTTCATCATACAATGCATATTCTCATGGAATTCATTGCCACAAGATGTGGCGATGGCCACAGGCTTGGATGAGTTTGAAAGGAGAGGATACAGATTCATGGAGCAGAGGCCCACTGACAGCTCTATCAAGATAGCTCAAGTGAACTTCCACATACAGAGGCAGTATATCTCTGCATACTTGATATTAGGGACAAACACTGGGCAAACATTATTGGTTTCATGCTCTGTTTGTGGTCTAGCCAGTCATGGGTACAGCATGCTAGACTAGATGAATCTTTCACCTGCTCCAGTAGAACTTTTTAATGTTCTATCTGTATCTGGTAACCTCTCGCTTAGAGAATTACAATGTATTGTATGTAGGGTTGCTTTTTAAAATGGTCCAGAAACTACAGCTGGTACAAAATAGGGCTGCAAGATTATTAACTACGTCTAGACGTTTTCAGCACATTACGCCAGTGCTTCATCAGCTGCACTGGCTCCCAGTCCGTTTCCAGGCCCAATTCAAAGTGCTGGTTTTAACCTTTAAAGCTCTAAATGGCTTGGGGTCGGGTTGCCTGAGAGAGTGCCTTGCTCCCTATGTCCCAACCCGGACCTTAAGAGCTTCTTCAAAGGCCCTCTTCTGAATGCTCCTGCCAAACGAGGTGAGGCGGGTGGCTACTAGGGAGAGGGCCTTCTTGGTGGTTACACCCCATTTATGGAATAGCCTCCCGAGTGAGCTTCGCCTGGCTTCATCATTTTTTTTTTTAGATGCCAAGTAAAGACCTTTTTGTTTAGTCCAGCCTTTTAAATTATGATTTTCAAATTTGATTTTTTTAAACGGATTTTAAAAGAGTTGCGTTGTATTGTATTTTGCTTTGTATTGTATTTTGTATTTTCTCTCCCCCACCCCCTTTTTGGTCTGTTATGATTTAATGTGTTATCTATATAATTAATTCCTGTAGAGGGGATGCGTGGGGATGTGGCAAGCTCTGCCCCCGCTGCAGCCATGACCAATGGCGGGCCCAGAGGGGGTGTCACATGCAAGGGCGGGAGGAAGGAACGTATGTCAGGAGAGTGAGAGGATGACGGGCAGTGGGAGGAGGACAGGCGGTCTCCCTTATTTTTTGGTCAATTATGATTTAATGTGTCATGTGTTTCAATTTCATGTTTTAATTTCATGTTGTGGGCCACCCAGAGAACAATTTGTTATGGGGTAGCTAACAAAGTTGTTCATCATCATCATCATCATCATCATCATCATCATCATCATCATCTTAAATTTATTACTGGCTGATATCCAGAGTAGCAACCAGAATAGCTGCCAATTTTTGCTGCTCTTTCCTGTCCCCATAAGTGCTCTTTACCTTCCAAAAATCCCTCAAGGACATAGTTTTGGAAGGCAAAGGATACTAACAGAGGCAGGGAAGACAGTGAACATTGCTCCTCCCTCCTGCTGCATGCACACTCTGCTGCTTGGGAAGATTCTGGATGAGTTAGGAGCAGCCCAGGGGCGTAGCTATAATTGAGCGAAAGAGTTCAAAGAGCACGGGCCCCCAGCTCCTGAGAACCCTCCAGCTCCATCCCTCCCTATTTTCTTCATTATCTCCCTCAATCTGGAGGGCCGCCAGAAAGAGGGATGAACACGGGACCCCTATCCCCTAGCTACGCCCCTGGAGCAACCTCTTGCTGCTCTGGATGTCAGTCACTATTTTCAATTCAATTGGCTGCGGTGCCTTCCCACTGCGCTTTCTCCTCCCTTTTCAAGAGAGGCCTAAACTTAGTTACATAGCAACATAGGAAGCTGCCTCCCACTGAGTCAGACCATTGGTCCATCTAGTTCAGTATTTTCTACACTGACTGGCAGCAACTCGCAGGTTTCTGGTCGGAATCTCTCCCAGCCCTACCTGGAGATGCCAGGGAGGGAACCTGGGACCTTCTGCATGCAAGCAGATGCTCTATCACTGAGCTATGGCCCCCTCCCCTATACCAGGCAGCGCACACATGTAGTCACCCATCCAGATCCAAACCAGGCCAGACCCTGCTCGCTACCGCAAGACCAGCTCTCCTCCAAGTGACATGAATGCACATAGTATTCTACACTAGGTTTTTAGATCGGGAGCATCAAATTTTAGCTTGGGAGCAACACTTTACATACTTTGCAGAATATAATGAATATTTTGAGCCAGTTAAATGTCCTGTCGATGGATCTGCCAATAAGTATAGGTCACTACACTGAGTAGTCCCAAATGACTAGTTGAAAGGGAAGAAGTAACAGCCTATAATAAGGAACTCTGCAATTACTCACAGTGTCTTGGAACTGGGCTTTCTAGCAGGGGACGGTGCAGTCATTTGTGACCTGTCAAAGCAAGAGAAGCAGAAGTCAGAGAAATGAATGGGGTTCGAGGCTGCATTCTTCTCCTCCCTAGTCATTTGGTCACCACATTGCAATTACTTCTCAAAGACAGCAGCTTTTTCACAGTCACTCAGCTGTAGCGCTAGATATACAGTGTCAGCTCCAGTGCTGATGCTGCCCGAGGTGAGGTCCATGCGCTGCTGGCCACACCCTTGACACTGGCAGCAGCATCAGGGGACAAGGCCAGAGCTGCCTCTTTCATGCACCCATTCCTCGTCACTGCCATGCGGATGGATTTTGAACTGCAGATCAGCTGTGTGGGAGGAACCAGCTCCCTTTTCACCCTCCTCACTGCTGAACCTGCAGTTTAAAATCCCATCCCCAATGGGGAAGAGCGAAGGAGGTCATGGGGACAGGAAGGGAGGGTGGCAGGGAGCCAGGAGTGGCAGGCAGGGGAAGTGACATCTGGCCGGCGAAGGGCAGGTCACTCAAGCAATACCGTTATTCTGCAAGCAAAAGAGTTTGCTGTCATTATGCTTCAAAATGTATAACTGATTCCAAGTGTGTGGACAGGGCGCTTTCCAGATTGCACACTATCACAGTGTCACAATGGGTCCCTTAAGTGTGCTTCTGTACTGCCTGTGTTTTGACATCACAGCCCCTGTGTTGTAAGGAAGATGCCTTTCATATATCCGACACTGCCTTTTTGATTTAATTGCTGTGTCACAGCTCTATAATGTTGCATCTGCATTGCACACACACACACACACACACACAGAGAGAGAGAGAGAGAGAGAGAGAGAGAGAGAGAGAGAGAGCTGTATCTGCCCGTTGTAGGAGGCTTGCCCCCTTATAACGGCTCCCTAATGTGGTTTGAATTTGGGGCCACAAAACGTTGCAGTTTACACCGCTTTTTGCGGCGTAAGGCTCACAATCTGGAACCGCCCTGGTGACCAAATGATGGCCAAACTGCACATGACATGAGATCCATGGTTAGAAGACAGGTGCAACCTGGAAGCAGACCTTTTAAACTATCAGTCACAGGGGGCCCCAATCTGGGAAGGTGCTGTGCAGCGAGGGGCAAGGTCAAGACTTTCCTCCTGTGCTCTATCCACGTGAAAATTCTCCCCACCACACCAAAGTGGCCATTTGCCCCCAAAGTAGTGATTTCCAAAGGAACCATTGCGGCGCTTTCCTGCAGCAAAATGCTTCCCTTCAGGCAAATCGCATTCAAAACGTAAACAGCACGGGAGGAGTCTCACGAAAAGTAAAGTAAAGTAAAGTGTGCCATCAAGTCAATTTGGACTTCTGGCACTCACAGAATCCTGTGGTTTTCTTTTGGTAAAATACAGGACGGGTTTACCATTGCTTCCTCCCACACAGTATGAGATGATGGCCTTTTAGCATCTTCCTATATTGCTGCTGCCAGATATAGTACCAGCGGGGATTTGCACCAGCAACCTTCTGCTTGTTAGTCAAGTATTTCCCCGCTGAGCCACTTCAGGTGACTAATCATCCCCCAAAACAGCAACTTCTTTACGCCGGATATACAACATCATAGTACTAAATCACAGTGATTACATTGAAAGCGAGGCATCTGACATATGAACGGCACCCTGCTGTCAGCGTAGGGACTGCGGTGTCACAACACAGGAAGTGTGGAAGCACACCTCAGAGATACGTCCTGACCTTGTTGCAGGGTCTAATCTGGAAAGCGCCTTCCAGGTTAAGGCTGTCTACTTACTAATGCCAGGTTTAATGTCATGTGTAGCTTGGTGCTCAGTATTTACAGTTAGTTCCTGAATGGACAAGTTAAAAAATAACTGAAGAACCTGAACTGGAACTGAACTTACATTTTTCATAGTTCAGCTTTTTGATTCTTTGTATTATGCTGTGTGTACCTATTTCTCTGTTGTTCAGGGTTTCTTGTGTTATCGGTGAAACCAAAGGCTGAATGGAAGGAAGGCATGAATCTTCCCATGGATTGATGTTCCCCAAACCTCTAGTAGTGGAGGCATGCTTTCCCCCCTGATATAAAATGAGAGGCACACTTTCTTCCTAGGTCTGCAAAGGCTTACTTTTAGAATGTGGAAGCGTAATAGCCACCTGCCCTCAAGGGATCCCACCCCATGTGGTGTTTTCCATGGGTCACTGAGATGGGGGCAGGGGCAGATCTGCCGCTGGGCGACTGTGTGGAGCAAAAACACGTCACTCAGTGGGACCAGGGGTAGGGGAGCCACGCGCTACCTGCCTCTCTCTCTCCCTCTTGCCTCTCTCTCTTTCTCTCTCTCTCCGTCACCATCAGCAGCAAAAGGCTGGCGCATGGGCAAATGACATCACAGCTCAGTGACATGCGCCATCATTTGCCCACATGCTGGCTCTTTGCTGCCAGCAGCCACAGGGACAGAGGCAGGCAGGTGGTCAAGTGGGTGGGAAGCTGTGGAGGGAGGCAGGGAGGGAGAGAGGGTGGCAGCCAGGCGGGCAGGCAGAGGTTAGCTGCAGTGGCAGTGAGAGGCATCAAAAAATCTGGCCACGGGCCACTGCCTGTATCATGACGCTAGTGGCTAGGGGAGCCTGCTGACTGGAAGCTCAGAGTGGTGACTTGCGGAGATGCAACAAGCAGGCAGCCCCTCTCAGGCTGGGGAGTTCTTCTATGCCACTGCACTGGGAGTGACACAGCTCCAACATGACAGGATCGCCTGCCCTCAGTGGGGTCTCCCCTCCCCAGAGGCAGTGCCCGAGCAGTGAGTCATGTAGGAGTGCAACAGATTCTCTGCAGAGAAGCACTTGGGGCTTCAGGAGCTGTAATTATTCTCATGAGCTTATTCCTTGTGGCACATTATTCCTTCTACTTCAAGAGCCCCACCGCTCATTAAGATCATCTGTGGAGGTCGGCCCACAACTGACACCGGCGTGTCTGGTGGCAACTCAGAGTTCGGCCCCCTCTGTGGCCACCCCAAAACTTTGGAATGCACTCCCTGTCGAAACAAGAGCGTCAACATTTCTGGTAGCCTTTAGAAAAATGCTCAAAATGCACATGCTTATTAATGTTTTAATTTTTGTACTTTAACCCTTTTGCAAACTGCCTTGAGACATATGTTTGGGCAGTATAAAATATATCAAATAAATACGTCAAATAAACATTGGTTGGGAATTACTGCTGTGCATATTAAGGCACACTTGGTTTTTTGCATGGCTCGCAGACATTACTCTGGGAGTACTTCTGGATCCACACCTCTCCTTGGTTTCTCAGGTTGAGGCGGTGGCCAGTGGTGCTTTCCATCAGCTTTGGTTGATACTCCAGCTGTGCCCGTTTCTTGAGATCAATGACCTCAAAATAGTGGTACATTTGTTGGTAACCTCCAGACTTGACTTTTGTAATGCGCTCTATGGTGGACTGCCTTTGTACGTAGTCCAGAAACTTCAGTTAGTTCAGAATACGGCAGCCAGGTTAGTCTGTGGGTCATCTCGGAGAGACCACATTACTTCTTTGCTGATGGAGCTTCACTGGTTGCCAATTGCTTTCCAGGTAAAACACAAAGTGCTACAGTACTTATAACTTGTAAAACCCTAAACGGCTTAGGCCCTTGGTGTTTAAGAGAGCGTCTTCTTCACTATGAGCCACACTGCCCAATGAGGTCATCTGAGGAAGTCCGTCTCCAGTTGCTGCCAACTCATCTAGTGGCTACACAGTGATGGGCCTTCTCGGTTACTACCCTGAGATGGTGGAATGCGCTCCCTGTTGATATACGATCCTCCCCATCTCTGGCAATTTTTAAAAAACATCTGAAAACTCACCTTTTCACCCAAGTTTTCCCAGCTTTTAAAAACTGCCTGTTTTAATTTTATGGTTGATTTTAAATTGTTGAATTGTTTTAACTTTTTATATGTGTTTTAATTGTTTTATGTTAACCCCCCAGAGACAAAGGTTTGATACATACATACATACATAAAACCATTTATTCAGAAATAACTCCATTTTCTCCTTCTCCTTCCCCACCCTTTTCCTTTCTGACTCCACCCCACATAATCTCTACAGGATCCCCACTGGGACAAACTTCTAAACAACAAAACATAACAGATATTGAAGCTCTTCTCACAATCAGTGAGAAGAGCTTCCAGCAGGCCTGCGGGGAGAGCGGGTTAACTTACACCTCCCTGCAGATGATCAACAAGCCGTCCCTGGGCGGCCGTTTGGCTGCCCACACAATTACTGGCTCTGGTTGGGGTGCTGGAGATTGGCGGCCCCCAGAAGCCACAGGATGCCCCACGCGAGAGTGTGGGGCATCCTGGAGAAACCTTCGGGACCAGGAGCCTTGTTTGAGCCTGCTGGCCAAGGTCTCCTTGTGTGTTGCCATGGTGGAGTGCCTTGCCATGGTGGCATACGATCAGAAAACCCAGGTTAGCGGAGCACTCACTCCACTAACCTGGGTTAAGGGGAGGGCTACTTTGGCGGCCTAGCTGCCAGAGAATCACCGGGCTTGCCCGCAAGCCTGGTGGTTCTCACGATGATAGAAAACTGGGCTGGTCTCCTTTAGCCCCGTTTACCCCCATCGTGAGAATAGACTCATTGGACAGAATACAACTGTTACTTACATTTTTCTTGAGCTGGGCCTTCTTGAAGGCGGTTGTTCTACCGGTGATGGGCTTGGTGGACCTGGTGGAGCTCCGGGAACTCTGACAAACAGAGAAGAGCCAAAGTTATGTGGAGCTTGCAGAAGACTAATAGGGTCTCAAATGGTTTCCCAACTTGGTATCATTTATCCAAGACTGTTTGGCTGTTATGAACCTGACTATATTGGCAAAGCGACACTGCACAAATTTGCCCTGCAGTGGTTCATATCATGGCCAAGATTGTGTTAGTGGTCGAAAAGAGATAGCCTTAGCTATGAACCGCTTGTATCGAGAACAGAGTACTGGCTACACATTTAGAAAGATCAAATCCAAATTGTGTGCTAAGTAAGGCTAAATCCTGCAACAGGAATAAATTATGTACATGAATCAGTTTGGCATGTCTTTCCATGTTTGCGTAATTCCTTCTGCTTCTACTAGCCATAGGGAGGGCACAAAGATCTATGCCGAGTGCTGAAGTCCCACATTTGATTAAGGTTAACAGCTGAATGACAGGCAAACTGTTCAAATGGGGAAGCCATTAATTGTATCTTGAAGCTAAGAGAATACAAGTGCATCTCCTGAATGCCTGCTCAACAGGTTACACAGTTGCCAGGCACAAGAGCTATGCCAGGAAAAAGGTGACAACTCATTCTATGGCTTGTGTTGGTTTTGCTAGTTCCTGTATTGGCACAGGAACTTTCACACCAGGGACTTTCACACACATGACTTTTAGTTCGCATCTCCTCCAGAATGGAGGGTCCGAATTCACATATCAGCTGGATTTACCCCAAAATCGCGGTGGGCTATCAGGGACCAATTCAAACACGATTCTGGCTTTCCCTGAGTTAGGGCTGCGCATTCTGGCTTAGCCCAAATTATGTCTAGGGTAAAATAATCCTCTATTTGCAGCAACTTTTTCGGGGGGGGGGGGGGGTTCTGGTATGCCCTGACGCTTCTCCACAATGTGCAGAGGGACCATTGCCAATAAATCGGAATGCCAAGAGTCAACAGAGCTGGCTACTTGGCAACTTGTCTCACTGGTCTTCCACAAGGAAGGGGAATTTGATAGCTGTGTTCCTTATTGTCTGTCTGCTTTCCCGACTGTGGCTAGCTTTGCTGGAGAAGAATCCAAGCTGTTATTGAAATGGGCTAAATGGAGAGCCAGTGCCCTTTTGCAATGTGTAATAAGAGAAATATAGCAAAGGGATTGGCCACTGGAAGTACTGCTTGCTGTGTACTTCTTCTAGGCTGCCTTCCTTGGGCCAAAAACAAAACAGAAAACAAAACAAAATGCACAACCCTACTGCCTTCCTCCTCCCTACCCCGTAGCCTGCCTTTTCCCAGCAAGTTGGCTGGAAACAGAAGGCTGGAGGGGAGAGAAACTACCTGTGATCAATCATGCAGCTCTGGCAGTGTAAACCTAGGATGGAGTGTGGGCAAAATAGAGCCAGCCACACATGCTTTCGCTGGCGATGAGGAGGCAGAGTTGTGGTGCACGGAGTACAACTTTCGCGAGTAGTCTTTGGGCAGGGGGAGATCGCATTTGCTTCTGGCTGTGTTAAAGAAGTTTGGTGAACCTAGAAAATCTGTTCCAGGCTGGGCTCAAAGAACAGTGTTGGCAAATGGTGGTGGTGGTGGGGACCCTTATAAAGAAAGGATTGGTGCAAGGTTCGTTTGTGGGGGATGGTTAATACAGAGGGCGGCTTTTCACTGTGTGTTGGAAACTCAGAGCTTAATTTTCAAAAATTAGAGGTGCCGGGACTCAAGTCTGGGTTTTGGTTGTTGTTATTTTGCATTTTAAATTTTTATTGGCTTTTACAACAGCTTACAATTAAGTAAATATTGACTTCCCGCTTACCTATCTGCACAGTTCATGTTAACTATACATATAAACCATTGCTATAATAATTCAAAATATAGATACTCCACTTACTACTCAATTTTACCAAACCCAACCTGCTGTTATTACTATATTTCAAACCCTGCTGAAAAGTCCATATTAGAAAAATATTTATTTAAGTAAAGTAAAAATGGTTCCCAATCTTCTTTGAAAGATTCCAAATTTTCATCCCTTATAAGTGCTGTAAGCTTTGCCAAATCAGCATATTCCAACATTTTTATCAACCAGTCTCCTTTTGAGGGCATTTTAGTGTCTTTCGATTTCTGCGCATATACTATCCTGGCCGCCATGGTTGCATACATTAAAAAATGTTAAATTTCTTCTGGAAAACTCTCCTTGGGTTATTCCCAGCAGGAAGGATTCTGGCCTCTTAGGAAATGTCATTTAAAATTTTTTCTTCAACTCATTACATATCATATCCCAAACAGTCTTTGCCTCCCCGCATGACCACCACATATGGAAAAAAGTTCCTTCACATTGTCCACATTTACAACATTTGTTTGAAACATTTTTATACATTAATGCTAATTTTTTGGGTGTCACATACCACCTATACATCATCTTATAATAATTTTCTTTAAAAATATAATATGCAGTAAACTTTAAATCAGTTTTCCATAATTTTTCCCAAGCAGCCATATCTATATTATGACCCACATCTTGAGCCCGTTTTTTCATAGTCATTTTAAACACTTAATCTCTTGTCTCCTCCAAAAGCTACATCATCATCATCATCATCATCATCATCATCATCATCATAATTTGATTTCTATACCGCCCTTCCAGAAATGGCTCAGGGCGGTTTACACAGAGAAATAATAAATAAATAGATGGCTCCCTGTCCCCAAAGGGCTCACATTCTAAAAAAACACAAGATAGACACCAGCAACAGTCACTGGAGGTACTGTGCTGGGGGTGGATAGGGCCAGTTACTCTCCCCCTGCTAAATAAAGAAAATCACCACGGTAAAAGGTTCCTCTTTGCCCAGTTAGTTACTTATACATCTTAGAGACTCATCTTTCATCATTTTCACACAACTCCTTCTCAAATCTCAACATTTGATCCACAAATCCAACTTTAAGATCCTTTTTATAAATTTCATTTAGCTGATGATACTGAAACCAATTACTAACCAAATTTTGTACTTCATTTAAATTTTTTAATAAGTCTGAATTTTGGTTGTGACCGCAACAGCACTCTGCACATGCTCAAAGGGGCTTTTTCTTGATTCACATAGTTTGGAATGGTTCTAAGTGGGCCCTAGTACTAATTAAGCCCTCTCAAGATGTGAATTGACAAGATGTCAGCCCAGGCAAGCGTCTCTCCAACTTCTCATTCATTTTTGCAAGTCAAGAAATGAAACTTTGGGATAATTCATGTGTGTGGTGTGGAAGGAATCGCTGAAAAATAGAGCCCATTGATTTTGTTCACACAAATAAGTTATCCTAGAGGATCCTTCAGTTCTTATGCATGCTATAAAGATAAAAATGAGCCCCTGAAATTGGGAGTGGTTTCTATGAACATCCACACAGAAACATTCGCTGAGATAATACTTCAGGTTTAGCGTTCTGTTGTTTTGACTAGTCAATCTTGCAGAACACCAACTGACAAACCAACAATAACAACAACAACAACAAGTCTCTCGCCTTCTCCTCTGGGAAGTGATTAGTTGGGAAGAAAATCCAGGAGCAAGCTGTGGGAACACACAGAGGAAAAGATCTGCAGGGAATGAAGAGAGGAGCTGACCCTATGTGAACGGTAAATTTAATTCCCCAAATTAAACTGTTGCGAATCTGCTGCAAAGCAAATTCACTCTTCAGATACCCCGTGGCATGAAGCCATGTCTGGATAATTTCCAGGAATCTTCCATACATTTTACAGATTTTGCTTGAAGCCGAAAGTCACAGAAAATTGTCTTTTGGCATTTGCTTTTATGTTTAAAGAAAGAACAGCCGTTTAGGCACCAGGTCCTCATAAGGCCATAGGCTAGAAGTTCTGTGCAGCAATATAGATTTACAATTCCCATCCACATGACAAATGGGGGGAAATGCCTGCTGTGGAGAAGCAATTGGGAAGGAAGCACCACTTTCCGAATTTTAAATGTTACTTAAATTCAGGAGTGCAATCCCGCTTTATTGAACCAACCGGGCTTTTAAAATGTTTTTTCATAAGAGAGAATGGAGGAGGAGAATGACTCAGACCTCAGGTACTAGTGCTGGAGATGGAGCCTCTTTTTGAGAAAGGGCTGGAACCCCTTTGGCTGGAATCCCCTTCTTGCCTCACTACAGTGGATGCTGCTGCTTGGAGCTGCCTTCTCTTCTCCTACTAGCTTTGAGGGCTAGAATCTCCAAGAAGGCTCCTTCTGCCTTTCCATCAGCCCCAGAGAAGAGTGGGGAACTCAATACAAGTCAGACAGATGCCTCTGCTCTCTTCTGGGGCCTTCAGCTGAGCAAGAGATTTTGACTGTTACCATACGCACATTTAAACTGGAGGTTAGTTGCACTGAACTCCATGGGATTTACTTCTGAGTAGACATGCATAGGAGCAGGGTGCTTTCCAGATTACACTCTGTTCAGCAGTAAAATGCTTTGGCTTGTCAGGTTCGTTTTGAAAACGTAAAGAGCTTGTGCAACCCTCCTAGAATGGGAAAATACAACTATATATTTGTGACACACATGCAACGTTGTAGGACTAAAATGGAAGGATGAAATCCGAAAGAAGGCATTGGCAGGGGCGTACCAAGGTAGGAGTGGGCCCAGGGATGAGATTTTAAAATGGGCCCCTCGCTGCCTTCCTCTCCTTCTCCTGGACCCATGACTCTGCTGCAGAAGAACATTAAAGAGACAACACAAACTGTCATCTGAATCCACTCCAAGATATATGGACCCAATGATGGGGAGTTGTTCTCAAACCCAACAAAACAATTTGCAAAATATGGGGAAGGCAACTTGTTGAAATTCGATGCTGCGTTTTTAGTATATTGGCTTTTCACAGTAGAGGTTTTCCATGGTAAAATAACAAGCCTTAAAGAGCACTGCAAATTAATTTAACATTTTTATTTATTATGTATTTATTCAACTTTTATACTGCCCTTCCAAATTGGCTCCGGGAGGTTTACAATTAAAACATCCATACAATCCTGCAAACCAGTGCTTGGATGTGGTTCTTTCGGAGTTTTTCCAGTCTGTGGGTTGTCACCAAGTGACTCAGTTTGAAAGCCTTGACCCTTATTTCAAAACACAACCACACCACCTGAGATTTTGTGCTGACATACGTTTATAATAAAACTGCAATCCTGTGTACACTGACTGGGAAGTCAAGCATCTTTACACACACACACACACACACACACACACACACACACACACACACACTCCTTTCCCTTTTAGGCCCATTTTTTGCCTGTTCAGGCCTTCCTAAAATGGCGTGGCAGCCAAAATGGCAGCCAATGTGCATGTGCAAATGGCCTCTGCGAGGCCTGGCATGGCCCATGGCCTCACAAAGGCCATTTGCACATGCAAGGTGGCCATTTTTGTTTTGGCAGCTATTTTTTTTAATATATATTTTTAATGGCCACCATATATGAGCAAACGGCCCCTGTGGGCCATGCCAGGCATGCTTGGCGGCTGACGTTTTGGCCACCGTGCCGTTTTAGGAAGGCATGAAGGGGCCAAAAAACAGGCCTACAGGGCTCGAGGGGGGCATTTGACCTCTGCGCACCCATCCCCACCAACACCTCGATGATCACTTTTAAGGTTAAAAAAAAAATTTAAACTTGAAAATGTTCATGAACCACCACCGAAGCATCGGGGTGGTTTGGTTCTAGGCAGAACCGAACTGGGGGGGGGGGGGGTGTTGTCCAGGGGTTGAACCATCGAACCCCTAAACCCAAACCGCAAACCTCCAATCCTGTTTGCACATCCCTAATGTGAACGGCACCTTGCTGACAGCGGAAGGACAACGATGTCGAAATACAGGCAGTACGTAAGCACACTTAATGGACAGTAGTGACACTGTTGTAGCGTATCGTCTGGAAAGCGCACAGGCTATGAAAGTGGATCTTAAGCTCAGTCCATTCCTATGCATGTCTACTCAGAATGAAGTAAGTCCCATTCCATTTGATGGCATTTACTCCTACATATATGTAGGCATAGGGTTAATGTAGATTGCCGCTGTTTATAATCAGCACAAGTTCGGGAGTCAGGAAAAGCTCATTTGCAGGCTCGTTCTGGGAAATGGTGGGAGAGAGTGATCGATGGGAGAGAGTGATCGCAATCTGCTCTAGCAACTCCACTGTTTTGTCCTCCATTTCCCAACTTTATTGCACATTAGAGAAAGGTTTTATTTAAAAAACTAAAGAACAAAACAATACCAAACTGCCCAAGGAGTCCCCTGTTGCGACTTCCCACATCAGCACCTCAAAGCTGGCAAGCCTCTATTGAAAAATAATTGTGGAAGAGACATTGCAGGACATATAGTGGCCACCAGGACCAGGAAATGGCAGAGCATCATAATCAACCACATTGTCATAAAGCCACTCCTCATGCGCCAAGTGAGTGAATGAAAGATAGTGATTCTGAAGGGAAGGGCTAGTGTGGGAGCAATCAAAGATGAGATGTTATGCAACCCATGCAGCTCTGAGAATATTCCCTTCATTTATACCTTGCCCAGCTGAATATATCTTCATCTTCAGAGGATTCTTCATCGTGCATTTTGTCCACCATGCTCTTTTTCCGTACTTCATCCAGAGGCTGGTACATATCCTTGAGCCAAAGAGGCTTATCGAGCACTGAAGAACCTGCACTGGAAGACTGAGCAGAAGAAGGGGATGTGTCAGTGGGTCACAACAAACCAACTTCAGGCTTTGGGGTTGATATCATGCCATTATTTAGAGGTTTTCTAGATGATAGTAAAATATGCTACAAACCGAGCTTGCAAATGAATATAAGCTGAGAGTTTACAGAGAATCCAGAGCCTCCTGCAGATTGTTGCTTTTTTCTTCTGGGATCTGATGGGGAGGTCACATGGGAAGAAGGCTGCTGGTGCAATTTTCACTGCGCCCCCTGCTGGCCACCTCTTGCTTCTCGTTATTAATCCACCCCTTCTCAAATTTATTTTCTGGTGAATGTGAGCTAATCACAAAAAGCAAGGAGTGGCCAACAGCGGGGTGCAGCAAAAATTGCACCAAGGGCCTTCTTCCCATGTGACCTCCCTATCAGATCCCAGGAGAAAAAGCAGCACCAATCTTGGGGAGGGTCTGGATTCTCTGTAAACTCTTGGCTTGTATTTATTCGCAAATTCTATATGTAGCATCTTTTACTGACGTCTAGAAAACATCCTAGCTATATGATAGTAACGCCCACCATTTCTTGACATTAGAATGCCAAAGAGAAAAACCCAGAATGGGGCCATACAGATGAAGAAACATGGCTATGTGGGAAGGAGGATGAGTCTTAATCACTGGGACAAGAAGCAGGTTTAGTTCTCATCATAAAATAGTTTAGAAATGCACATAAAATTCACTTTCACAGAAAAGTCAATGGAAGATAGCCTCCTACAGAGAAAGGTAAAGTGAGGAATACTGCTGTGGTGAAGACAAAAATCTCTGTTTCTAAAATTTCTGTTTGGCTACTTGAAAATCATATGAGGGACAGTGAAGGGAAATTAACATGGTGTAGAGTTGTTGGTTTTTTATATCAATAACTTGCAAAATCAGATCAAATAACGCAAAATTAGATCTCAATCTATTTAGGGCATCAGGAACATTTCTACGGTATTTATTTATTTTTTTAGAGAAACCCTCCCACAAATTTTAGGCAAATGTGGGAACATTTGCATGGGATACTTTTTCAGATAAATTTCAACAAACGTTTCCAGAAAATCCATATTCCTGTTGATGACTGGAGAACATAAGCTATCTCCTTACCTGTTCTGCTCCTTTCTTCTTTCTGCCCAGAAACGTCCTTTGAAGGAGAATAAAAAGAAGAAATTAACACTAGGGGTGTGCACGGAACCGCGGAGCTGCGGTCCGGCACTGGGGTGGGGGGTTCCACTAAGGGCGGGGGGGGCTTTACTTACCCCTCCTGCCCTTTCCACTTTTTGCGCTGTAAATATCCCAAAAAATCCGGGCGGCAGGAGAAGGCTTCACTTTCGCAGACGGCAGGGAAGGGCCAGGCAGGAGTATGTCTCGCTGTCGCCCGCGCGCTTATAGAGAGCGCAGCCGGTCCGGGCGAGATTTAAGGGGGCGAAAGGGGGCTTCAGCAGCAGCAACAGGGGGCTTCAAAGGGGCGGCAGGGAAGTACCCTGCCGCCCGATTGTTTACACACGGAGGAGCGGCGCCGCCGGACCCATCGTAGTGGATAGAAGTGAGCGGCGAGGAATCCTGCCGCCGGGATTTTTTGGGATATTTACAGCGCAAAAAGTGGAAAGGGTGGGAGGGGTAAGTAAAGCCCCCCCCCGCCCGTAGTGGAACCCCCCACCCTATCCCTCCCGAACCAAAACCACCCCATGTCCGGACCGGTTCGGAGGCCAGTAGAATGGTCTCCGAACCGGTCCGTGCACACTCCTAAATAACACCCAGGCCTGATCATTTGCCTTGGAATGCTCGGAGATGGAGGAGGGAGAGAATGGAACAAACAGAAACGTTATCGCAAAGAAATGGGTGATACGTGATTTTTAGTTTTATTCACAGTTGGTGTATCAATTTTTCCCACACATGAAAAAGGTTGTGCAAATTGCACAGATGGGATAGATTTGTACACTGAAATGTCAAAAATGGAAAAGGCATAATGACAATAGGAGGAGAGGTTTTGGAATATGAAGGCTGGGGAGTGTGTGGTTAGATGAATAGGCCAGAGGCTTATGCAGCATACAGAAGCTCTGCCCATTAAACACTGGAGGATTTGGCAGATGCTATTCGCATACTTTCAACTTTTCATCTACTGCCTTATGGGCTAAATAATTGTTTTGTTTTTTAACATGGAAGTGGACACCCAAATCTTGCATTTGAGACCAGGTCCTGTGTCTAGAATCCCAAGACTGCAGAATCACAGAAGACCAGGCATTCCTGAACAAGGCTTACCGTTTTTCTTGAGGGGTGCCATGCTTAGCTGCAGAACGCTGAGAGCAGATCTGTTTGTCAAGAAAAAGAGAGGAAAGATCATGAGCAACCAACCACCACGTAAAGATTTCCTGCATCTGGCCAGAGCCAATGATTTGGGTGGACAACCAAGACATGGGTTTGTAAGCATTCCTATAATTATAGTCCTCCAAAAAAAGAGAGGTGTTGGAGCTCATTGTTGCTTGGATTTCCCAACTCTAATCCCTGTTGTGAGGACATGCCTGTGGTTATTCAGGGGCGAGGGAAAGACACTGAACGTGCTCAGAGGCCCTACTGTCTTTGCACGCTTCAGATCTGAGCTCTGGGATTAGAAACAGCAGCTGAGTCCACCAGAGGATGAGGTAGGATGAACTCTGGCTCAATTTAAAGCTCTCTACAAAGCATGAGTATTTGGCACATCCAATGTGATAGTAGTTCTTCCTCAGCTGGAGGAGACTGTGTCTTTGGGGGACATTCGCTTCCCATCCCAAGCCCTTGGATACGGCAGTTAATAACTCCAACTTAAAAATGCATTTTTAGCTTACCTCAGTCAGCCCAATTACTGAAATGATAATTATTATCACTGCAGTCACTGAAATAGCAAACAACAGCTTTTTGCCATAGCCATATTCTGGGATTCCCTGGCTTCCAATCTGCAAGGTGGGACAAAGAGAAGGAAAATGGAAAATAGGCTTTTTTGTGTTTCTACTTTTTCTCTCCTCAGAATAAAAAAAAGACCACTTGTATTGCTCTCTGTTGAGCTTGCTCTCATATGGGCATATGCAATTGTCTTATACCAAGTCAAACATTGGTCCATTCAGCCCAGTACTGTCTACTCCATTTTACAGCTGCTCTCAGCCCTGAAGCCTTAACTAAGATGCTAGAGATTAAACCTGAGCTCTCCTGAATGCAAGACATGGGGAATTGCCAAACAGAACCACTCTACTTAAAAATTGAAGTTCACACAATTTCTCCACGGGGTGATCTGCCGAGTTTGTTGGCCATCGTGCAATTTCACAGCATTACCTGCTGACCATCTGCTACCAATCTATGACGGAAATCAAGTCTTTTGAGACCATCACAGATTGGCAGCAAATGGCCAGCAGGTGGTGCTGTGAAATTGTGTGATGGTTAGTGACATCATCTGAAGGCATCATGCAGAAGTGGTAAGAACCTCCATTTTCAAACACAATATTTCTTCATCTGGAAACACCCATGATCTGCCTCTCAGCCACATGCTTCCTCTCAGATACAGCCACAGGGTGTTTGCAGGCCCTAGAGAATGAACTTTTTGGCCTCTGTTTTCCTTATTAAATGTCATAACGAATAATTACGAATCTTCTTTGCTCCAGCACCACAGTTTGTAACCTGCACCTGAGCTCCTCTGTTTCTGCTAATTTCTTGTTGCTGTTGTTTAATTTTAATTTGTTCCTCTTCATCATCCATTAGTCTCTATGTTGCTATGTTAGAAAAACAGGTATACATGAAAAAGGCTTAAGATTTGCATTCCTTCTTAGAATACCTCTCAAACCAAAGTTCAAAAGCAAATACTGAACATTTACAAAATCCTACAATCCAGGATAAAGATAGATGTTAGATTTTTTTTTTCTGATTCCAGAGAGCTGAAAGTGGTATGATTGAGCCATTGTCATTCATGCTGTGCAAAGTCATTTTTATGGCACAGTGTCTTCTTTGGTCAAATAGGTTTTGCAGGTGTTTATAGTTCAAGGTGCAAAAATCGCCCCCATTCAAGGGAGGTATTTGTGAGTGTGAGAAAGGGAGAGCGCATGAGCGAGAGAGAGCATGAGAGCACACAGGCCATGTGGATTCTTTCATTCCACCTTGAGTTCTCTTCAAAACCATATTATCAGCTTTCTAGTATGTGCAAAAACCTCATTCCACTCTACTTTGTCCCTTTCAACCCAGATCAACCTGACTCTGCCTCTCCTTGCCTTTGATTTCTTGCTTCTTTACATGCTGTGGCCCTTGGCTGCAGGCCATATCCACAGATGCTGATCCCTTGAGCCAATTTGCACCTACCCAGTCACAGCTGAGTGGCCCACTAACCACTTTCAGCCATTTTCCAGGAAGGAGTCAAACCAAAACTCAACCTAAACTGAAAAACGGGTTCAGAATTGTGTTCAGTGTACCAAAACTGCACCCAAATCTAAACTCTTGGTTGCCTTGAACTGGAGCCAAACCCCTTATCACAAAAAGTGGCAACTAGTTTATTTATTTATTTAACATAATTCTATACTGCCCCAAACTTGTGACTCTGGGTGGTTACAATTAAAATCATTTAGAAATTAAATCAATTAAACAATTAAAATCATTTAAACATTAAAATCATTTAAACATTAAAATCATTAACATTAAAATCATTTAAAATTCCACATTAAAAATATTAAAACTATAAATCTAACTAAAAACCTGGGCGAATAAATATGTCTTCACAGTGACTTTTTAAAAGTTGCCAGAGATGGGGCGGCTCTTATTTCAACAAAAGGCTTTTGGTTAAAAAAAAAGTGGCTAAATAATGCGGTTCAAAACAACCTATTTAATTGTACATTTTATATTTTATTTTCCTGTTCTTTTAATCCTGTTCCATGTATTTTGTTTGTAAAAACCATTAACAGAAATGAAAAATTCTGTTAAAATTTTAAATATACATTAAAAAGATTATATATATATATATATGAAAATATATTTTAAAAATATATCATTCACACAACCACTGGGGCAGAGGATGGGGAGGGTGGCGGGAGCGGCAGGATCACAACTACCTTTCCCTGCACAACCTCCATTCCCTCCCAGGCTCACCATTCATCTGCCTGTCCACATGACCGCCACCGCAATGAGCAGTGCAGCAATCTGGAGGCTGGGAAAGCAAAACCTGGCCTCCAGGAATTCCACAGTGCACCACACGAGCAGCACTGTGCATTGAGAAACTCTAGAGGCTGGCTTGTTCCTTCCCTTGGTGTCTATCATTAAAATGGTTGCCAGCAGCCTGAAAGGAACTGTCAGCAGCCCAGCTGCCCACATGACCAGATGGTGAGGGAGGAGGGTGCATGGACACCCTCCTACCTCACCTGGACTACCCAGTCGAGGACTGCTGGGATTGGGACCGATCCTGGTGCTTCTCATGAGCAGCTCTACCCAGGTTGGGCTGCACTGGCCCAGCTAGAGCTGGTCGTAAGAATGACCTCATTGTTTCTCAAGTGATATCATGGTACTTATTTTACAGATACAAGTGAGAGTTTGATATTCTTATTCTGCATGAGAGTTTGACATTATTCTGCATGAAATATATTCTGCAAAAAGGGTTTGGTATTTTCTGCATGAAATAAATTTAAATTGATTCAAAACCAATTCAAATTGACCGAATCAGTTACCAAACCACTTTTTAAAGGCAGTGTCAAAATCAGAACTGCGTTTATTTAAATTTTAAAATAAAGCATGAACAACAAACCCAAATGTTTAATAGGCTGACTCTATGCTTTCAAGAAGCCAGTGTCAGGTGAACTCCCATTGCCTCCCATTGTTCACACCCAGTGAGCAGCTTTGGAGCCACATCCAGGTCAGCTGATTATTGCCCAAGCTCCCGACAACCCATTAGTAGTCTTGACAACCCCTCAGGCTTGACAAGGTTTGCCTCTTACCTCAGATTTCCCCAGTTTTCTTGGACTTCCTGTGGCCAAGTTGGAGACATTCTTCATAGACAAGAAGTATGACTTCCACAAGGCGGAGTTATCCATGAGGTTTTCTCTCTCACTGAATAGTTTCATGAGGAGACCTGTTCTGGAGATGAGCTTAGCACAGGCCAGCTGGACCCTGGACACTGTGCAGTCCATTTTGAGGATACGGAGTGTGTGGGATATGAGGTTCCTCACTGGTGTGTTTGGGATAAGGGGTGATAGCCGCTTGTTCAACTCAGCTTCAAAAAGGTCCCCTTGAAGCAAGTAGTCATCATCAGTGGGCAAGATGTTCAGCTTGTGGCAAGCAGTGGTCTTCAGTTCATGATGCTCCCAGTTTGTCTCATGGGACAATGTTATATCAGGGGAGATTTCGTTTAAGGAGACCTCTGTGTCATCTCCTGGGATTTGGGGTGCCTCTGCGTTATCTCCTGGGATTTGGGGCACAGCACCTTCCTGAGTTCCATGCATGAGCTGGTTGAGCAGCACCTCCTTTGCCATTAATGGTGCATTATCTGATGTCTGCTCTGAGTTTCCTTCACTAGGTTCATTTTGGGAAGAGCAGGACGTACCTTCCAGCAGCAAACTCTGACTAGTAGGACTAGTGGTGCTAGTGGTAGTAGTTGTGGTAGTAGTGGGGGTGGTAGTGGGGGTGGTAGTGGTGGTGGTAGTGGTACTGGGAGCCGCTGTTTCTTCCTCATGCAGAGAGTGGTCTTGATGGCTTGACTCATTGAAATGTTTCAGAATGATAAGTACTCGGCCAGTCAAGTCAGCAGCGTCATTATCCACCATGATGGAAGCTGTCAAAAAGGGGAAGCTAGTTGTGAACTGCATAAGAGACCACTTCCAAGCAGACCGGCGTGCTATTTGGCGAGGTTCCCCTTGCCTGCCCCTTTTATCTTCCATAACTTGTTCTGTAAGTGCCATCTGGAGCAAATTGGCCAGCATGTACAGCTTTTTCAGTTCAGACGTGTCATTCCACTTGATTTGCAGGACCTCTTCAGGTTTCAGCTTACCTAATTCCTGGACCGATTTCAAAAGGTGTGGGTTGAGTTCACCTAAATTGGTGTTTCTCTGCCTCACGGTGACCTTCATTGTTATGTTGCTGTGTAAAAGTTTCTCAGGCACAATGTTCAGTGTACTGCTGGCATTCAGCTTCCTGATTTCCAACGCCTTCATGACTTCTTTTTGCATCCTGTTCAAAGCCTCATCTTTCTCTGCTCAGAAAAAAGAAGAAAGGAACATTATCATTCAAAGTCCAGAGGCACTTGATGCTCAGATTAGCACGTTGCAAGAAGAGAAGTTGTAAATGGACGAATGTATTAGTGCATATCATCCTGTCAATTACATGCAGAGCAAGGATGCAACAGTTAGCAAGAAAACAAACTAACAGGATTTCCCAACAAATTGCATCGGTGCAGCAGGGAATTGCAATTTGTGATCTCTGTGTGCTTGCTTCTGCACCCCGCTAAGTGACTCCCAAATTCCAAAAAAGGTGCCTTCTTTGAGAATGTCCAGGTTGCAGTCTTAGTGTGCACATAGGGTACTTTCCAGACACAATCAACTGTGTGATGCTGAAAGCTTCTGCATAAGTTCAGAGTGGGTTCTTACTGATAGTACAAATGTTCCCAATAGCTTCTAAACTGCTTTCTATGAAGATCTTATTCTCTGACTACACACTGATCAAAGACCTTGCACTATTTTCTCAGCAGCACCTGCCAGCCAATGCTTGCAGTCACCACATAGTAAAAGAATGGAATGCAAGTGCTGGCCAACAGGTGGCGCTGAGAAAATAGCATACGGTCTGTGAGCAGTGTGTGGCCTGAGAATAAGAAGCAGCTACTAAGAAGCAGCATGGAAACCTATGGGAGTATGTGTAGTGTCAGTAAGAATCCACTTAAACGTGTACCATTTATTGCTGCTGGAAGCAGCATAAATCTCAGCTTTATTTGTTTTAAAGGAAGTTTCTAGCTGTTTGAAAATCTATAAGTGTGACTGGCAAAATCACAACAAAGAGCCTTGTAGCTCCATTAACACAATGTCCAGAGAGAGAGAGAGAGAGAGAGAGAGAGAGAGAGAGAGAGAGAGAGCGCCACCTGCCATCTCTTCCCCAATTGCTCATTCTGTCTCTCAACAGCATAATGGGGAAGACGCTTTTCTCTCCGGGAAAAGAGAGAACAGGAGTGTGGTCAAAGGAACCAGAGAGACCAGGGGACCCAGGGCTGTAGTTTCATGGATCCTGGTCCAACAAAAGCAATACGCATGTGACTGCTGAATCAAGCAGCATGGCCAATGTGGACGGAGGTACAACATGCTTGGGGATACTGAGCAGGAAAGAAACATGTGCCTTGACAGCAGACCAGACAGCAGCGATATAGGAAGATGCTGAAAGGCATCATTTCATCCTGCAGGAGAGATGGCCCTGGTAAACCCCTCCTGTATTCTACCAAAGAAAACCACACGGCTCTGAGGTCTCCAGGAGTCAACACTGACTTGACGGAGCAACTTTACGTTTACTTTACAGCTGCTGGTTAGGATGAAGCTCTCCTGCCCAGATATCGCTTAGCAGATTATCACTCCTCACCCCACACCTTGTTTTTTAATGACACATGATCAGTAAGTGGGAGCGTGGAAGGTTACAGAATATAGGTAGGTTGCTTCTCTGACCCAAGGAGTGATCATGTGAGCTGCCCTAATATCTGTTCACCCTTCAGTTCTTCAGTAAGTATTAACAAGTTTGTTTGCTTGTTTTAATAAGAACTTACTCTTGCTCTCTGGAGTAAGATTACTGGTTTGGCAATCGAAGATGAAAAATAATTAGAGTCCCAGGCAGCTGACACCCCCCAGAAAAGGATAGTAAGGGCCTCTAGAAAGCATTGCCCTTACACTTTCAGAGGTCACTCTGCACAAAACACAAGGAGGAAAGATACATATTTTTTACCAAGGGAAGAACTCCCGAAATCAAAGCAGACCTGTAAAGGTCCAAAAATTATTTTATCTCCAAAAGGAGACATTCGCAGATCTGCTTTAATTTTTATGCAGTTATGGTCATTGCCATGTGAGGTGTTCTTTATTAGTACATTCTGCCAATGAGCTCATTTTGCAACATTTCTTTTTCTGCTTAGAGGGAAAATTGTGAAATGCTCTTTAACCAGGGGTGTAGCAAGGTTGGAGTGGGCCCAGAGACAAGATTTTAAAATGCCCCCCCTCACTGAAGCTCAGCTCATGAAGTAAAGAAATCTTAAATGAGGCTAAATAGTGGTAACAAAAAGCATAGTAAAATGTATATATGTCCCACAAAACAACACCATCCTCAATTATTTTTAAAAAGGTTTTGTAAATTGTGGACAATACAAGTCATGTAATGGTATTAGAGAAAGACATGCTGTTCTGGTAGCTCCAGATATTAACACTCACATCAGTTTCGGAGGATGAATACAACTGAAGGAAGCCCGGGTGGGTGCGCGGCTGGGGGAGTCAGTCATGTGACTTGCCTCTGGGCCCCCACCCAAGGCAATGGTCCCCAGACAACTGTCTCCCTTTGCCCTTCTATAGTTATTCCCCTGTCTTTAACATTCAAACAATACAGAATTTCATAAACTACTGCTGGCCTACCGCAGAGAGATTCGTTCGTGGTACATGTGTCGGTGCAGTCCAACTTAATCGTATCAGACAAAACTTCAGTGCCATCCTTCATACCGCAAAGACAGCAGCACATCTTGTTAGGCAAGATGCTGTGGAGGAAAAAGACAGAACTCCTCACAACTTCTTGGCATTTCTTGCAGAAGAGGACAGTAACCAGCAACCCCCACACCAAATCCAGTCCTTTAAGGGGGTGCCATGCCAACCCGCACTTTTGGGCCTCTCCACATATCCTCTTCCCCACATCTATTCAGAAAATGGTTCTAACTCCAAACTACCCTATGAAGGGATATTCCCATCTCCATATACTGAAGAAGATGCAGCTGACTTTGCTGTGAGGGAGATAATTGATATTATCTTCCTCCCTTTGCTGTGAGAGATAATAATTTCTGATGAAATATTTACTTGACGAAGAAGTACGAAGCTGCTTTATACTGTGGCAAATCTTTGGCCCCTTGAGTTCAGTGCTTTCTAACTCTAACTGGCAATGGTTTTTCAGTGCTTCAGATGGAGGTCTATCCTAGCTCTGTTCCCTGAGATTATTTAAACTGGAAGTGCCAGAGAGTGAATTTGGGACCCCACATGTGCAAAGCTCTGTCATTAAGCTATGGCCCCACTCCATTTGTGTTTGAGTGCTGGTGAGGGAAAGCACACAGCCTGTGAAGGAGAAGAAGGAAGGAACCCTTTTTTAATGAAGAGATATTTCCGGAGAAGACAGAACTGGGAGATGTCTCAACATGATGCCCAAAGATACTCATTACTTTAGCTAAGTGGTTTTCAAACTTTTTACCATCAGGGAATCTTTTCCGATTTTTTGTCTGCAACAGACTCCCTGCATATCTGCCACTTCCTGTGTGTTGCAGAGGATTCTGGGGAATGTTCCTGCACTCCTTCAACCCACACAGGGTGCTGGCCAGGGCTGTTGCCCGCACCATTGGTCCACACAGACTGAGCGTACAGCTTAGAACACACCCAACAATCCTGTAGCTCCATATTTCAGGGGGAAGTTGGGTAGTGGTAGACAAGCTTCAGGCAGTGATGTCATTGCAAATTCAGAAGTGGAGGCACTCTCCATGACAGCCCCCATGGCCATGCACACCCCAACAGTCAGAGAAGCCGGGAAGTACCTACACTCCGTCCCTGCGCGTCCCCCCTCCACTATACCCCTGGCTTCAGGGAAGCTTGTCTCTCATTTCTGACCACCTCGCTGAGAAGCCCCTGTCAAGTTTCTGAGGAATGCCTGTTCTCTAAACTACCACTCTAGCATGACTTCCATTCCTACAGCAAAACTTGATAGCATTTTGGGCAAGAAGTGTGGATTGGCTAACAACTTGCTAGCAGTGTGAGTAGTGGTAAGCCGTCCTCCTCACAGGAAAAACTACAGCCTCTGAAGTCGCCCCATCTACCTACTTAGAGGGCTGAGGAGTAGGAGGGGGTTAAAACAAGGCTGACTCCCCGTTTCCAGTTGTCTCTTTTCTTCTCTCGTTTGGCAACCAGTAAAGGAAAAGGGGTGTAGATAGTACTTACAGAGTCTTCAAATGCAGGGATGACTGGAGCAGGGCCTCCAGTATCTTTGGGGTCATTTCTGTGGAACTAAGGTCTCTGAAATAAGGACAGAGAATTTTTGCAATGCCAATGCCAGATATCATGAGATACAAAAGAGAAAGAGAAAGCCAGTGTGGTGTAGCAGAAGTAATGTCTAGGGAGTCTCAATTTCATGAAGCTTGTTGGGTTTGCTGCTTTGGAACCACACAACTCCACATCAGGCAGAATGGAAAAGGGAGAAAGCATCATGGCTTAGCTCTGGAGTCTTAGCCCTGGAGTACTGTTTAGTCAACAGTACTAAAGAAAAGAGTGCTTCAAAGCACATGCAGAGTGTATTTTTCTCACCACTGAGTAACTAGTTTCAGCCTGCCCTGAAATCATGCCTCCGACCAGCAAGCTGGATCTCCAGGATCAAATGCATGAGGGCTGATCTAGTTTATTCAGTGATGACACAAAAGCAGCCTGCACATGATCAAAGGAGCTTAATTCGTTATCATTAATTCTTACATTCCAGGCACAAAATCTTGGCTCAAAACAAACTTGGCAATCTGCACATACTCCAAGAAACTCGCTTCTTCTTTTAATTATATCACACATTTTAGAGTTGAAGTCCTGCATTAAAAACAGGATACAGGGAAATGCCCTATACTCTGCATATACTCAGAGGTACTTTCACATAGTCAGAAATGTACCCTCAGATTTTACCATGACAAAAAAAAATATGGGAAAGGTCTGATGAGTTCTTCTGGACCACACAGTGGCCCTGAAGAGGAGTGTCTGTCCAAGATGCAGAAAAATCAGTGATCATGGTAATAACTAATTCATTTCAGGTACTTACAGAAGTTTCAGTGAGGGAAGCTTGTAAAATCAGGTATCATCAATGACTTTCAGCGGATTATGGTTGAGAACCCTGCAGTGGGGAGGAATTAGACCCACTGGTTACAAGCTTAGCAAAATGCAGGAAGAAGCTCCAGCAGGCAGGGGCGGATTAAGCTATATGCAGCCCATAGGTGACCAGAGATTTGCCACTCCAGCAAGGGTTCCCCTTTACAAGTAAAGGGCTTGGTGGGGGGGGGAGGAATTAAATCGACTTTAAAAACATTTTCAGCCCATTTCAGGCCTTGCATGTGTGTGCGCAGAGGCCCCCAAACCAGACGTGCCACTTGGGAAGTAGGTGGGCCTGTGGGAGGAGCTCTCACTGCCATCTCCGCCACCATCCTGCCACATGCACCTACGAAGACAGCCTGACAACCTGCCATGATTTGGGAGGCAGGCGGGCCCACTAGGAGCTCTTGCTGCCTTCACACAGCGGTGGTTTAAAAAGTTTTCATAGATTCAACCTTCCCCTGCCCCCCAAGTGCACGTGGCAGATTAATGCATAGGCAAATTTGCTGCTCCTCAAAATTTGCCGCCATCGGCAAGTGCCTACTTTGCCTGTGTGTTAATCCACCACTGCCAGCAGGTTACAAATGGCAGGCTAGTCCAAGATACAGTATGTTGCCCTGCCCCAATTAGATGCACTGTGCAGATCAAATGTCTCTCCCCAGTATCTTCAGAGACGTTGGGGGGCAAATAGCAAGTGTGTGTGTGTGTGTGTGTGCATAGGTGGAACTAGGGGGGGCGCCATGCCAGTTCCTGCCACCCCCACCCCACGGCCCACCTGCCCAGCCCCAGGGCCCCCCAGCCACTTGCCTCCAGCTCTGCTGATCGGCAAAGAGGCCTAGGATCGGCAAGGCCTGCAAACTGCAGAGCTCTTCTCTCCCCGCCTCTCAGCTGATCGGCGGGTGGGCGGGGCTTCCAGAGAGGCCTCCCAGTAGGCCTCCCTGAAGCCTGAACTCGAGTAGGCCCCAAGCAAGGAGGGAGGAAGCAGGCAGCAGACCCTCTGCCCAGACCAGCCCATCCAGAACAGCTATTGCTAGGTAGGCTGTGAATTCCTTTTTGTGGTTACCCCCATATATAGGGATCTGCTTGCCATAGGGCTTCGATATGGGGGGGTGGGGCGAGACTGGGAAGTCTCTGAATATTTAATTTAAAACAGACTGGAAAATGTGCTGGCTTTAAAAACAAAAACTATCTAAAAAGGCCTATAAGTGGCTTGTTTCATGTCAGAAAATTACAAACACTTCTGGAACAAGTATATTTTATTTATTTTCATTCATTCATTCATAAATGCACTTATGTTCAAGTTGTTTTGCAGTCCAGAAGGTCTGAGTGAGAACTGTGAAGCATGTGTTGTGATTTTATTTTATTTTATTTTATTTTATTTTTCTTGTGTGTGAACTGCTCCCCAATAACTTGCAGGGACTTCAGGGTCAATCTGGCCAACATGTGAATGCAGCACCTCCATTCCAGAGGAGATGTGTGTTAAAGGGCTTTAAAAGCCTGGTGTGAAAAACCTCCTGGAATCAAACTTGACTGAATTTGTTCAGAATTCTGAGAAAACAAACATAGGCTCACCCTGCATGGTTGAAAGTCTCCTTTGCTAATCTGCAGCGAGGGGTCCATTTTAATAATTAGCATTGCTAGTGTGTTCTAGGCATTAAAAGTAGCACAAATATATAGTACTCAATGTATATCACTATATACTGTGAAGTGTGCATGTGTCTATTCAGTGAAATGTATTTCCAGACAGCATACTTATTTTGAAATATCAGACTTAAATCCTTGGGATGTGTGGAGGCCCTGGACTTTGAGGGGCTGGGGGCCCATTTTAAAATCTCATCTTGGCCCATTCCAAACTTGCTATGCCCCTGGCAGTCACTACACATGGGTTTCTGCACAACACCTGCACAGAAGAAACTTCCATGTAGAAAATGTGTCTCTTGTAAATGGACCCTGAATTTTCCATCCTTGACTGGGATATTTGAGAGTTAGAGTCAATAATAAAAGAACAGCACACTGCTTGTGACAGGAAGGGGCAAATTACAACGATTTCTTAGTTTGGCAGGGGCTGGTTTTGGCCCTGGCAGAACTTGGCTGTCTTGCTGCTGTTTCAACTGCCTCTGTCTAGTGTGGCAAACTAATGTATCCTCCTCCCTCTTGATGTCAAAGTAAGCACTGGTGTGGTGAATGCACATATACCCCATCATGAGCCAACAGTCATCATAAGACAAAGGCTGGCAGGAATCATTCCCCCCCCCACCACCACCACCTTCTTCTTCCCCTATTTTGCTAGTGGCTATTTGGGCAGGTGATCCTCTAGGACAAAGTCATGTTTTTAAAAAAAGAATAAGATGAGACAGAGAAAATGACACTTGGAATCCTCGCATAACTCCTGACTGTTGTTCTAAGTCTTTTACAGAGATGGCTCATGTTTTCAGGTTTTGATCAACAACCATGTCTAGATGGTACAGTGTTCCTTTTAACAAGGATTTGCAGATATTGTTGACTACAAGTCCCATCATTCCTGTTTGGACAGGGGCGCAATTTCAGTGCTTGCCCTAGGCGCTATTTTCCCTAGTTACGCCTCTGTATGCACCTCTCCCTCACACTTTTCAAGCGGGCTGCTGCAGCTGAAAAGACTGTATACAGCAGCAACTGAGGAAGCCTGTGGACTACTGATGGGAGAGGGGAGACGTTACTGAAGGCTTTAACAATTCCCCCCATCAGCAAAGACAAAAACCATAGTGCCATAGTGTGTTTGTGCTCCTATGCACCAACACACACACACACACACACACACACACACACACACACACCACCCAGGACCTCCTCTGAGGCACTTTTGTTCTCCTCCAGAGCCCTCCCCCCGCCATACACTCACCTTCTCAAGGAGGAAATGGGATGGGGGAGGTGAGAGTGCTTGGCTCAATGGAGACATAGATTCCTTGATTCTCGCAGCAGCCTCTCTGAGCAGCAGCCAGACAGTAGCCATGTAGAGGCCACCCTGTTGCTCAGGCTGCCTGTGCCATTGCACAATTTGGGTCATTGAAAATTCACTACTGATTGAGCTGATCTATAGTCACATCTTGGGTTTCCTTCATTAATCTGAATTGGCATTAGCAATCTATAGAACTAAATCAAACGTTCTCAAAGTACAGGCCAGCAACATTCTTAGAAGCCAGGCTTAAATAATATCTAGGGTTAGACAGATGTCAAGTTGATGCCAGAAGATAATTCTTTATTTTGTGCAGAACATCCAACACATTTCAACTGTAGGTCTTCCTCAGGGGTACAAAAACAAATAATGGCTGCATTAGCATGTAATGTGAAACTGGAGTTTAAGGGACCAGAGGTTCCCAACCCTGTACATCCAAATGCAGGAAACTCTGGTTCTGCGAGGAGAGAGACCTGAGGTTTGCTTTTTAAAACTCTGATTTGTACACGCAGGCTGTAGTGATGAGTTTCTTCACCCTAGCCTGAGGTTGAACACAGCCTGTGTTACGTCCAAATGCAGAATAGCAGGCTGCGTTCCTTGTAACCTCAGGGAGGAAGCTCCTTCCTTTCTCCAGCCATGAATGGCTGTGTGGGCTGTTCTTCCTTCATGCAAGAAGGAAGCCCGCACAGCCAGTTCGCCTCCTCTCTTCATTCTAGCTCTCTGCAGACGCCCTGCTCTCCATAATGTTCCAAATCGGACAGGAGGGCTGGAGTGGGGTGGGGAATGGAACCACGGGTCCATTGGACCCATGGTCCCACATTATATGTTAATTGGGCCAATGTGTATGATAAAAATGGATAATAAAATGAATGCAAACTGCTAAAACAAGTAATAGACCTTAAAATAAAATATAAATCATGTAATTGATAACTGCGACGGGTTATTTCTGCTTGGTAGTGGATAGCCGATTCCCATACATACCAAGAGGAGACTGAAAGATCAAAGAAGCTTTGTTATTTCTGTAGAATAAACAAAGTGACCGTCAAGGGAATCGCTCCCCAAAACAAGATGGACCCAAGATGGTTTCCATCCAAAGCATTTATAAATGAATTGATACATCTGAATACATCATCATTCACAACAAGCCAGCCAGGCAGTCCGGCAGTACAGCTCCGGCTTACAATACTACCATTGTTAAAGGAGTGTTTATGCAGCCTCTAGGAGGCAGTTCAGATACCAGCATCATCACCTCTCCTGACCAGTAGGCCAGAACAAAGCAAGGCATAGAGAATCCATACTATGTTGCAAGTTACAAGGTCTTCAAGGCACAGTGTCTGAGAACCAAAGCATACTGAGCAGATTCTTTCCCACTGACATACATTCAGGAATATAAGATGGAGGGGACTCTTGCTCTCTTCAGCTACCATCAAAAAGGTGTAGCAAGAGCTCAGTTCTCCATTAACTATATACCCTAGGATCAATACATATAGATCAATATGAAATGCTTAGATTCACAGGGAACATAATCTATATATTTATTTCTCCTACGCATACCCATCGCTAATTCCATGTATGGCAGCTCTCGCAAGAGTTTACAAGGAGCTGCCAGACTAGTGACGGGGACGAAACTAGGGATGAGGAGGCGGCAGCGGGCTGGGCTGGCCACTGGGAGCAGGAGGTGGCGACGGGCCAGCTCTCCGGCCGGCACACCAGCCAGAAAACGCCAGGCGGGGTGGGGGCAGAAGAAGCGCGCTGCTCCTGCTAGTGGGCGGCCGGCGGGAGCAGGGAGCAGCGGCCCAGTCTGGCCGCCAAGAGCAGCAGGCGGCAGTGGCAGGCTGGCCACCGAGAGTAGGCGGCAGCGGCCCGGCCCAGCCACTGGGACTTGGCGGGCGGGCGGGCGGGTGGGAGGTGGTTTCAGGCCGGCTTTCTGGCCAGCCCGCCAGCCAGAAAGGGCCAAGCAGCGCGTGGGGGAGGGGGGAGCAGGCAGGCGATGAAGCAGGCCGGCGGAAGCGCAGATGGTCTGAGCCCGGCCCAGCTAGTATTGCATAAATAGCTCAACATCTATAGTGTTCTCATTATTTGAAATGGGGTATATTATGTATGCCTTTCTTACTTTATGGGTCTCTGTTGTTGTTGTTTTTGTAGTTTGGTGATTTTACTCAAATCACCTTTTAAAAGTTGTTTTATAGAAATGAAAGCCAGCTAAATTTGTTTTGTAGCTGAATGACATTTCCTCATTATCTACCCAGAATTCAACTTGAGTCTGACAGTGGCAGAGAATTAGGCCAGATTTTATACAGGGATTTTCTTCCAAAGCAGTGGGGCACTTTGATGTTATTGCAAGTATGATGGCTAACAATGAAAAATCACTGTCTGTGTATGTCTACACTTGTCATTTGACATGATTTCTCTGTAGCTGCATCAAGTTTGAATCAGCCCTGGGTTGTATCTCTCTCAAGACTTACGAATCCCAGGGCAAATGCATCAAGTGACTAAGATTTTTTTAAAGATAGTATAATTGCACTTGAACTGTCATTACACTTGACGGGAAATTTGTTCTGTTGGAACATCGTCACAATTACTTAAACTGCTGTGACACGCCTTTGCCTGGAGGCTAATACTTACTTTCGGGCAAGTAATAGTCTGGAAGCTGAATCTGTTCTCCTGGGGCTTACCATTTGTCCCCCAGCGGATTCCCAGTTGGGCAGAAAAATCCAATGGTCCCAATACGTGGGCAGTCCACTAAACTAAGTACAGTGCTGAGAAAAAGTTTGTGAACCCCAATAACAAGAATCACACTGCAAGGTCTTACCATGATACCCTTGCATAACTGAAACCAGTCTTTCTTAATGCAATAAAAGGGCTTGAATTAAACAATGCTGTATTTCTTGAGACACAATAATGTACAAAGTGGGAACAATGAAACTAATTCAGGATCAGTCTGTGAGATAGTAAGTGAACCCCTAGTGCTGTTAGAACAGTTAAGGGGCTATCAGGTGCCTAACTAATTGGGTTGGGTAACAAGCAAACAATCCTGCAGAGGAAAGCTGCATGGCAACATTTGGGCATCCTGTCCTATATAAAGGTCCTAAAAGTCCAGAGTTAGGTTTGTACCATGACAGTCAGTGGGAACTCATCATGCCACGATCAAAAGAAATTCCAGAGGACCTACGAAAAGTGGGGTTGCGGCTCATTTGTCTGGTCAGTGTTACAAAGCCATTTCTAAGCATTTGGAGTTCAATCCATCCACTGTCAGACAGGTAGTGGAAAAAGCTGAAGACCTCAGTGATTCTACCCAGGAACAGACGTCCTGCCAACATCATCCCAAGATCAACCGAGAAAATCATCCATAAAGTCACAAGGAACCCCAGACTAACATCTCAAGATCTGCAGGGCTCTCTCTGTGTGGCTGATGTGAGGGTTCATGAGAGGATTCATCAGGAAAAAACTGAATGGGAATAGTGTTCATGGGAGGATAGCGTGGTGGTGGAGGCATTATGGTTTGGGCTGCTTTGCTGCATCAGGACCTAGACGGCTCGCCATCTTTTATAAATGTTTCCCTTGTAAACACGAAAAAATCTTATGCTGATTTAACTAAGATTTTATTCAGAAGCAACTCCATTTTTATCCTTCTCCTTTCTCTTCCTTTTCTTTCTGACTCCTCCTCCCCACACTCTCTACAGGATCCTCACTGGGACAAATGACCAATCAACAAAACACAAAGGTTTTGCGTTTAACTAGAAAGAATACAGCACCATCATTGAGGGAACCATGAATTCAGCTGCAGATCAGAAAATTCTAGAGCACAATGTCAGGCCATCTGTCTGTGAACTGAAGCTGAACCAAAAGTGGGTCATGCAGCAAGAAAATGACCCTAAACATTCAAGTAGGTTACCACAGAATGATTGAAGAAAAAGAGATTACATTGAGTTGGAGTGGCCAACTCAAAATACCAACCCAAACCCTCTTTAAATGTTGTGGCAAGACCTGAAGCAAGCTGTTCATGCATGAAAGCCCTCAAAAGTCACATTGCTGAAACAGTTTTTGATAGAAGAATGGGCCCGGATTCCTCCAAACCGATGTGAAAGACTGATCTCCAATTACAGGAAACGTTTTGTTGCAGTTATTGCTGCTCTAGGAGGTGCCACCAGTTACTGAGTGAAGGGTTCACATACTTTTCCACACAAGGATGTTTGTTGTTGAATCTTTCTTTTGGAGGAATATTCAAAATATATCCTTTTTGCCTGAGTTACTTATTCAATGGGGTTGCCTTTCTCTCTTATCAGGGTTTAGCTTGGGATCTAATAATGTTTGAATAAGAATTGTGCCAACATACAGACCATCCTAGGGGGTTGACAAACATTTCCACAGCACTGTATTTTTCTTGCATGGGTAAGGTATCTACTTTCTCTTTATAAATCTGAAAAAAATATGTTGTTGATGTCATTAGTTGTTGTTTTTAATTATGTCCAATCTATGATGGACATAAACTTGACTGAAGTCAGAGGATGGACAGGTATTTCAGTGGTTACTAATCTGAGGTCTATAAGCCACCTCCAACCTAAGAAGCCTCTAAATACCAGTTGCAGGGGAGCAACAGCAGGAGAGGGCATACCCTCACCTCTTGCCTTTGGGGTCGGCTTCTCGGAGGCTACTGTGTGAAAGGGTGCAGGACTGGATGGGCCTTGGGCCTGATCCAGCAGGGCTGTTCTGACATTCGAATGTTCATTATTCTATTGTTTTAAAAACTATAAGCAACTTTACAGTATGGAAATGAAGACAGAGAGGCAAAGGGGTGGAGAGAATCAATGGAAGAGGAAGAATGACAATTTAGTGATCTCACGTCTTCATGAGTATTTTTCCAGTATTTGGGGCTGTATAGTTTTCATATGTGACAATCCAGTGATTGATTCTGTTCTATGAATAACCTGCACTGCCTGTTGAATAATTACCCTTTCTCTTGTTCTACTATATGTAGTTGAGTCTAAATATTTGTAAAAATATTTGTCGTCTTCAGTAGATATTTCAGTAGTCCTCAATGACAAACAGCATTAAATATTTCTGTAGAAATACTATCTGATTGAATTCAAATATTAAAATTTAAATTGTGATTATTTTTGTCTCTATATGTTTATCATTCATATGTACATGGAGAGGTAAGGAGAAAGCCGGTAAGAGAACGAAGTACAACTTACAAAACGTTTTCTGCTGAGTGGAACTTTAGAATTTCCATTGATTTTCTTTTCAGCTTACCTCTATAAAACGTTATTAATGATGGCCTTCTTGTGTGTAGATTTTATTCTTTGTAGAAATATAGGGATTCATCCTTTCATTCATCTCAGTTGCCTGGTCCCAAGATAGATATCTGTCATTGATAAAAAGAAGGGCAAAGATAGAGGAAGTCATTCATTCCCATAGGCAGTGCATACACATCTCTTTCAAACAGGACAAACCTGTCCACATTAACCAGTTGCCGTTTCTGTGTAATTTCTGCTGCGATTCATCATTTTCAATTATCTGACCTACAGACAGGTATATTTTCTTTGCTAAAGCAAAGATAAAAATTCTAAGTTCACATACCCACAAACTACAATGGTCTCTTTCATATTAAACAGGACAAACCCATTTGTATCATCAATCTGTGTTTCCCATGTAAAATCTGCTGCTCTTATCTATTGTATGGTAGTCACCACAGAGGGTGGAGTCACCTCCAAGTGGAAAGACATTACTAGTGGATCATGCAACATGTCAAGGTAAAGTGTGCCGTTGAGTTGATTGCTGGCGACCACAGAGCCCTGTGGTTTACTTTGGTAGAATACAGGAGAGGTTTACTATTGCCATCTCCTGTGCAGTATGAGATGATGCCTTTCAGCATCTTCCTATATCATTGCTGCTCGATATAGGTGTTTCCCATAGTCTGAGAAACAAACCAGCGGGGATTCGAACGGGCAACCTGTGGTTTGCTTGTCAAGTCATTTCCCTGCTGCACCATTAAGTGGCAGGGCAACATGTAGGTCCAGGTTTTTGTGTTGCTCCCAGTACCTGGCACTAAATGAAAGTGTGGAACAAAACCTGTTATGATGATATACAGGGTTCTAGTGCAAATTCTCAGTTTGCATGGGAGCTCCCATGTACAAAAAGAAACCTTTTTGGTGGCAAAAAGAAACCTTTAACTCAGCCCTTATCCTTTCACAATAAAAGACAAGGACATCAGGATGGTCCAACAGTAGAGGTTGGAGAAGAAACCAGATTTGGTCTGACACCACTTCATCTTCATGTGCCTCTTTCTATTGCACTCGCAGGTGGTGCTTCCTACCCAGTTGGTTGTTCCAAGATAATGCCTCCTTTTCAAGTTGGCTTGGCTTCCAAGTTGCTTATGTGGTCAAAGAACAAACTGATTGAAGTAAGTTGCAAGTCATAAGTCATTAATAGGGATGTGCATGTAACGCAGGTCCATACCTGTTCCTCCTCCACTGGCCACCACAGGAAGTTCGGCAGTGCTCCCTCCAGCTAAGACAGCGTGCCGCTGGGGTGTTTCCCAGCTGTCCTCATGCGACAACTGCCTCCAGGCAGGCAGTTAGGGAGGTTATGCCTTCTCCTGATGATGTTGACCTGGGTGCTTTCCAGCTTAGCTGCTCAACAGTCGCAAAATGCTTTTGTTCAGGCAAATCACATTCAAAATGTGATCAGTCTCACGAAAATTAACAACCTGAAAAAACAGCAATTTCATTACGCCAGATATACATTATATTGCTGCAATTAAATTCGAAACAAGGCATTGGAAATATGAACAGCCCCCTGCTGTCAGCAAAGGGACTGTGTGTCACAGCACAGGAAGTGTGGAAGCACACTTCAGAGATACGTTGTGACCCCGTTGCAGGGTGTAATCTGGAAAGCGCTATGGAGAAATAGATTTGGGTGTCATCAGCATACCGATAACACCCTGCACCAAATCTCCTGATGATCTCTCCCAGCTGTTTCATGTTTCCAATGGCTTTACTCTTATGTAACACAATTTGTAAAAACCCTGATTTTACTGCATTCATGGACAGATATGGAAATTGGCAGGGATGTTATAAGCCAAAAATGCATAAACAATATCACAAATCACAAATATTACAATATCACAAATATGATAAGAAAAGATTTTGCATGTAGAAATCAGTAATGGTGCCAATCTGTGTGTGCGTGCATCTGCGTGTGTGTGTTGTGTGTGTGTGTGCACACACTCACACAACTATATATAAATATGGCTGCCTATTAAAAAAACAACTGCATTCTAATTGTAATATTCACCACAGACCAAGGTTAAACTGAAAAAAATAGCATTCAAATTGTATGGAATATATTTTATTAGATGGAATTAAGCATCAGTATTTGCAGCAGAACATATTTCTTATGAAATTGAAATTATTTCTGTTGTAAATGTATCGTAAATAACAATGTTTTACGTTACTATACAGTCCAACAACTGGTTCTTATGAGGAACACAATATTGAACACAATATATAACACAATATTGAAATAGTTCATAAAAAAGGTTTATGAATTAACAAAATAATCCAAACATGTACAGCTACTCAGTCCAGTGCAGTTGAGACCACTTTTACTTCACCCCTTCCTTTGCAGTCAACCTTGCAGGCACATTTCGTAAGCTCCTTGAAGCATCCTGTGACAGGAAGAAGTGTTGTCCAAAGGTTTTCCCCATGCGCCTTGCTCTTTTGTCCATCCCCATTCAGCAGGACTTGCCATGTTTGGTTTGCAAGCAGTTGCTTGCCGCATACTGTTCCTGCCTGGTATACAGTCTGCTTTGAATACAGTAAGAGGGCATCCTGGATCAGCAGAATATCAAAATAGGATTTTTGTTTTCTTGCAAAAAGTTCCAGTCTTGCATCACTTACAGGCCCAGCCGTATTAACTCTGTTATACATGATTGCCGCAAACCTCTCTGAGATGTGAAGATCTTAGTCTTCAACTACTGCCAGGATGCTGACTGAGTTTTGTGAAAACACTTAACACATCATCAAACACATTCTATGCATGCCATGCAGACCTCTTGCCTTTGGCACAAAATGATGATAGGTAATGGTATCACACCCAGTGGATACCTGGAAGAAGGGTAGTCCACTATTTTTATCAGGCCCTAATGTGTCCGCGATCTCATGGACCGGAATCCTTCAGTGCTTTGTGCCTCTTCCAAAAGAAACCCACACAGTCTGAAGGCCAAGCTCCTTTAGTGATGGCAGAACTGATATGGCAATGACGTCTGTGTCGTTCACTTTGATAAAAACATTCTTGCAACTCAATTTGACCGCATTTTTGGCATGGATAAATCTGTGTGTCAGCCTCTTAATATGAGCAAGGAGCCAAATTATCTTAGCAGATATCTTAATTGCTGAATAGGTTGATAGAATAAGTTTTCATACTTACATTGTTTAGTCCACCCATGAGTGATTTGAACTGTTCTCTACTTCTGTTGTGTGAAAAAATTACGTTTTATATTGCAACACCATATATATATATATATTTGTTTTTAGCCACCATCTTGGATTTTTGGCATGGTGATCCTTACTTTTTGAAATTAAGGACATTTCTGCCAAATCTCAGATTTGTATCACTATGATGCAGATTTTAAAAAATGGCTTTGTTTTTTACATTTTATATCGCTACACCCTATTTATTTTTAGCTACCATCTTGCATTTTTGATATGGCAAAACTTACTTTCTGAAAACAAAAATATCTGACAACATTTCTGCCAAATCTCAGGCTGGTGTCACTGAGGCGATCTACACGAGCAGTGTGGAGAGCATTAACGGGCTCTGCGGGGAAAGCGGGCTGAGCAGATGAGCAGGGAGCTGTCCCTGGGCAGCCGGACTGGCCACCCACACAACCACCGGCTCTGTCACAGAGTCGGTAGGGGCAGCAGGGATTGGGGGCCACCCAACGGCCGGAAGTCCCAGGAAACCCCACACAAGCGCAGGGGGCATTCTGGGGAGATTCCCCGAGGCCGGGTGGCTGCTTGTTGCCTCCTGATTGCGGGGTCTACTCATGTGTTGCCACAGTGCAGAGCTGCGCCATGGTGGCACACAATCAGTAGAATGGTAATCAGTAGAACTTAACCTCATTTAAGGGGGGGACTGAAGTGGGCTTACCACTGGGAGCCGTCCTAGTTCCCACGACTGCAGGAAAGCGGGCAACATAGCTGACAGCATTTCAGCCAAACCTCATGATCTTATGGGCAGTGGGGAGTGGCCTGTGTTCAGAATACAGCAAGGGGAGAGTGCAAAGGGAGAGCGGCCTGTGTTCAGAACACAGGCAGCCCTCCCACTCTTGGCGCATGCTCGGCAGCTCGCTCTTCCCTCAGGTCAGGGCTCCCTTGGTGCCGGCCACCAGCCACCTCCTTCTGTTGTTCACTGTGCCCATCCTTCTTCCATCGGTTGGGCTTGAGCAATGGAAGAAGGATGAACAGAGCCACGTGAGTGGCCTAAGGAGGTGGCTGGTGTCAGCCACTTACCTGGCTGCATTCATTCTCCTTCCAGGCACCTGGCCGATGGAAGGAGGATGTGCACAGCCAGGGGAGGTGGCTCCAAAGCAGGTGGCTGGCTGTGACAGGTGACTGAAGGCAGAGGGTGATGGCAGCTATGGGACCTCCAACCTTGGGGAGTGGGGAGCTCTGCAGTTTCTCCTGGAGGCTCAGAGGCTCTGCAACGAAGGGTTAGACAGGTTCTTCGAATCCATCGACCTGCCCCTGCTTACAAATACGTGAAGAATTCAGGGTTTTTTTAATATTTAACTGCCCCGCTAGCAGGACACTGACCTGGAGTTGCCAGGGATTGAACCTGGGACTTTCTGCATGCAAAGCAGCTGGATTGAATGCTTCTCAATTATTATTATTATTATTATTATTATTATTATTATTATTATTATTATTATTTTAAATGCTCAGTAGTAAAGAAGCATAGCAGATGCAAGGGGCTTGGCCTCCCCTAGTCTAACCTGTCTGTTGGACTGGCCTGACTTGCCTGCTAATGTTTAAAATATATATATATAAAAAAATTAAGGTTTCAATTTGTGGGTGATTTTTAAATCGTTAACTTGTTTTAAGTTTTTGTATATATTTTAACTTGTTTTATGCTATTGTTAACTGCTCAGAGACAAAAGTTTGGGGCGGTGTACAAATATGATTGATCAATCAATCAATCAATCAATCAATCAGTCATGGCAGTGCTGCTGAAGAAGTGAAATCCATCAGTGCTGCATTGCCCATTGCTAACCAGTAAGCTATCTTATTAAGCCCTAGAAAGCTTACCAGGTGACAGTGGGCAGCAGCAGACTCTTCTTCAGCAGTGGTGGAATTTTAGTATTCCCAGATGTCCCATGGCTATGACACATGTCAAGGGCCAAGGTATCTGGGAATTGTAAAATGGCGCCACTGCCCATGGCAATGCTGAAGAAGGAGCTGCTGCTGTCACCATTGCCTCTGCCGCCTGGACTGATAAGCTTAGCCCAATTGCAGGGAGCTTATGGCCATGGTAGTAACTTGTTCCTCTGCCCCACTGCCTGTGGCAGTGCCACAGCCACCATAGTCTAGTGCTCAAGTTTCTCCAAAGTGAAGTTCGAAAGAGAATTTCAGGGTTCCTTTAAGGAGAAATCAAAATTCAAAGAGGAGTTTTAGGCTTCCTCCAAAGGAAAAACATTGAAGATTTTTCTGACTGCTTTTCCACACCCCGTGTGTGGCAACTTGCTCAGCCAGGAGTCAGGGGGCACCTGCTGAGGGCTTTGCCGGGAAGCCTTCCAAAACCTGACTCTGGCCCTGGTTGAGAAGAATCCCTTTGCTTCAGGAAATTCTAGGAATGCTTTACTTGGGGCTAAGGCATGAAGTCAGCACATTGGAAGCAGAAAAGCACACCACATACAGTTTTGCTGGCACTTTAGAAGAAGAGGAGAGCGCTTCAGTCGCGAAGAAACAGTTTTATGTGGCAAACCAGGCCACTGAGTAAAGGTTGTGCTGAAGAATTTGGCCCTAATACCTATATTAAACACACAGTTTGACATTACTAATCTAAATAAAGCCAATAAAACTATTGACACAGGTGAGTAAGGGTGTGTATAGTCAAGAATTCCCCACATCCTTCTCCTGGCTCTGTGGCAACAGACCTGCCCCAGAGACAACCTTTCCTCCATGCAGAGTTGTGATTGCATGGAGCCCCCTCTGCCAGTATCCAACCCAGCTTTTCTCAAGAAAGTAAGCAAAGCAGGGGTGGAACCACCATTGAGCAGACGGGTTCCAAGAACCCAGGCCGCTGCCCCTCAGGGGCTGCACCCCGTGCCCCAGACACGGCCTCTGTGTCTGATGTAAGAATCAGGGGGCATGATTTAGCTCCCAAATGGGGCCTTTAAAAGGCAGGGAGAGTCGCTTTGGCCATGCTGCGAATGCAGCGCTGGCTGGTTTAACTCCCAAACAGAGCCGCGTGGCCTTGTTTGGGAGCTAAACCATGCCCCCACGTCTGACATTAGATGCCGGGGGCGTGGCTAAATGCTCCCTGCATCTGACATAATATGCAGGGGGCGGGGCTAGGTGTCCGTGGCAGTGGCAAAACCCGGGCTGCTGCTGACCTCCCTCTGCCCTTGAAGCAAAGCCACGCATGGCATGTACATGACCAAGAAGTTAAGCATGGCAGAAAAGCAAAAATAGATCAGGGGGAAAGTGCACAAGTTACCAAAGCTGAGAGATGGCAACAAACACAATCTTCTTTCTCTTTCTCTTTCTCACTGGGCCCATTGAAATGTCATGTGAAACCTTGGGTAGATGAACGTGTGGTTAATCCGCGAAACTGGGAATCATCCCGCAGACAGCTGTTCGACCATGTTTCGCAACTCCTGGTTTCTGGGCAGAGGGACCCCTCTCTTTTCCTGCTCTGCTGAAGCTGCACCGCGGCAAGCTTCACACTGTGCGTGTCGCCAGATTGTGGGCAAGGTGGCAGGAGATCAGTAAAGTGGCAACCATTGGCCACAAACTCTGAGGGGGCATGCTCAGTGCGATCATGCCTTTTGGGCATTAATCACCCACCCTCCGCATGGAAGAGACATTTTAACCCTTTCCTTACACCACTTGCACCACTGCCCTTGCAAGAGCTCCGCAGATACGAAATCTCACTCATGAACAATTATTGATACTGGGGGATGGTGAGGGGCACTAATTTTCTGTTACTCCGGACTGAAATCTTACTGAAGGGATTGTACTGACTTCCTAGGAAGGAATATGTACTGTATATGTCTTATGGTAGCAAGCATGACTTGTCCCCTTAAGCTACTCAGAGTCTACCCTGGTTGCATACGAAAGGGAGACTAGAAGTGTTTGCACTGTAAGACATTCCCCTCAGGGGATGGAGCTGCCACTCTGGGAAGAGCATCTACATTCCAAATTCCCTCCCTGGCATCTCCAAGATAGGGCTGAGAGAGATCCCTGCCTGCAACCTTGGAGAAGCCTCTGCCAGTCTGTGTAGACAATACTGAGCTAGATGGACCTATGGTCTGACTCAGTATATGGCAGCTTCCTATGTGCCTATCAGGGCAGGCAAAAGATCCTGGGGTTTGGTCCACTGTGACCAAAAAATGCACTTGGACTCACAGACCTGGGCCAAGCTGTCCAGGAAGCCCCAAAATACTCTTTCCCCTGTGCTGGCTTGCTGGCCAGGGACTGGCCCTCTCATGAGAGGGCCAGTTCACCATAGAAAAGCACAGGCACCATGTGCTTCAGCTCTCCATTAGACTTCATTCTTATGAGGTAGGCCACCCAACTATAGGGCCCCCCACTGATGTGGGGTTCCTTGTGTCTCTGGTTAATAATAGAACTCATACTCCATACCTTCCGTTCTCCACTCAGCTCTTCCAAACTTCCAAGGAGTGCGGTCCACTTCATTTGTCTGAGTGGTTTGGAGTGGGCAGAGTTGGGAAAGACCGGGGATTGCTCCTACATCAATAGCAAAACAGGCTAGGCTGGGACTGGCGTTGCGGCATATGTGAGTCGGCTGTCACAGGGCATCCTGTGGCAGAGCACCCAAGGATTAGAGTGATCCCTGGCAAGCCAGGTGGCCATTCAGGGCCAATAAAGACATGGCTATGTGCTGGGGAGAGACAAGGTTGTCAGAGGGAGCTCTTGGACTCTTGGTTTGTGGCAGTTGCCGAGATTGGGGAAAGTGTTGCTGAAGTACCCTTCCCCAGGGCTTGCAGGGATCTGGCAACCGGGCTGGGTGGCAACAGCCCGCATGCTTGCCTCCTTGCCCAGGCATTCTCATGAGAGAGGCTCAGCACCTGCACATTCCGCATTTGTGTGAGTGGGACCCTTTGCACATACAGCTCTGTGCTCCTCAGGCTCCTTTGATAACACACTGCAAACCTGATGACGGGTGGGGAGAGCGGACAATGGCTATATCAGTAACATGGGCATGCATGGCCGACCCAGTTTTCCTTTCTCCTCCATGTGTGCAGTCAGTCAGTGTTCAGTCCTGTGGGAGTGGGGGACATCTGCAGAGGGCTCATGAGGAACTTGGGTGTTGTGTGCAGAAAGGAGTGCTTCCTTTTGTTGGTCCAGGGCCAAAGCTCCAACCAACTTCGTGGGGTGACTGCAGAGCAAGTATTGGGAGAGAGGAGGGCCTTCCACTTCCACACTCGGTTCCTTTAGCAGAGCTGAGGCATTGCTTTCCCACTATCCGCTGTCAATGGAGTGAAAATGACGGTTCCACACGACACCTGCTATATTGCAATATCTGTCTCAATCATGAAGGAAAGGCGGGGAATCAGAGGGAATATATATCCCTCTGATATCTATTCCCTCTGCGGGGAATAGATATCCTAACATCAAACACTGGATGTTAGGATATATACTGTATATGCCGGAAGTGGTGGATTGCCATTATTCTTCAACATCCACTGTTTGGGATCTCCCCAAGGCAACTCATAGGAGGAAGGGGCGGAAGAAGAGAACCCAAGGCTCGAAAAGTAAATCAGATCTCAGCATTTTCTTTTTGCACTGAGGCACAAGTAGCTATCACACATATTTTCATTACATTGTTACATGTGAACTGGGAGGGGGTGAGGCTTCCTGTTGTACCACCCCTCAGAGAGCTTTGCTGCAAATTAGTAGATACCTCAGTGCAGGTGAAGGGGTTTTTCCTTTCCCTTCTCTAATCTTTTTTGGCTTGTGCAGAGCTGTGGAACTCGGAAAGCACCAAGACCTCTTGTTCCACAGCTTCATGCAAGCCAGGAAAGGCTGCGTAACAGCCACTGTCTTCAGCCTAGAGCAGTGAGTGCTAAGATGGTCTCACTCAAGCGTCACCACCACACACATGGCACCATGAAGGATGGAATGTGGGTCAGAAGGACAATTGCCACACAATAGGTGTTGTCATCAGGGCTAAGAGCATTGCCATCAGCCACCAGATATTTATATCACACACCCCGTGGGTTCTGCCCATTTGAAGCAAAAAAGATAACACTGTTGCTTTATCACAATATTAAACAGACTAGTAACTCTGCATTTCAGTATTAAAATAATTTAATCAGTAGTGTGTGTACAAAAATATGTTCACAGTATTCAAAACTGTAGTTCTATAAATTATTATTATTATTATTATTATTATTATTATTTTACACAGTCAGACAGGTGTTATTGACTGGTTTGTTTTATCCAGACATCGAGTCCTTCCCAAGGACCTGGGATGCCAGAATTTTAATGTCAATGTTGTTGCTGTTATAGATATCATCGCAGAATATAGGCTGTTCCCAGTAAAGCTGCTTTTTGTAATTGGCTGATGGTGATTTCTGTGGCCCCTATGGTGTTGAGGTGCTCTTCAAGGTCTTTTGGAACTGCACCCAGGGCGCCAATGACCACTGGGATTACTTTGGTCTTTTTCTGCCAAAGCCTTTCAATTTCGATTTGTAGATCTTTTTATTTGGTGATTTTTTCTATTTCTTTTTCTTCTGTTCTGCTATCCCCTGGTATTGCTATGTCGATTATTTTGACTTGTTTTTCTTTCTTCTCGACTACAGTGATATCTGGTGTATTGTGTGGCAGATGTTTGTCTGTTTGTGGTCGGAAGTCCCATAATATTTTTACATCTTCATTTTCTTCAACTTTTTCAATTTGATGGTCCCACCAATGTTTGGCTACAGGTAGCTTGTATTTTTTGCAGATGTTCCAGTGTATCATCCCTGCTACTTTGTCATACCTTTGTTTGTAGTCAGTCTGTGCAATCTTTTTACAACAGCTGATTAGGTGGTCCACGGTTTCATCTGCTTCTTTACAAAGGTGGCACTTGCTGTTTGTGGTTGATTTTTTGACTTTTGCTCTTATTGCATTTGTTCTTAGTGCCTGTTCTTGTGCAGCCAGTATTAAACCCTCTGTTTCTTTCTTCAAGTTGCCATTCTTAAGCCATTGCCAGGTCTTGGTGATGTCTGATTTTCCACTTATATTGTGCAAATATTGACCATGCAGGGGCTTATTTCTCCATTTTTCTGCTCGGTTCTTGACTTGTTCTTTCTTGTAGGCCTGCTTTGTTTCATTGGTGTTGAATAGTTTCGCATTATTGACCATTTGAAGTGCATCTTCTTCACCGTCCTTGATATATTCTTCAAGGCCTCTTTTCTCCTCCTCTTTTCTCCTCCTCCTGTTTGATGGACTTGCAGCATTCCTCTTCCACCTGAGCTGCGAGGGAGGTATAGCCTATCGACATCACTGCGGGGGTGCAGAGCATGATTGATGGCCATGATTTTCCTGGTCTTACCATCTAGCGTCTCTAGCTCTGCCTGGGTCCAGTCTATTATTCCTGCAGTGTAACTGATAACAGGTATAGCCCAGGTGTTTATGGCTTGTATGGTGTTCCCACCATTGAGTTTGGACTTGAGGGTTTTTCCAACTCTCCTGATGTATTCACTTCCAATTTTTCTTTTAACTTCAGTGTGTGCAGTGTTATCAGCCTGGAGAATGCCCAAGTATTTGTAATGTTCTTTCTCTTCCAGGTTCTTGATCTTGCTTCCATTGGGCAGTTCTATTCCTTCTGTTTTTCTTATTTTTCCTCTGTTCATTATTAATGCAGCACACTTGTCTAGTCCAAACTCCATTGCTATATCGCTACTGAATATACGGACAGTGTTTAGCAGTGATTCGATTTCTGACTGGGACTTTCCATACAACTTCAGATCGTCCATGTACAGCAGATGGTTGGTTTTACTGGATGTTTTGGATGTTTGGTATCCGAGGCCTGTTTTGTTTAGTATTTGTGAAAGTGGGGTCATGGCGATTAGGAACAACAGAGGGGATAGTGAGTCCCCTTGGAAAATGCCTCTTCTAATGCTAACCTGTCCAAGTGTCTCGCCATTGATTGTTAACTGTGTACTCCACATGCTCATTGCTTTTTTTTATAAATATCTGAATGTTTTTGCTGACACCAGTTGTTTCTAAACATTTTAGTATCCATGTGTGAGGCAATGAATCGAAGGCTTTCTTGTAGTCAATCCATGCAACACTTAGATTGGTTTTCTTCTCTTTTCTGCAACTTTTGCTGGGTCTTTCATGATGAGATGAGTTTTCCCAGTTGTTAGCCATTGTTTAGTATCACCTCCTTGCAAAATGTGATTGAACTGTTTTGATAGTTGTTTATGAAGGCTTGTTAGGTGTTTAAGCCAAAAGCCATGCAGTTCATCATCGCCTGGCGCAGTCCAATTTTTAATTTTCTTTGCTCTTTCACTGATTAATTCTGGTGTTATTATTAGATCTTGCATGGGTTGGTTACATTTTTTGACCTCTTTCATCCAGCCTGCTTTTTTATTATAATCTATTGGATTGTCCCATAATTTCCCCCAGAATTGCACTGTTTCTTCTTTATTTGGTGTTTCTAGGTTTCTTGCAGTTTCTCCTTCTATGCTTTGGTAGAAACGTCTCTGATTCGACTGGAATTGGCGATTCTGCCTATGTTGTGTAATTCTGGCTTCGTATCTGCTAATCTTCTTTGACACTGCTGTTATTTGGTGCTTTATTATTTCCAGGACTTCTCTAATTTTCCTTGAATCTAGGTGGTATTTTTGGATCAGATACTGTTTGGTGTTTTCATTCTTCAGCTTCTTGTCTTTCATATCTTTCCATTTACTAGCATCTGATCTAAGCCTGGAGATTTGATTTTCTAATCTAATCTTCCATTTAGGTGATGTACTACTTTCTTCTTTTACAGGTCCACTGATCTTATATCCGAGCTCTTGTGTAGTTATTGTTGCTGCACTGTACATTAGTTGGTTTGTTTCTTGCAAATTATCGGTTGTTATTTCTGCAAGTGCAGCACTGACATCTTTTAATGCCTGAGCGAGTTGTTTTTTGGCAACTGTTTTTAGCGCTGGAAGTCGAACCCTGGTGGTTGTTTGGTTCATGTGCTCATTTATTTTTTGCTTTAGTTCTTCTTGCTTTTCTGTTAAATGGCATTTGGGTTTTTGAGGTGAAGGCAAAGGGGTGGTTGCCTGGTTTTGATTTTGAAACAGTTCAGCAACAGTGGCATCCTCGATTTCCAACACCAACACCAACATCATCATCATCATTACTAGTATTTTTAAGCCCGTTAAAATAACGGGCGCTAGTAGCCTTTTTCTTTCTTTCTTTCTTTCTTTCTTTCTTTCTTTCTTTCTTTCCTTCCTTCTCCCTCCCTCTCGCCCTCCTTTCCTTCTTTTTTCTTTCTCTCTCTCCCTCTTTCCTGCCTTCCTTCTCTCTCCCTTTCTCCTTTTCTTCCTTCCCCCTCTTCTCCCTCCCTTCTTTTTTCTTTCTCTTTCCCTCTTTCCTTCTCTTTCTCCCTCTCTCTCCATTCCTTCCTTCCTTCTCCCTCCCTCTCGCCCTCCTTTCCTTCCTTTTCTCTCTCTCTCCCTCTTTCCTGCCTTCCTTCTCTCTCCCTCTCCCTCCTTTTCTTCCTTCCCCCTCTTCTCCCTCCTTTCTTTTTTCTTTCTCTTTCCCTCTTTCCTTCCTTCCTTCTCTCTCTCTCTCTCTCTCCATACCTTCCTTCCTTCCTTCACACCCAGCACAGTAGAAGCAGCGGACCTGCCTCGCCTCGCTGCCCCGCTCTCCCTAGCTTGCCCTTGACACCCTCACTCTCCACCCTTATCCTTGCCGTACATGTGCCCGGCTACCTGATGAGAAAGCAGGACGCAACTGCTGAAGAGTCGCCCTATCCCTTCACCCGATTCTTCCTCTTCGACCTCCCCCACCGTCGCCGCTGCAGAGCCCAGCAGCGTGTCTCCCTGGATGGCCCGCGGAAGGCGCTCAGCCTCGCCGCTGCTCGTCGCACAGCGCGGGGGCTCGGTGGCCATTTCCTGGGGCGGCCTCCGCGGCGGCTCCCGCAGCCTCCCCATCTTCAAGGACCCCAGCCGCTGCCGTCAGCTGTCCTGGCAGGGCCCGCGGCTCCATCGCGCACCCCCGGCCGTCCCTCCGCCTCTGGGAGCGAAACTGCTCCTTCGTTGGCTCCGACGCTTGGCTCACTGGCTGACTAAGCAGCTGCCAGCCCGCCGCCTCCTCCCCACCGAGTTCCGAGCTCCTTTTCGGCGTTTGCTGCTGGCGAACTGCAGGCAGCGGCAAGTCTGCTCTGGCTGGGGGTGAGATTTTTGCGGGACCCGGACGGAGCCCTCAGGGGCGGGCTGGGCATTGGTGGCCATGAAGGGGAGTGGGGCGGGGGTCGCCAGTTGGTCGCATGGCCGGGGGTCGCATGCCCGCCGGTGCGGCCTAACGGGTTTCCCCCTCTCGCAAGCGGAGCGCGTTTTTCAATGTGACTGTGTGTGTTTTTAACTGTTGGAATTGTCTGTGCTGCAGTCCAACATGGCCGCCTGGTCCTGGCGGTCGTGTCTCCCTCGGCGTGTTCTGGGCATGTGCTCCGCGCATGCCCAGAACACCTGAGGGAGACACGGACGCACGCCAGGCATTTGACACGGACGCACGCCAGGGATTTTTATTATAGAGGATTATTATTATCGATATGTATATGATGATTTTCAACAAAAAATATTCCCAAAGTGGTTCACAGAGGTAAAGAAACAGGACAGTTCCCTATCGAAAAAGGGCTCACAAAGGAGACACCACAACAGCCACTGGAAAGACGATGTGCGGGTCTTGGATAGGATCTCCCACTGCTAAATAAAAGAGCCACCGCTTTAGAATATGCCTCTTTGCCCTTTTAAGAAGGGATCATAAATACATAAATAAAGAAATAGGTCACCTCACATACAGCTGTGGCAATTTGGAATGTCTTTTCTTGGTAAGGAACTCTCAAGTAAGGAAAACTCAGTCATTCTTTGGCAAATCATTAAATAAACATTCCACCCAACTTTAATATTACAATTTTTAAAACCCATATGAGACACACAAGAGTTCAGGTGTAATAAATAATATTTCAAATATGGTAGCATTAATAAATAATCAGTCGGAAAGGCTCACACTATTGCCAATTGGCTTAGCATAGTAGCTTTGCTGTAAATACAACTATTGCAGCTGCATTGAGTAATACATTCTGCTTTCCAAAAGGCCTTCATTTCCCATCTCGTTATCTTCATGCTTTCAGGGTATGTGGTTTCTCTGAGCCGTACCCCCATACCCTCTCTGACCCATACCCTCTTATGTAATATAAATAAGGAACCAGCATTCCTGGTTTAAAGTGACTTTTAAAAGAGGCTGGATTGAAACGGCTCCGCTTCTTTCAGTGAAGCAAGACGTGAGGGATGCAGAAGCTCTCCTTATAGCTGTGGTTCGATATTGGCTTGAGCCCTGGAAAAAAGGGGAGGAGAAGAGGTTAGAAAACAGGCACTCAGAAAGGCTCAAAAATACTTAAACTGAAATAAGCAAAATGGTTTTACTAATGCGTAGTATCATTAAGGGTCTGGGTGAGTTTTAAATAGCAGGTGGCAAAGGTGAGACGTGGAGAAATGATCCCTAATGGAGTCTGGCAGTCTCTGTTCAATTGTGTTCCATTCCAAATGTATCCGGCCTGGTTCTTCTCCCAGTCATAACAGTAAGACTTCTCTATGGAAAATGTCTCTTCAGTGCATCCGCAGCTGTCTTTGACAGCATATGGAACACTAGGGTTAAAATACCCAGACTTTCTAAGACTCACGAGCTAGGCAGAGGCAGTAAGTGAGGAAAGTGACAGAATGGGTGGGGGAGATAAACCAGAGTCTGACCCCACAGGGCACAAACCACCAGGAAGTTCTGCAGAAGCCAATGGCAAGAGTATGACAACTTACTTATTGAGGATGGCCTTGATGACCACCTTCACCCAGGGAGCTGTGGGTTCCAAGCATACCTCTCTGCCGTCCTTAAGAGTGGCACCGCAATGAAAGAAAACCTGGAAGGCCAGGCAGCTAACTTTCAGCTGGAAGACCTCATTCCAGCTTGGTAGGTTATGAGCCACTTGGCTATGTGCATTATAAGCTGCCTGAGCAGACAATTTCATATATCAGGAAACTTATAGGAACATAGGAAGCTGCCATATACCAAGTCAGACCATTGGTCTATCTAGCTCAGTAATGTCTACACAAACTGGCAGAGGGAACTTGGAACATAGATGCTCTTCCCAGGGTGGCTCCATCCCCTAAGGACAGGCCTGCTCAGTTTAGCACACACACACACCCCTGCTGTTTTTGCACTACAACTCCCAGAATCCCCAGCCACAGTGGCCAATAGCCAAGGATTACGGAAGTTGTAGGCTAACATCTGCAGAAGGGCCAAAGTTGATCAGCAATTCCTAAGGGGAATATCTTACAGTGCTCACATGTAGACTCCCATTCAAATGCAACCAAGGTGGACTCTGCTTAGTTAAGGGCTGGCTACCACAAGGAAGAAAAAAATAAGGCTGTTTTTGCATCTGTACTAACATGAAAAATAAGTACGGAATGTAGTACTGAGCACAGAGTTTAGCTACTTGAAAGTTTCAGCTTCCTTTCTGCCTGTTTCTAACCCTCATGAAAAAAATATGCTTGATACTCTGGGCAATGCTTGGTGACAGGGGCGGAGCTATTGTTAACCAAAGGGTTATTATTTACTTGGTAGACGACTGCCAATTCTCGCTTTACCAAGAAGGAGAAAGCTTTATAGTTCAAAGAAACTTTATTGAATTCTGCAGAATAACAAAGTGGCCGTCTAGGGGATTGCTCCCAAAGACAAGACGGACCCCCGGGGGGAGTCTGCCCATAGCTTTTATACATAGTAAAGAGAAAAACATCAAAGCATACTTGATACAGATTGGTACATGCAAGCAATCCACCAATCCCATCACAGGAGGTGATCCATCATCATACAGAACCTTGAAGCTCACAGCAGGACCATTGTAAGGGCCCTAAAATGTATCTACATTGGTAATAGTTTATCAGCTCATCTCCCCCTAGCGAGAGTACTGGAGCCTAGCACTAGGGAGTGAAAACAATAGACAGCTAAAGAGATAGTGTCAACCAGCCTAGTGGGCTGGCTTGACAAAGAACAGAGCATCCTGTTGTTAATACAGCAAAGCTAGCTTGATTAGGCGCTGACCTGATTCCCACAGCATACTCAGAGTCAGGCTAACAGGACTCCAAGATGGAGTCCCTATGGTTCAGACATGATCACAAGCCTGACCACAGGTATCACTATCATTGGGCGAACGGGTTCAAAGAACCCGGGCCGTGCCCAATCAGGAGCCGCCATTCGTGGCCCTGACACGCCCCCCACGTCTGACGTCAGACACGGGGGCGGTAGTTTAGCGGCCCCTTCAGGAGCTAAACAAAGGCTGGCGCTGCGTTCGCCAGCCTTTGAACGCTCCTGCGTTCAGGAGCGACTCTTCCCTGCCTTTGCAAACGCAGTGGCCCCTTCAGGAGCTAAGACTGGTGCTGTGTTTGCAATGCAGCCCAGAAGTGGCTCTTGCCTGCAGGGAAGAACCGCTCTTGGGCTGCGCTGCGAACGCAGCACCAGCCTTCGTCTAACTGCCCAAGGGGCCACGCTGCCCCTTCTGCAGTTAAGCTGCTGTAGCTTCTGATCCCGAACGGAGCCTCAAGGCTCCATTCGGGAGCCAGACCACGCCCCCCGCGTCTGTCAACAGATGCGGGGCGTGGCTATCCCCTGTGTCTGACATCAGATGCAGGGGGCGGGGCTATCGGGGCACCTGCCGCGGCCGCACATGGGCCGCCGGCGGGCTAGCTACGCCCCTTCTTGGTGAACTCTGAATGCATCAAGTCTCCTGAGTAAGATTACCTATATGGAGCAGGCAAGGCTTCAGTTACCATACTCCCATAAGAATTGGAATAAACTATGAAAAATAGAAAAAAATCCAAATAGCTTATGCAAATGAGAAATTATATGAAGTTGCTCAACTGGCTTCCTGTATTTTTTATTTTTTTATTATTATTTTTTCATGGTACTGAAAAAAGAGCAGAACATCTCATCAACATGGACCGCTTGCAGACACACTGTGGTCTGAGTCTAGAAAATGAAGAAAACCAGCAGACATTCATCATTGAGGATAGTGGCTCTCCATTGCCTCCCATCCTTAGGTCCGACGGAAACACCTAGAATAGAAACAAGTAATCTTTGTACTTGAGGCCAAACTATTTGGAGAATGAACTCCTGCAAGTTCTACAAGCAGAGGCGTAACTAGGGAAAACGGTGCCTGGGGCAAGCACTGAAATTGTGCCCCACCGCCGCGTGCCGCCCGCCACCCCCGGAAATATGGAAATGTGTCACAGCCCTAGTCAAATGTGGGTTGTGGGCTGCATCTGTGCAAGTATACTGGGACAGGGAAAAGGAAACATGAGGCTAGAAGGCTCTTTAGAAATATATATTTTAAAGAAATGTCTTGCACACCAACAGCCTAAGTTTGCAGTCCTCATGGCCAGAAAATAAATGCTTTTAAACATAGTGATAGGTTTTGTGTCCCAGAATGGAAAAGACAAGACAGGTATTCCGAGGCGTAACTAGGGAAAATGGCACCTAGGGCAAGCACTGAAATTGCGCCACTGTCCAAGCAGGAATGATGGGACTTGTAGTCAGCAATATCTGGAAATCCCCGTTAAAAGGAACACTGTACCATCTAGACATGGTTGCTGATCAAAACCTGAAAACATGAGCCATCCCTGTAAAAGACTTAGAACAACAGTCAGGAGTTATGCGAGGATTCCAAGTGTCATTTTCTCTGTCTCCTCTCATTCCTTTTAAAAAAAACATGACTTTGTCCTAGAGGATCACCTGCCCAAATAGCCACTAGCAAAATAGGGGAAGAAGAAGGTGGTGGGGGTGGGGGTGTGTCTATAAACCAGTGAATGATTCCTGCCAGCCTTTGTCTTATGATGACTGTTGGCTCATGATGGGGTATATGTGCATTCACCACACCAGTGCTTACTTTGACATCAAGAGGGAGGAGGATACATTCGTTTGCCACACTAGACAGAGGCAGTTGAAACAGGAGCAAGACAGCCAAGTTCTGCCAGGGCCAAAACCAGCCCCTGCCAGACTAAGAAATCATTGTAATTTGCCCCTTCCTGTCACAAGCAGTGTGCTGTTCTTTTATTATTGACTCTAACTCTCAGATATCCCAGTCAAGGATGGAAAATTTAGGGTCAATTTACAAGAGACACATTTTCTACATGGAAGTTTCTTCTGTGCAGGTGTTATGCAGAAACCCATGTGTAGTGATCAATACATATGTAACTATTCCGCCAGGGGCATAGCAAGGTTGGAATGCGTCCAGAGACAGGATTTCAAAATGGGCCCCCAGACCCTCAAAGTCCAGGGCCTCCACACACCCCAGGTCCCCAAGGATTTAAGTCTGATATTTCAAAATAAGTATGCTACCTGGAAATACATTTCACTGAATACACGCATGCACACTTCACAGTATATAGTGATATACACTGAGTACTATATATTTGTGCTACTTTTAATGCCTAGAACACACTAGCAATGCTAATTATTAAAATGGACCCCTCGCTGCAGATTAGCAAATGATATTTTCAACCATGCAGGGTGAGCCTATGTTTGTTTTCTCAGAATTCTGAACAAATTCAGTCAAGTTTGATTCCAGGAGGTTTTTCACACGAGGCTTTTAAAGCCCTTTAACACACATCTCCTCTGGAATGGAGGTGCTGCATTCACATGTTGGCCAGATTGACCCTGAAGTCCCTGCAAGTTATTGGGGAGCAGTTCACACACAAGAAAAATAAAATAAAGTAAAATCACAAGACATGCTTCACAGTTCTCACTCAGACCTTCTGGATTGCAAAACAACTTGAACATAAGTGCATTTATGAATGAATGAATGAAAATAAATAAAATATACTTGTTCCAGAAGTGTTTGTAATTTTCTGACATGAAACAAGCCACTTATAGGCCTTTTTAGATAGTTTTTGTTTTTAAAGCCAGCACATTTTCCAGTCTGTTTTAAATTAAATATTCAGAGACTTCCCAGTCTCGCCCCACCTCCCCATATCAAAGCCCTATGGCAAGCAGATCCCTATATATGGGGGTAACCACAAAAAGGAATTCACAGCCTACCTAGCAATAGCTGTTCTGGATGGTCTGGTCTGGGCAGAGGGTCTGCTGCCTGCTTCCTCCCTCCTTGCTTGGGGCCTACTCGAGTTCAGGCTTCAGGGAGGCCTACTGGGAGGCCTCTCTGGAAGCCCCGCCCACCCGCCGATCAGCTGAGAGGCGGGGAGAGAAGAGCTCTGCAGTTTGCAGGCCTTGCCGATCCTAGGCCTCTTTGCCGATCAGCAGAGCTGGAGGCAAGTGGCTGGGGGGCCCTGGGGCTGGGCAGGTGGGCCGTGGGGTGGGGGTGGCAGAGACTGGTATGGTGCCCCCACCTCAATGGCGCCCGGGGCACGTGCCCCCCTGCCCCCCCCCAGTTACGCCTATGTCTACAAGTCACTGCAGATACTGTTAGCTGTTTAGAGTAGAAGAGGCAACTCTGCAGTCCAAGCCCATCTGGAGGGAGGTGAGGGGGGCACCCCCCAATTGAGAAATTCTCATTGAATTCAGTGGGGGTTTATTCCCAGGTAAATTGGCATAGGCTTAGAGATCCCCCCCCCCAGCCCCTGGAAAAAGTCCTGAGGATGCCCATGCTACAATCTTCAGTCATTCACAGAAGCAATACAATGTGATAAAACCAGGAGCGTAGGGAGGCTGGTGGTGGCCTGTGGGTGGCTGCCGCCGTGGCCTTCTCACCCCACCCCCATGTCTGACATCAGACGCAGGGGTCTGGCTAGCCACGCCCCCATTTCTGATGTCAGGCGTGGGGGCGTGGTCTCCCTCCCCAACAGGGCTGTGCGGCCCCGTTTTGAACGGAGATCGGCCCGCGCTATGTTGGGCAGCACAGCTCTTAAAGGCAGGGGGAGCCATTCCAGCTGCACTGCCAATGCTGTGCAGCCCCATTGGGGAGGGAGACCATACCCCCCGTACCTGACACCAGACGTGGGCATGTCTGGGGCCGTGCTCACGGCCCCTGATTGATGGTGGCCCAGGTTCTTTCTCCCTGGATAAAACAGTATATGGGAACTTTGCTCCCTCATCTAAAAGAACAGAAAGTAAAAGGTACTGCAGAGTGCTAATGAATCACAGCAGAAAGTTTGTTCACAGTCACTATAGATGCAATGGCCAAAGCAGCTTGGAACAGAACAGCCCTCTAATTATACTGGCATACCAAAAATTCTGCAGATACTTAGGCATAATTAAGACTAGTGGCAAATATGAGGATGACCTTTTCCAGAGAGACACTGGAATGCCTAGGCTACTATGAACTGCTGAAAGATGCACATGCTAAACAGGGTCACTTTTTCTTACAAGAAATCCAAGACAAAATGTCTTGCAAAAATAACCCAAACAAAAAATATCCTCCCCCCCCACACACACACCCCTACCTGAAACTCTGGTTGTGACTGGACTGGTGTAGGAATAATAACCTTCCTCATTTTGGACTGCTGCCAAGGATACAGGATAAAGTTTTCCACCTCCTTAGTGGCAGTCCAGAAACAAAAGACCTCCATAGTTCTGGTGAATGTTATATTACTCAAACTTCATGACTATCAGGCTTCCATCTCATCTGAATGGCTGCACACCACCACACCCATGCAGGAATGAGTGATATGTGAAAATTAGCCTGGGGGGTTGCTTTTTCTTCACCACATCTCACCCTGTGTAATAATGAGTGCTTTATTTATATCCTCAAACAGGTATCAGGAAGATTGTGTTGCTTGCAAGTGCAACTGAAAAATCACTTGACATTAGATGGGACGTCAAAAGCTATGGTAAGAGAAGGCTAAAATGTTGCCATGTTTACGTCCACCTTTGCTTACAAAAATGGTTCTCTATATATGATGATAATGGCTTAACACACACAGCTCATTCTCATGATTGGGAAATGGGCTCGGACGGGATGAGGGGAGGAAGCGATAAAAAAATTACCTCCCTCACAGGTGATCCCATCCATGTTTCTGGGCAGCCGGATCAGCCGCCCAGGCGATCGCTGGCTTCTGCTGGTAGCAGGGAGGGAGCAGGGAGCTTAGGAGCCTGGGAGGCCCCTGGAGCTTCCATAATGCACCATGTGAGTGCATCATGGGGCGCCTCCTAATGCTCTTCAGGAGGCTATCGTGTGTAGGTGCCACACGGTGCTCTTCAGATGTGTTGCCTGAACTACCAGCAATAAGAGTAAACTAGCTGGCCTGGATGCAGAGCATCTGCACCTCTAGTTCCCCCTCGTCCTTGGCCATCCCCCCTCCTCTCCCCCGCTTCAGTGTTTCCTCTCTCCGGCTGCCTGGCCAGCTGCTTTCTCCCCCACCCACCGCCATCACTGTTTTCTCTTCCTCTACCCCTCGCTGCCGCCGCCACTGCTTTCTCTCCCTGCCCACCCGCCTGCCTGCCCATTCGCTGGCCTATCCGTTGGCCTTATGTTCCCCGCCGCCGTCACTTTCCCCTCCCTCCCTCCCTCCCTCCCTCGCAAACTATCACAAGAGCTGCCACGCATGGGGTTAGCAATGGGTACATCTAAGAGAAATAGATAGATAGATAGCACCCTGGATAAGGAGATACTTCCTCCCCGCCCCTGCCCACCCCACCCCCAGTGTTGCCACCTTCCCCCCCTCCCTAGCTCACTGCAGACAGTACACTCAACTGACAAACTTCTCATCATCAGATACCTGGGGAACAAACATAACCATGGAAGGGTTGCAGGGCACTGCAAGTGGACAGTGGCACCGTTGTAGTATGGAGAGAAAGAACCATGGGGCAGATGGAGCCTTGGGCAGGCTGAATGACCCTGACACAGGACCATATACGTGGAGGTCCTTGCACCTGCATTGCCTTGACTTACCTTTACATGAGAAGAAGAAAGCTTGAGAAAGCTCCATTGTTTTATTCCTGTGACGCTTCCCTGCATAGGGGATAATCTGTGTAATGACTTTAGGTGGAAGTCGCATTCTTGTCCTGTTCTGTTCCTGTATGTGAGGATCTCTGTGCAGTCACCTGATGACTGCTGGTGGGCTGGGTGCGGCAGAAGGTAGAGCAAGTTGAGAAAGGGGAAAGTTCAAAACGTTTGGGAAATACTGGCACACAGGATCCTGTTTCCCAGGGACAGACCGTATTTTCTGGAATCTGTTCCTGTTAAACCACTGTCCTCTTTTTGGCTCTTGGGGATGCTTTGTTCAACCCACAGAATTGTTCAACCCTCCCTCAACCTGCTAGAGTTGTCATTCTTCAGGATTCAGCTCCCACCCCACAGCCTTTAGAAATTACATCTCTAAGTGGATGTGTAAATACAACATGCCTCTAGTGCATCTGCATTCATTCCAATGGGTGCACAACACTAAGGCACTAGCCGGTGCGCAGCAGACAAGCAGGCAGAATCCAGTCTTCAGCAATGTGCAATAGTGCGGGATGGCGGTGGTCTTGGGCAATCATGCTTGGTATGAGAATTGGCACTGACAAGTGTATCTGCAAAATATTGGAAGGCATGGATTTGGCTCATCTGCTTTGCTAATCTGGAATGATGTAATCTGTATGCACTTTATTGCCTGCTTTCCATTTGCGGCATGCCTGTAGTCAGAGTCTCCTAGGTGGCTAGCCTCTGCACATTATGCACCACACCTTCCAGGTTGCTTGGCCATACCTCCTATCAATCCATGGGCATCTCCCTCTTTTCACCAGTGAAATGTGGAGAGTGTGCTGGTAGAAATGATTCTGGGCTACCTGACTTTGTGATGCTCTCTACCAGTACATGAGCCTGAGAGCCATTCCGGGGCTAGTGATAAAGAGCACCCACTGTGAACTAGGAAGGCCCTGCTTCAGATCTCAGCTTGGCCTCACTTGGTGGCTTTAAGCAACCCACTAATTTTCACCCTCAGCCCCCACTCTGTCCCACCCCACATAATACCATGATAACAATCTTGGCTTGCCTGGTAGGATTGCTGAAAAGGTGACTGAAATACTGTATTGGAAGCACTTTGAGCTCTTACAAACAATTTTGTATAAAGGTTAAGTCCTTTGATCATAACTCCCAAACTGCTTTCAATGCCATGACAAAATGATCCATGTAAAATAAACAAAATGCTCACAGCCTACTATCTTTCAAGCCAATCAAGAAATATTTAAATGGGAAAAAGAATCTATATGATTCATTGTGAATATGAAGATGTGTGAAATGCTTGACCTTGAACTTATTAATTAGAATATTTACATATTGCTTTTTATGCCCAAAAAAGGTGCTAAGTGATTTACATAGCAAAATAAATGAGTAGATGGTTCCTTGTCTAAAAAGAAACATAAAAGAGATACCAACAACAGCCACTGGGAGGGGCACTATGCTGGGATGATGAATCGGCACACTCTTGCTGCAGGGATGTGCATGGAAGCGGCTGTCCTGGTTGGGTTCAAGTCTGGACTAGAATCGAACCTGACCGGGCCAGTTCAGTCCGGCACCCCCTCAACCCCCCCCCCCCGGGTTCATTCTTGTCTGTGGGGGGGTCGTGAACAATTTTAAAAAAACTGAAAAATTGTTTTGAATATCACTTACCCCCTCCAGGGGAGCTGTTAGATGCATCGGGGTGTGTGTGTCCGTGTGTCCTCCCCCCACTGGCCTAAATGCAGCCTGAACTGGCCCGTTCGGCCGGCTCTTCGGCCCATTCGGGCCTTCCCCTTTAGCGTGGTGGCCATTTTGGAGGCCCCCACACCTGTGCAATTGGCCTCTCAGAGGCTTGGCATGACCCAGGCCTCTCAGAGGCCAATTTTGCCAGTGCAGCAGTCTCCAAAATGGACACCGCACCAAGGGGGAAGGCCTGAATGGGCCGAAGAGCCAGCTGAATGGGCCAGTTTGGGGAAACATCCACTGACACCCCCTCTCGCCGCCTCCAACAACTCCCCCAAAGTGGGTAAGTGACATTATTTATTTATTTTCAGTTAAAAAAAAAATGTTCACGAATCCCCAAACAGTCTCTGGTGTCTGTGTGTGTGTGTGTTCAGTCCAGGGTCGGACGAAACAGCGGGTGGTTCGATTCAACCCTGGACCATGGAACCGAACTAGCTCGAGGTCGAACCTGTTCGCACATCCTGGCTGCATTACTTGTACTATGCGACCAGAGGGAAGTCTAAAAGGTGCGTGTTTGCCCAGTTAGCAGAGACGTGCTTTCCTGTTAAGTTAATTGTCACCATGTGGTCAATACTTTTCACTCATTCAAATTTGTAAGCACATTAATAAAAATACACATCAGAAATCTTCATGTATCTCCAGAAATCAGGAGTTTGAGATAAATCCTGAGAATCATCAAGTTGGTCTACTTTTTTTTTTTTTAAAGTCAATATGAATGTTGAAACTGGCCAACATATGTGTGTGTGTGTGTGTGTGTGTGTGTGTGTGTGTGTGTGTGTGTAGAGAGCGAGTGATCCATTTTGAAAGAGTTTAGAGCAATTTTGTTGGCAAAAAATTGTGTGATGTTTTCACTACTAGGAGAGGAATCAATATTAGGGTGTGAAGACCCAGGTATAATGTAAATAACAGAAGACTACTCATGACCTGGGAAATATTGTAGCAAAGCAGGCTTTCCCACCATTGGTTCTTCAGCTGGGCAAGGATGACCTCACTACAGCAATGTGTGCCCTTGTACCATCAAAGTCATATTACTCTCTCCATGGGGCTACCGTTGAAGGGGAAATGACCTGCTGGAAGGTTTCCCAGACTATGGGAAACACCTATATAGGCCAGCAGAGATATAGGAAGATGCTGAAAGGCATCATCTCTTACTGTGTGGGAGGAGGCAATGGTAAACTCTTCCTGTATTCTACCAAAGACAACCACAAGGCTCTGTGGTCACCAGGAGTCAACACTGACTTGACAGCACACTTCACCTTTAAAAGTGTCCAGTAACTTCAGCTGATTTAAGGTATAGTAGCAAATTAATTGACAGGAAATCACTGCACAAGTCATTCCAAGTGTTCCAGCTCAGAAATTATGTTTCTGAAGGAGGAAAAGTGGTAGGAAAAGAGAGAGAGACCTGTTAAAGCTGCAACTCCACAGGGAAGTGGAAGGCAAGGTGGTCTGGGTATTGCTTGTAGGTGCAACCAGCCTGAGGGAAGGCAGGGTGTGATGCACTCTCAAAGGACTAACAGAGAGCAGAAGGAAGAACACCAGGAGGTTATGAGGTGATGAGACACAGACAATTGCATCAGCTGGCTATCATCTGTTTCATTCATTCATTCATTCGATTTCTATACTGCCCTTCAAAAAATGGCTCAGGGCAGTTTACACAGAGAAATAATAAATAAATAAATAATATGGATCCCTGTCCTCAAAGAGCTCACAATCTAAAAAGAAACATCAGATAGACACCAGCTTTTAACAGTCACTGGAAGAACTGTACTGGGAGTGGATAGGGCCAGTTATTCTCTCCCTGCTAAATAAAGAGAATCACCACGTTAAAAAGGTGCCTCTTTGCCCAGTTAGCAGGGGTTAGCAGGTTAGCAATTAGGGATTGACAGACTTCAAGCTTGCCGAATCGACTTGTTTTTGTCTTTAAAATCCCAAGGTTTAAATCCCAGTTGGAGTCAGATGCAAAATAGTGGCTCAAGGGATGAACACACACATTGGTTAAGGAGCAGGGTGCCTCTGAGCATATGCGCAGATTGGGAATTTGTTCTCAGTACCACAACTAAGCTCATAGTCTTTTCATACAAAAAATGGACTCTGAACTTTTTCTATTTCAGCAATTTAGCTTTGAAAACGTGGTTCCTGCTTTTAAATTTCTAGGAGTAGTCTTCCATTCTATGGAGATTTGGAAGTCCCATATTAAGCATGTTCTACAAATGGCTCTAAACTATTCAATGGCCATTAAGAGGTGTTTTTTAAGGAAAGGAGGAGAAATAATTCCAGCAGCTTTAACATTTGTTGAGGCTAAAATCCTGGCCCAAATTCTACATGGGGCACAAGTGGGAATTTATATCAAACCAGGATGCCATAACGAAAGTTCAAACTTAATTCTTAAGAACCATCCTCTTGACCCCTATATCCATGTCTAAGAAAAATGACCTTTGTTGTTGTTGCTGCTGCGCTATTAAACTATTGTGAATTAGAGACTCTTGCTGATATACTTTAGCTGATATACTTTGCTGATAGTGAGCCAGCATGGTGTAGCAGTTAGAGTGTTGAACTAGGACTGGGGAGACCCGAGTTCAAATCCCCATTCAGCCATGATACTAGCTGGGTGACTCTGGGCCAGTCACTTCTCTCTCAGCCTAACCTACTTCACAGGGTTGTTGTGAAAGAGAAACTTAAGTATGTAGTACACCGCTCTGGGCTCCTTAGAGGAAGAGTGGGATATAAATGTAAAAATAATTAAAAAATAACAATACTGCAGAGATCTATCAAGAGAAGAAGAAGACCCCTCATCAGCCATATTCCCTTGAGTTTGTAGCACTTTGATATTTTCTTTATCTAGAAGCCACCCCAAGTCACTCACTACCAGCAGTGATGCTAAACAAGACACAGCAAGTTTGGGTGGCAGTTGTAAGTTCACCCCTCCACTCTTACCTGTGGGTGATAGATTTTAGCAGGGTCCAGAAAAGGGGTTGGGGAAGGAGTAGATGCCCCCCAAATTTTCTTCCTTTTGCTCCAGACTCTGGTTTGATGTGCTTGGCCTTCAATCCATGCACAAATACAGCCTCTAGAGCACAGCAGAGGGTGTTGGCGTCCCCATCATCACTGGTTACGAGTGCATCAGAGGTTACATAATGTTTCTGCAGGGCCTTGATGGAGGCCACCAGCTGCTTCTTGATCATTTAGAGCAGGGATTCTCAACGTGTGGGTCCCCAGATGTTATTGGACTTCAACTCCCATAATCCCCAGCCCCAGTGGTCTTTGGTTGGGAATTATGGGAGTTGAAGTCAATTACATCTGGACACCCACAAGTTGAGAATCCCTGCTCTAGAGTAAAACAAAAGAACACAGGCTGCATTAGCTTGAGCCAAGATTAACCATCCAACTCCAAGAAAATTGCTATAATATTGTGCAAAGACCGGCAGGTAATACTGTGTTGTTCTGGGCACTAAAAAGATGCTGAAAAGGGTTTAGAAAAGAATTAGATGTACACTGGTCTAGAAGAGATCACTGCAGGAACCAGGCATATATTCATTATTGTTGCTGTTGTTATTGTTATTGTTATTATTACTTTATTATTTATTCAATTCCTATACCACCATTCCAAAAATGGCTGAGGGCAGTTTACACACAGAAATAATAAGTAAGTAAGTAAGTAAGTAAGTAAGATAGATGGATCTCTGTCCCCAAAGGGCTCACAATCTGAATGAAACTTAAGACAGACACCAGCAACTGTCACTGGAGGTACTGTGCTGGGGATGGATAGGGCCAGTTACTCTCCTCCTGCTAAATCAAGAGAATCAGCACGTTAAAAGGTGCCTCTTTGCCAGACTTTCTCCCTGCCAAGTAGGAGCAGCCCCAGGTTCTTGCTCACCTGAGGCAAGCTGTGACTGCCTCGCACCCTCCACAGCATTTAAAGGGGCACAGGTTGAGGAGACTGTTTCCTGGCTGGCAGCCTTTTCTCATTACCTTGGCCACCTTTCAAGACTGGCAAGGGGGCTGGGCAATGAGAAACTGCTGCCAGCAAGCAGCCTCCTCTCCTTAAGCCCGTATACCAAAGCCTTTCACAAGTTAGGTGGCTGTATCCCCACTGGACCTTCGCAAGGTGCTGGAAGGGCGCTGCTAAGGAGGGAAAGCTGCTAGCAGCCTTCTCTTCCTTCACGGTGCCTCTCTCTAGACACTTTGCAAAGGCTCCCCCTGTGGAGGGAGGATTGGCAGCGCCCAGCACATAACACCTTTGGAAACGGCGTTGCAAAGCTTGGATGGGAAGCTCCCAATCTGAGCCTTACAAAGCCTTTTGTAAAGGGACCCCACACTGAGGGAGGGTTGCCAGCACGGCCCCAGCCCCACCTCTCATGGTGCCTTTCGAAGGCCTGGATGGTGTTGTGGCACCGCAGAAGATTGGCGAGGAGTTTAATGTCATGATCCATTTCTGCCCTCTACACGATATATTGCTTATATTTCTACCTTTCGGCATAAGATTAATTCTAGGCCTTTCTCCTTGGGCTTTTCCTGGAAGACATGAACTATGAACGACCCTGCCTTGCACAGACCAGGTGCAGACTAGATGTTTCTATCTGGCCAAGTAGTACCGCTAGATCCCGGCGATATTTCTCCAAATAATGAGGAAGGATCAGAGGCTTTGCCCAGCACACAGATCGTGCTTCCCAAAACATCCAGGGAAGATAAATCAGGCTGTGCCCAGGGTTGGGAGGCACTTGGCACCCAATCACACACTTGCTGATAAGGAGGCCTGTCACTCCCTTCCTTTCCTCTTAGACGAAAGGAATGATGTGCCCAACTTTAGGAACATAGGAACATAGGAAACTGCCATATACTGAGTCAGACCATTGGTCTATCTAGCTCAGTATTGTCTTCACAGACTGGCAGCGGCTTCTCCAAGGTTGCAGGCAGGAATCTCTCTCAGCCCTATCTTGGAGAAGCCAGGGAGGGAACTTGAAACCTTCTGCTCTTCCCAGAGCGGCTTCAGCCCCTGAGGGGAATATCTTGCCGTGCTCACACATCAAGTCTCCCATTCAGATGCAACCAGGGCAGACCTTGCTTAGCTATGGGGACAAGTCATGCTTGCTACCACAAGACCAGCTCTCCTCTCCTAAACTTTACATGCATACCATTGATGGAGAGGGGGCCTATAGCCTTTCCCAAGGGCTGTTCAAAGATATCAAAAAGGTACACAGATACCCTAACTTTGGAGTTCTGTGTAGGTCGAGGAAGCCATGGTCGACTCTGCACGCCAAGGGGGTGCCTGGGGTTGCAACAGACCCCCTGTGGACAAGATCTCAGCAGGACCAGGGACGTATGATTGGTATTCTGTATCTTCTTTAAGCTATTATTGAGCTTGGCTTCATAAAACCTCTGCTAGCCATCACATTGGGTGGGAAGGGAAGCTTCTGGGTGGGAAGCTTCTGATCTGAATCTTGTAAGGTTCTGAAAGGGAGCTGCAAGAGGAGGGAAGGCTTTGCAATGCCCCCCCCCACTTGGTGGTTGCTGTGGCAACACAGCCATTCCTCTCCCTCCCTGAATCTTCCCGCCCCCTGCCGGCACGGAAGCTGAGGGCAGGGAAGTTGGAGCAGCAGGAAGTCAGTCAATATACTTCCTGCTGCTCCCTTTCCCCTGCCCTCAGCCTTTTGAAAAGGCAGGAGGTGGGAGGACATGGCAGAACTGCGGGAGGAGAAGAGAAGAGCAATGGCAGCAGGGGCACCATGATAAAAATATGTTTGGGGATGGTGGCAGTGGTGGTCAGGCAGGGATTGAAACTCAAGGAGGTTGGTTTTTAGCAGCCAGTTGGGAGGTCTCCACAATCCTACCCTCTGAGCTCAGTTGGATCAGCTGTCCATCCAAGTCTATGATCGATTTTGAATGAGAGTGGAAGATTCGATAATGCCTTCAGTTCAAGTTATCTCTTTTAAGGAAGGAAAAAGATTAACATTCTAATGAAGTTCCTTTAGCGGCTGCTCAGCGGTGGAGCAATATTGGTGATGGCCTATGTCTAAATGCTTTGGTGGGCCACCACCACTGCCACCACAGCCCGCCCACCTGCCACTGGCCTCTGCTCACCACTACAGTCACAGCCAGGTTAAATTCATTCGCTGGCTATAACATGGTGTCATGATGTCACCACCCTGGTATGAGCGCATCTCAGGGATAATAGGTGCTGGGCAGTGACATTATTATACTGTGTTACAGCTGGCAAAGAGAAGCCAGCAAGCCTGAACAGTGGCAGAGAGCAGAGGTCACAAAGGCCAGTGACGGGGGGGGGGGGGCTGCACCAGAGGCAGTGGATGGTGGGTGAGCAAGGCCTCTCCCCTCAGCCCCCATCCGGCGGGTCCCCTGGTAGCCCATGTGCAGAGCACACAGGTATTCAATGGCGGATCTGTCCCTGCTGCTGCTAAAGTTATGATTGTAAAGTGACTGAGGGACAGGAGTATGCACGCCGGCACGCCCGATGCACAGGTCTCCCCATTTCAGAACAGGAACCAGAATGCTCTACAAAACCTCCGAAGCTTCCAAATGTTGTTCTGTATATAAGCAGAACTCTTGCTGCAGAGACCATGGAGAAGAAGAGGCGTGTCTTTCGGAGGTATGTATTTAATAATAATAATAATAATAATAATAATAATAATAATAATAATAATAACAGCAACACCAGAACTTTCTACAGTGCTCTACAGATAATATAAGATTATTTACAAACGAACAGAGGTCAATCTTCTTCAGTTGCGCTTCCTCTCCCTTCAGTTGCGCTTCCTCCAGCTTCACTTCCTCCAGCTTCACTTCCCGCACCCAAACTTCTGAAAATATAAAGTAGATAAGATAATTAAATTAAAATGCACTCAGTAAATTGGATCCCCCCCCCCAGTGAATCTGGGAAACATTTCTTTGTTGCTATTACTATGGCAAACTAGAAACTGTGGGCTGGTTTTCACAACTGACAGGATCAGGATGCACCTTTCCATATAGACATACCTGTTTTCAACAGGGAGACTGTGGATCTTACCTAGCCTACCAAGCCGTTCTAGGTCCTTTGAGCTTCTGGCTCGTTTGGTATTTCTTGCTTTTCCATAACCTTCAAACTTGACTTTGTGGTTTGCCAGCACAGCCCAATTCTGGCTCTCCTATATCTTTTGCAGGTACACATACAAGGTGTCTTGCAGCATTCCCACACTAAACCTGGTCTCCTACAGACTGAAATTGCTGCAAAACCTTAATTCCTCTTAGTGGGCTGGTTTATACAATTCTAATTAGAGCAGGAGACGTGTCCTGCCCAGGTTTGGGAGCTGTGTGTGCTCCCGTTTCCCTTAATGACTAAACACATGTCAGAAAAATGTTTTGCAAAAACAGATATCTTCTTAAGATCACAGTCTTGCAGCAGATCAACACTAGAGGGAAGAAGAAACAGCAAAGGTTTGGACTTTGCAGTTACTCACTCTTTCCTTGACTCTGCTAGCACCACCTTCTGCCGTCGATCTGTTAAAGAGTAAAAAGCAAAACTTCAGAACAATTTGTGGCAATCAGGCTTGCTCTCTTCCCTTCCCAGATCTGGTCCTCAGGTCTGAAAAACCGAAGGCTGTTCGGGTGCTAGAAATGCAGCTCTGGATTCCACCCCACAAATTTTGTTTGAGAATCTCATCACAGAGACCAGGTGCATAGGGGGAAAATGGAGTAGGGGGGACTGCCCCTAGGCCGTGGGCCCCACCAGGGTGCCCCTCCCCATAGGGAACCCTCCCCACCAACTGCTAGCTGCTGCTGCACCTGTCTCCTTCCCGGTTGTGACATGGCCCATTCAGTCGGTGAGTGCTTTCTGCGCCGGTCCAGTAGTGTTGTTCTTTCCTCTCCCTGGCAAGCAAGGGAGAGAAGCCCCCAGCTGGGCCAACACAGAAAGTGCTCTCCATGCGCCACACATCCTGTTCAGCCCCAGAAATGCCTCCTGCATTGGTGTACTGACACAGGGTGGAAGGGGTATGGCCGGCAGGGGATGGCACAGCCGGAGACAAGCCTGGCATCAGAGGAGGAGGCAGTGGCAGTAGCAGTATGTGTGGGGGGAGACCCGGTGCTGACAGAGGAGACATCGTCGGGTGGCAGGGGGACAGGCCTGGCAGCATTGGCAGGAAAAGGGCAGGCACCTTCCTGTCCAGAGTTGCTGCCAACCTTCCTACAGCCTGGACAGAGACTGGGAGTGGGTGAGGTACTCAAAACAACTTTCTCTGGCCCATCTTTAACAAGCAGAGATTCCATTTCTTTTTTGACTATGTCTTAGTGGGAACTGATTGATTTGTTATTGTTTGAAGCCTAAGTCTATTGCAATGCATGCAGAGCATCCTATATTAAGTCTGCTCAAAGGGGGAGTGGATAGTTGATGTAGGGTGGAGCAAACTGGCATAAGTAAAAGGTTGTGCAAATTAGCTACCTTTAAAAAAATGTATCTGACAATCCTACTTTGTACTACATTGTCTTACAGGTCAGCTTTAAAATGACCAGGTTAATGAAAGGAAGAAGCAGGCCCAGATTACTCTACATTTACTTTTCCCATGTACAGACGGAGGTGCAGACGGAGGTTGAAATGACTGAGGAACATAGGGACGAAATGCCGATTGATGTACATATGGAGGTGTGGATGGAGAGAGATAGAGATACAGGGGAGGTATATGCAGAGTTATGTACATAGGCATGGATGGAGGTACAGACAGAGGTGTGAACTGAGGTGCAAACAGGGGTGGAGGTGCAGACCTGACAGAATAGAAACAGGCATTAAAGAAAATTTGCTGCCTCTGGGCTTATAATAATAATAATAATTATTATTATTATTATTATTATTATTACATTTATATCCTGCTCTTCCTCCAATGAGCCCAGAGCGGTGTACTACATACTTGAGTTTCTCTTTCACAACCGCTCTGTGATGTAGGTTAGGCTGAGGGAGAACTGACTGGCCCAGAGTCACCCAGCTAGTTTCATGGCTGAATGGGGATTTGAACTCGGGTCTTCCCGGTCCTAGTCCAGCACTCTAACCACTACACCACACTGGCTTACACCACACTGGCTTACACCACACATTTGCTTACAGCACTACACAAACCAACCATATATACCTTTGCTCCAAACAGTCTGTCCTCTATCAGAAGCAGAGGTGCACCTAGGTAATTTTGGAACCTGGACCTAAAGGTTTCTGAAGCACACACCCCGCCCCACAAGTTATGTGTTTTAATTTCATGTTTTAATTTCATGTTGTGAGCTGCCCAGAGAACAATTTGTTATGGGGTAGCTAACAAAGTTGTTCTTCATCATCATCATCATCATCACCACCACCACCACCTTAAATTTATTACTGGCTGATATCCAGAGCAGCAACCAGAGAAGCTGCTCCTAACTCTGCCAGATTGTTCCAGAACAGAGGGGAGGGGAGCAATTTTCGTTGCTCTTTCCTTTCTCCATAAATGCTCTTTTTACCTTCCAAAAATCCCTCAGGGACATATTTTTGGAAGGCAAAGGATACTAACAGAGGCAGGGAGAACAGTGAACATGGCTCCTCCCTCCTGCTGCATGCACACTCTGCTGCTTGGGAAGATTCTGGATGAATTAGGAGCAGCCTCTTGTTCAGGGGCGTAGCCAGCCCGCCAGCGGCCCATGTGCGGCTGTGGCGGGTGCCCCGATAGCCCCGCCCCCACATCTGATGTCAGATGCAGGGGATAGCCACGCCCCCGCATCTGACGCCCGACGCGGGGGACGTGGTCTGGCTCCTTGAGGCTCCATTCGGGAGTTGAAGTTTAACTGCCGAAGGGGCTGCGCGGCCCCTTTGGCAGTTAAACTATGGCTGGCGCTGCCTTCGCAGCGGCTGCGCAGCCCCTTCAGGAGCTAGTAAGGCTGGCGCTGCCTTCGCAGCCAGGAGTGACTCTTCTCTGCCTTTGCAAATGCAGCACCAACCTTAGTTTCGCTCCCGAAGGGGCTGCGCGGCGCCCGCTAGGGAGCTATACTACCGCCCCCGCATCTGACATCAGATGTGGGGGGCGCGTCGGGACCGCTCTCACAGCCCCTGATTGGTCAGTGGCCCGGGTTCTTTGAACCTGTTGGCCCAATTGTGGCTCCGCCCCTGCTCTTGCTGCTCTGGATGTCAGTCACTGTTTTCAGTTCAATTGGGCTGCGGTGCCTTCCCACTGCGCCCTCTCCTCCCACTTAAAGAGAGGCCTAAACATAGTTACATTCCTACATAGGAAGCTGCCTCCCACTGAGTCAGACCATTGGTCCATCTAGTTCAGTATTTTCTATACTGACTGGCAGCAACTCTCAGCTTTCTGGTTGGAATCTCTCCCAGCCCTACCTGGAGATACCAGGGAGGGAACCTGGGACCTTCTGCATGCAAGCAGATGCTCTGTCACTGAGCTATGGCCCCCTCCCCTATACCAGGCAGCGCACACATGTAGTCACCCATCCAAATCCAAACCAGGCCAGACCTTGCTCGCTACCGCAAGACCAGCTCTCCTCCAAGTGACATTAATCCACATAGTATTCTACACTAGGTTTTTAGATTGGGAGCATCAAATTTTAGCTTGGGAGCAACGCTTTACATACTTTGCAGAATATAATACATATTTTGAGCCAGCTAAATGTCCTGTCGATGGATCTGCCAATAAGTATAGGTCACTACACTGAGTAGTCCCAAATGACTAGTTGAAAGGGAAGAAGTAACAGCCTATAATAAGGAACTCTGCAATTACTCACAGTGTCTTGGAACTGGGCTTTCTAGCAGGGGACGGTGCAGTCATTTGTGACCTGTCAAAGCAAGAGAAGCAGAAGTCAGAGAAATGAATGGGGTTCGAGGCTGCATTCTTCTCCTCCCTAGTCATTTGGTCACCACATTGCAATTACTTCTCAAAGACAGCAGCTTTTTCACAGTCACTCAGCTGTAGCGCTAGATATACAGTGTCAGCTCCAGTGCTGATGCTGCCCGAGGTGAGGTCCATGCGCTGCTGGCCACACCCTTGACACTGGCAGCAGCATCAGGGGACAAGGCCAGAGCTGCCTCTTTCATGCACCCATTCCTCGTCACTGCCATGCGGATGGATTTTGAACTGCAGATCAGCTGTGTGGGAGGAACAAGCTCCCTTTTCACCCTCCTCACTGCTGAACCTGCAGTTTAAAATCCCATCCCCAATGGGGAAGAGCGAAGAAGGCCATGGAGACAGGAAGGGAGGGTGGCAGGGAGCCAGGAGTGGCAGGCAGGTGACGTGACATCTGGCCGGTGAAGGGCAGGTCACTCAAGCAATACTGTTATTCTGCAAGCAAAAGAGTTTGCTGACATTATGCTTGAAATGTATAACTGATTCCAAGTGTGTGGACAGGGCGCTTTCCAGATTGCACGCTATCAGAGTGTCACAATGGGTCCCTTAAGTGTGCTTCTGTACTGCCTGTGTTTTGACATCACAGCCCCTGTGTTGTAAGGAAGATGCCTTTCATATATCCGACACCGCCTTTTGGATTTTATTGCTGTGTCACAGCTCTATAATGTTGCATCTGCATTGCACACACACACACACACACACACAGACACAGCTGTATCTGCCCGTTGTAGGAGGCTTGTCCCCTTATAACGGCTCTCTAATGTGGTTTGAATTTGGGGCCACAAAACGTTGCAGTTTACACCGCTTTTTGCGGTGTAAGGCTCACAATCTGGAAAGTGCCCTGGTGACCAAATGATGGCCAAACTGCACATGACATGAGATCCATGGTTAGAAGACAGGGGCACCCTGGAAGCAGACCTTTTTAACTATCAGTCACAGGGGGCCCCAATCTGGGAAGCTGTTGTGCAGCGAGGGGCAGAGTCGAGACTTTCCTCCTGTGCTCTATTCATTTGAAACTTCTCTCCACTATACCAAAGCGGCCATTTGGGCCCAAAGTGGTGTTTTGCAAAGGAACTATTTCGGCGCTTTCCAGCTTAGCCGCTCAACAGCAGCAAAATGCTTCCATTCAGGCAAATCGCATTCAAAATGTAAAGAACGGGGGGAGCAGTCTCACAAAAATAAAAGTAAAGTGTGCCGTCAAGTCGGTTTCGACTCCTGGCGCCAACAGAGTCCTGTGGTTTACTTTTGGTAAAATACAGGAGGGGTTTACCATTGCCTCCTACCAGGCAGTATGAGATGATGGCCTTTCAGCATCTTCCTATATTGCTGCTGCCCAATATAGTACCTGCGGGGATTCGAACCAGCAACCTTCTGCTTGTTAGTCAAGCATTTCCCCGCTGCGCCACTTCAGGTGACTAACAAGCCCTCAAAACAGCAACTTCTTTACGCCGGATATACAACATCATAGTACTAAATCACAGTGATTACATTGAAAGCGAGGCATCTGACATATGAACGGCACCCTGCTGTCAGCGTAGGGACTGCGGTGTCACAGCACAGGAAGTGTGGAAGCACACTTCAGAGATACGTCCTGACCTTGTTGCAGGGTCTAATCTGTAAAGTGCCTTCCAGGTTAAGGCTGTCTACTAATGCCAGGTTTAATGTCATGTGTAGCTTGGTGCTCAGTATTTACAGTTAGTTCCTGAATGGACGAGTTAAAAAATAACTGAGGAACCCGATCTGGAACGGAACTCACATTTTTAGTTTTTGATTCTTTGCATTATGCTGTGTGTACCTATTTCTCTATTGTCCAGGGCTGTTTGTGTTATCGGTAAAACCAAAGGATGAATGGAAGGAAGGCATGAATGAAGGCATGATTGATGTCCCCCAAACGTCTAGTAGTGGAGGCATGCTTTCCCCCCAATATAAAATGAGAGGCACACTTTCTTCCTAGGTCTGCAAAGGCTTACTTTTAGAATGTGGAAGCATAATAGCCACCTGCCCTCACAGGAGCCCACCCCATGTGGTGTTTTCCATGAGCCACTGAGTTGAGGGCTGGGGCAGATCTACCCGGGGGAACTGTGTGCAGCAAAAACCCATCACACAATGAGACCAGGTTTTGGGGAGCCATGCACTACCTGCCTCTCTCTCTCTCTCTCTCTCTCTCTCTCTCTCTCTCTCTCTCTCTCTCTCTCGTTCTCTTTCCCTGTCACCATCAGTAGCAAAAAGCTGGCACATGGGCAAATGACATCACAGGCCAATGACATGTGCCAAGAGGTAACGTCATTAGCCCAAATGTTGGCCCTTTGCTGCCGGCAGCAACAGGGACAGAGGCAGGTAGGTGGTAGGAAGGCATCCCCCCCCCCAGCTTCCCTCATGTTCCTGCTGATTTTGCTTTTCCAGGACATTTGCAGAGTTCATGAGTTCTGCAAGCACAGAGGGCAGACACTGGTACAAAAAAGGAAACACACGAGACAGACCCAATCTAAACGAGGGTGCTCCATTCTCCACCCCCCCAAAAAAAAACCTCTTCCCCTTTCCCCTTTGAAGAGAGACAGAAAGTTCTGTTGCATGGCAGAATTGAGAGGGCAAGGACTGGCCTTGGTGGGGGGGCACTCAGAGTCTGTGAGCCAGGAGGCATTCGTTTCCCTTTGCCATATTAGCGGTACGCCCCTGGACATTAGAAATGTGATTTCTATACTGCCCTTCCAAAAACGGCTCAAGGCGGTTTACACAGAGATATAACAGACAAATAAGATTGATCCCTGTCCCCTAAGGGCTCACAATCTAAAAGTAACATCAGACAGACACCAGCAACAGTTACTGGAGGTACTGTGCTGGGGGTGGAGAGGGCCAGTTACTCTCCCTCTGCTAAATAAAGAGGATCATCATGTTAAAAGGGGCCTCTTTGCCAAGTTAGCAGGGGAGATGGAGGAGGGAGAGAATGGAACAAACTGAAACGTTATTAGGCTTGTGCATTTCGATTTGGGTACAAAATGCTTTGTGCCCAAAAATGGCAATTTCGGAGGTTTGGTAACGAAAACAAAATCAAGAATTAAAAAACAGAGATTTTTGTTTCCAAATTGAAATGACTGTGTTTCAGACAGAATGCTTTGTTCTTCGGAAAAGCATTGCAATTCAAATTGATTTCTCTGATTCTCTCCACTCCAGCTGAGTCATTGAGTGATTAGCAGGAGAATGAATGAATCAATTTATTACAGCCCTAGGCCATACAGAGAACATACAAAAATTAAAACAAAATTAATAGCAAAATATGCCAGCAGTAATATAATACATAATTATCATGACAAAACAATAGCTCCTAAAAATTAGATCTTAAACAGGATCTTAATCTAATAGCAACATAGAAGAATTTCGCCACCACCTTAGTAATCTCATTATCTTGATCCTCAAGACAAAAATTCAAATAAAAGAGGTCAGCTCTTCCTGGGAATTGCTCTAATAGAGGGAATATGAGTTCTTTCCTGGTATCAGAGTACAGGGAGCAATATAGCAGCACATGCGAAACTGTTTCAGGGAGGCCTGCACCACAAGGGCATAGGCCAAAATCTGACGATCCCTTGTTAAATCTTTTTTCCAAAAGGGCTGAAGGCAAGACATTCATAGGGGCCCTAGTGAAAGCTATCCTAAACTTTAAAAAGTGTAGGGAAGCTAAATATTTCGCACCTCTATTCCCCGAAGGGGGCATGATACCAAAAAATAGAGGAGAGCAGGTCCTATTTCCCCTAGAAACAAGATTCTGGTCCTCAATGTCATGAAGGCGTTGTATAAGTGTAACCTTCGCCTTCTCATTTCCCATGAGTAAAATTTCAGAGGGAGATAGACCCATTTGCAATATTTTGTTGTTAACATATGACAGCCAAGGGCTAGGAAAGGAGTCTCTCCATAGAAACAAAATAAAAATAAAAATAGGAGGGCTGCTGAATTTCCAAGCAAAGTTTAATCCATCTGGTGAAAGTAAGTCCTCATGCTTTAAAAAAAAAAATAGTAAGGGATCCAGATTTCAAACATAATGCTGAGTAAGGTACACATCTGGGTACCCCAAAGATAGACCTAAGAAATAATGACTGAACCGTTTCCATCTCTGATGTTACTCCCTGAATCCAAAGTGGGACGCCATAGAGTAATTGAGCTACAATCTTTGCTCGAAAAACTTGGAGAGCCATGGGTATATACTGGCCTCCTTTAGAATAGTAGAATCGCAAAAGATCATTGAGAGTTTTACGAGCAATAGAGATAGAATACAATCTTTGAGATTTCCAGTTGAAATTATATTGGAAATGTATACCAAGGTATTTGAATTTATAAACCTGCTCAATATTTTCCTTATTTACCACCCACTTATAAAGTTTCCTAGCTTTAGTGAAAACCAGGACCTTAGATTTCTCATCGTTAATAGATAAGTTATTGTCATTGAAATAATGGGCAAAGGCTGCCAGCAATCTAAGAAGACCAAGACGGGTCTGGGACAATAACACCGCATCATCCGCATACAACAACACTGGCACACGAATGTCAGCCAATTTGGGGGCGTGTGGATCTATCATTTCTAAACACTGCGCTAAATCATTGATAAAAAGATTGAACAATGAAGGGGCCAGAACACAACCCTGCCTGACCCCACGAGTGGCGGGGATTGAGTCAGTTAGTGCCCCATTGGGAGCATATCTGACTCGAATAGAAGAATTGATATGGAGCTGCATAATCAAGAATAACAATCTTTTGTCCATCGAGGATTTCCCAAGCTTAGACCATAATAATTCCCTAGGAATTAGATCGAAAGCAGCTTTTAAATACAGAAAAGCTGCGAAAAGTCTACCCTTGGGAGCACTAGAGTATTTACATGCTAGATGGTTCAGAATCATACAGTGGTCAAGTGTAGAGCGACCAGCTCTGAAGCCTGCCTGTTCGGTCCCTAGGATCTGCTGATCAGAAATCCATGTTTCAAGTTTAGATAACAAATAAAGGACATATACTGTGCCCACTACCGAAAGCAGGCTAATGGGCCTGTAATTAGACGGGTCAAGATGGGAACCCCGTTTGAAGACCGGAACCACTATTGTTATTCTCCACTTAGCAGGGAAGATACCTGTACTGTTTATTGCAGTAAACAAATTGGGGCCCACCAATCCACATTGGCTATCAAAACCTCTGGAAGAATAGCATCAGGACCAGGAGCGTTACCAGTTTTGAGATGGCTAAGCAAATCAACTATTTCACCTTACATAACCGGAGGCCATAAGGGTAGCACCTCAAATGAAGGTGGCACAGAGAGTTGCGTGGGTTGAGCATCATTATAGAGAGCATAAAAGTGGGAGTCCCATGTTCTGGCTGGAATCCTGCACAACATATGAGAATGGTTTGCCACCGAAACAATTTTCCAAAAAGCACGGCTGTCTTTTTGGTTTGTAGCCAATATTTGCTTGTCCCAGGTGTTTTTTAATGCCTGAGTCTTGGCAGATCTAAGGCTCCTTTTATAGGCCTTCTTTATAAAAAAATATGTTGGTGGAAGATTGTGATCTGAACTCAATCTATAATCTCTATATATGCCATTCAACTGATCACGCAGCCTCCTGCAATGCGAGTCAAACCAGTTATTAGGTCGTTTTCCATTATACACACAAAAAAAGTGTGGATAGCTAGAAAGCGAAATCTTTTGGAACAACATACCTTCTAGGTCCTCATATGCAATCATTGCTTGTGGACCCGGTTGATCTAATACAATTAAATTATACAAATTACTTCCCTCAGGGGAATCATATAAGGTATTCAGCTCATTTTCAATCTCCTTTGACCACCTGATTTTACAACCCAACTTAGCTGATCTTTGCTCAAACAAGCAAGGGAAAGGGGTGTCCCCCCTCACCCGAGGTAGATCTAAACAAGTGAGCATCGGGAGGTGGTCACTAAAAGTTTGCTCGCCCACCTCAAAAGATGTAACCTGGGGGAGCAGGGAGCGGGAAACCATAACATAGTCAACTACACTACTCCCTCGCAAAGAAATGAATGTATATTTGCCTGGAATATCTGGCAATATAGTACGGTTTAGTAATACGAGCTCAAACATTCTAGCCAAGTGGATCAGTTGAACTCAAGACCTATTGATAACTTGATCTTTTGATTGCCGAGTTGGTGCAAGAGATCCCTCAATGCAATCCCCCCAGTTCCATAAATGAGAAGCCATTAAGGCGCTGTCATCTGTACCGCATCTAGAATTGAAATCACCCATAAGGATGACCGCAGCATGCGGGTACTTTAGTATTGCTTCCATGATATATAAATCTAATTGTTGCCAGATATTATTGGATAAACTGGAGGTTTATATACATTGGGATATATACATTGAACAGCAATATATCCCCACTTAGAGCTTTAAGGAGAATAGTCATAGCATAGGGAGGAAGATCAGGCAAACGAATAGATTCGACGTTAAGGGCTAGTGATACACAACAAGCCAAACCCAGCTTAGACCTTCCCCTGTTGTTATCTGAATGGGCTTTCAATGCATGAACAATATAGCCACTAATATTCAAGTCTTCTTTGGACCAAGTCTCTTGAAACATTAAAATGTCCCATTGTTGCAAGAAGGTGATAAACTCCATATCAGACCTTTTCCCAAGCTACCCAGCTATGTTCCAACTAAGAATTTTCCAGTCAGATTGCCTACAATTTACATTATATTCCTCCAATTCAACGCAGGGATGTAAATCAGATGAAGTCTGAAGATAAGATATGCACAAATGGTTTAGGTAAGTATGTGTTGTATTCAGTGTGATTGAAATGCAATCTGACTTTGCAAAGGGATTTAGAAGAAAGCATTTTGAGACAGAAATACCCAAATATCTTTGGGAGCTCAATGCAATTCCAAAGCTCGTGCTAAAAGCCATGGTATAAAGTGCGTGGAGAAGGTTTTCGAGAAGCTGGTTAGGAAAGTTCTGAAATTATACAGGTTTTTCTTTCCAAAGGCTTAGAAAGAATCTCTTGACTTGTTCAGGGCTCTTTTGAAGAGCTCTTTTGTTTTTCTTCTGATTTTTATTATTTATAGTGGTGTCTAAGTTTTGATGCCCAAGTTGAGCAGTCTAATGTAATTTAGGCCACAATGTAATTTGGTGTGACATGATGTCTAAGCCAGTGGTTCACAACTTTTGCCATTGCAGGGACAGGTCATCCACATGGGACTACAAGAGACAAAAGGAGGGGGGTGGGGAATACACCTGTCAATCTATTGACATCCCCAGGAATCTTAGTTGCTTCTCTCTTTCTTGTAACTATGGTCCATGGTTTTGCACTTTCTTAAATGCAGTGATGATAAATCTCAACAATTCTGAACAGTAGGCTGATTTGTTTGGGCTACGGCTCACTCCACTTCAGTTAAATGAACATTTGAAGCTGTTCCATAGTACCAAGGAAGTTTTATTGTGTTTTTATTTATTTTTTTACATTTTATATCCCACACTTCCTCCAAGGAGCCCAGAGCAGTGTACTACATACTTAGGTTTCTCCTCACAACAACTCTGTGAAGTAGGTTAGGCTGAGAGAAGTGACTGGCCCAGAGTCACCCAGCTAGTATTATGGCTGAATGGGGATTTGAACTCAGGTCTGCCTGGTCCTAGTCCAGCACTCTAACCACTACACCATGCTGCCTCATTGGTCTATCTTGCGATCTCAAATGACCTATGGCCACTGTTCCATGGGGAGGGAGTGTTTTTATTGAAAGATTGCTTGAATCCACAAATGTGTTGTGCTGCTGTGCTAGTGCCACAGGGACAGGCTCCCCCACCCACTGCAAAATTCTCAAATAACTGTGCCAAAAAATTCAGTGTCATTGTTGTTCATCATTCTCTTCACTCTTTCAACTTGTTTATGTGGGGCTTCAGGGGCAAAACAGTGGGTTGGGTGGCAGTGCCCCAAGGGTGGTGCACCCAGATTACAAATAGGGCAAAGTGCTGATTTCTTAGGATTTTTTGAGGTTTACACGTCTTTAAGATTTTTCTCCATAGGGAATAATGGAGGTTTCAGCAGCCCCATAACTCCACCTGGGGGGCACTGGGGTGGCCTGAAACAAATGGTAGTGTAGTGCACAGAAGGTGCCAACCACCCCCCTGGATTGCTAACCCATTGGGCTACTGGGCTTTGTTGTTTCTGAAGTGTTGAGTTTCGATTCTCTGGTAGCAAATGAGATTTTTAATGAAAAACCATGCATCCACTCTCATATGCTACTAGAGAATCTACTCTCAGAACACCTCTAGAACAACAAAACCCTATACTTCATGGGTGGGCAACTCATGTGGGTGGTTGGCACCCCATGTGCACTACACCGCCACTTGCTCTGGGCCACCCCAGTGCCCTTCAAGTGGAGTTATGGGACTGCAGAAACCTCCATTATACCCTATGAGGAAAATATGAAAGACGTGTAACTTCATTAATTCTTTAAAAAAATCAGCCCTTTGCCAAATTCCTCTGAAAAAATTGTGGTAGCTTCCTTGTACCAACTCAGCACTACCACCAACCACATTCCACTCTGGGCCACCCCTCCCCTCCACATGAAGCTATACTTTTCCTGAAACCTCCATCATACCCTATGGGGGAAATCTGACGGATGCGCAAACTTCAAAAATTCACCAAATATCAGCAGTTTGCCCAATTCCTTTGAAATCTTTGTGGTAGCTTCCACTCATTGGGCACTATAACTCCCACCCACTCTTTTGACCATGTGACCCATTTTTAAATATGAATTAATTTGGATCCGGATTAATTCGGATAGAAAACAAAACTGGGATGATTCGGAAGGCTTTATTTCGGACAAAATACAAAATGGGGTTGAGTCACAACTGGCATACCAATTTTCCCATACATGAAAAAGGTTGTGCAAATTGTGCACATGGGAAGATTTGTACTCTGAAATAACAAAAACGGAGAAGGGCATAATGACAATAGGAGGAGAGGTTTTGGAATATGAAGGCTGGGGAATGTGTGGGTAGCTAAAGAACATGGCCAGAGACTTATGCAGCACACAGAAGCTCTGCCCATTGAACACTGGAGGATTTGGCAGACACTGTTTGCATACATTCAACTTTTCATCCACTGCCTTAAGGCCTAAATAATTGATTTGTGTTTTTTTTAACATGGAAGTGGACACCGAAATCCTGCGCTTGAGACCAGGTCCTGTGTGTAGAGTCTCAAGACTGCAGAATCACAGAAGACCAGGCATTCCTGAGCAAGGCTTACCGTTTTTCTTGAGGGGTGCCATCCTTAGTTGAAGAATGCTGAGAGCGTATCTGTTTGTCAAGAAAAAGAGAGGAAAGACCATGAGCAACCAACCACCACGTAAAGATTTCCTGCATCTGGCCAGAGCCAATGATTTGGGTGGGCAACCAAGAAATTGGTTTGTAAGCATTCCTATAATTATAGTCCTCCTAAAAAAGAGAGGTGTTGGAGCTCATTGTTGCTTGGATCTCCCAACTCTAATCCCTGTTGTGAGGAAATGCCTGTGGTTAGTCAGGGGTAAGGGAATGACACTGAACGTGCTCAGAGGCCCTACTGTCTTTGCACTCTTCAGGTCTGAGCTCTGGGATTAGGAACAGCAGCTGAGTTCAGCAGAAGTTGAGGCAGGATGAACTCTGGCTCAAATTAAAGCTCTCTACAAAGCATGAGTATTTGGCATATCCCCTGTCAATCAATTCAATTTATTACAGCCATAGGCCATACAGAGAACATACAAAGATTAAAAAAGGATTAAAAACACAATATGCGAACAATAATATAATACATAAAAACAGGACAAAGCAATAGCTCCTATGAATAAGACCTTAAACAAGATCTTAGTCTGATAGCAACATAAAAGAATTTCGCCGCCACCTTGGTAACCTCATTATTTTGATCCTCAAGGCAGATGTGAAAGTAGTTCTTCCTCAGCTGGAGGAGACCGTGTCTTTTGAGACATTCACTTCCCATCCCAAGCCCTTGGATATGGCAGTTAATAAATCCAACTTCAAAATGCATTTTTAGCTTACCTCAAACAGGCAAATGACTGAAATGATCATCGTTACCACTGCACTCACTGATATAGCAAACAGCCTTTTGCCATAGCCAGATTCTGGGATTCCCTGGCTTCCAATCTGCAAGGTGGGACAAAGGAAAGGAAAATGGAAAATAGGCTTTTTGTGTTTCTACTTTTTCTCCCCACCCCCAAATAAAAAACACCACTTGTATTGCTCTCTGTTGAGTTTGCTCTCATATGGACATATGCAATTGTCTTATACCAAGTCAAACATTGGTCCATTCAGCCCAGTACTGTCTACTCCATTTTACAGCTGCTCTCAGCCCTGAAGCCTTAACTAAGATGCTAGAGATTAAACCTGAGCTCTCCTGAATTCAAGACATGGGGAATTGCCAAACAGAGAACCACTCTATTTGAAAATTGAAGTTCACACAATTTCTCCACGGGGTGATCTGCCGAGTTTGTTGGCCATCGTGCAATTTCACAGCATTACCTGCTGACCATCTGCTACCAATCTATGACGGAAATCAAGTCTTTTGAGACCATCACAGATTGGCAGCAAATGGCCAGCAGGTGGTGCTGTGAAATTGTGTGATGGTTAGTGACATCATCTGAAGGCATCATGCAGAAGTGGTAAGAACCTCCATTTTCAAACACAATATTTCTTCATCTGGAAACACCCATGATTCAGCCACATGCTTCCTCTCAGATGCAGCCACAGGGTGTTTGCAGGCCCTAGAGAATGAACTTTTTGGCCTCTGTTTTCCTTATTAAATGTCATAACGTATAATTAAGAATCTTCTTTGCTCCAGCACCACAGTTTGTAACCTGCACCTGAGCTCCTCTGTTTCTGCTAATTTCCTGTTGCTGTTGTTTAATTTTAATTTGTTCCTCTTCATCATCCATTAGTCTCTATGTTGCTATGTTATAAAAACAGGTATACAAGAAAAAGGCTTAAGATTTGCATTCCTTCTTAGAATACCTCTCAAACCAAAGTTCAAAAGCAAATACTGAACATTTACAAAATCCTACAATCCAGGATAAAGATAGATGTTAGATTTTTTTTTCTGATTCCAGAGAGCTGAAAGTGGTATGATTGAGCCATTGTCATTCATGCTGTGCAAAGTCATTTTTATGGCACAGTGTCTTCTTTGGTCAAATAAGTTTTGCAGGTCTTTATAGTCCAAGCTGCAAAAATCGCCCCCATTCAAGGGAGGTATGTGTGAGTGTGAGAAAGGGAGAGCGAATGAGTGAGAGAGAGCATGAGATCACACAGGCCATGTGGATTCTTTCATTCCACCTTGAGTTCTCTTCAAAACCATATTATCAGCTTTCTAGTATGTGCAAAAACCTCATTCCACTCTACTTTGTCCCTTTCAACCCAGATCAACCTGACTCTGCCTCTCCTTGCCTTTGATTTCTTGCTTCTTTACATGCTGTGGCCCTTGGCTGCAGGCCATATCCACAGATGCTGATCCCTTGAGCCAATTTGCACCTACCCAGTCACAGCTGAGTGGCCCACTAACCACTTTCAGCCATTTTCCAGGAAGGAGTCAAACCAAAACTCAACCTAAACTGAAAAACGGTTTCAGAATTGTGTTCAGTGTACCAAAACTGCACCCAAATCTAAACTCTTGGTTGCCTTGAACTGGAGCCAAACCCCTTATCACAAAAAGTGGCAACTAGTTTATTTATTTATTTAACATAATTCTATACTGCCCCAAACTTGTGACTCTGGGTGGTTTACAATTAAAATCCTTTAGAAATTAAATCAATTAAACAATTAAAATCATTTAAACATTAAAATCATTTAAACATTAAAATCATTTAAAATTCCACATTAAAAATATTAAAACTATAAATCTAACTAAAAACCTGAGTGAATAAATATGTCTTCACAGTGACTTTTTAAAAGTTGCCAGAGATGGGGAAGCTCTTATTTCAACAAAAGGCTTTTGGTTAAAAAAAAAGTGGCTAAATAATGTGGTTCAAAACAACCTATTTAATTGTACGTTTTATATTTTATTTTCCTGTTCTTTTAATCCTGTTCCATGTATTTTGTTTGTAAAAACCATTAACAGAAATGAAAAATTCTGTTAAAATTTTAAATATACATTAAAAAGATTATATATATATATATATATATATATATATATATATATATATATATATCTATGAGAAATATATCATTCACACAACCACTGGGGCAGGGGATGGGGAGGGTGGCGGGAGCGGCAGGATCACAACTACCTTTCCCTGCACAACCTCCATTCCCTCCCAGGCTCACCATTCATCTGCCTGTCCACATGACCGCCACTGCAATGAGCAGTGCAGAAATCTGGAGGCTGGGAAAGCAAAACCTGGCCTCCAGGAATTCCACAGTGCACCACACGAGCAGCACTGTGCATTGAGAAACTCTAGAGGCTGGCTTGTTCCTTCCCTTGGTGTCTATCATTAAAATGGTTGCCAGCAGCCTGAAAGGAGCTGTCAGCAGCCCAGCTGCCCACATGACCAGATGGTGAGGGAGGAGGGTGCATGGACACCCTCCTACCTCACCTGGACTACCCAGTCGAGGACTGCTGGGATTGGGACCGATCCTGGTGCTTCTCATGAGCAGCTCTACCCAGGTTGGGCTGCACTGGCCCAGCTAGAGCTGGTCGTAAGAATGACTTCATTGTTTCTCAAGTGATATCATGGTACTTATTTTACAGATACAAGTGAGAGTTTGATATTCTTATTCTGCATGAGAGTTTGACATTATTCTGCATGAAATATATTCTGCAAAAAGGGTTTGGTATTTTCTGCATGAAATAAATTTAAATTGATTCAAAACCCATTCAAATTGACCGAATCAGTTACCAAACCACTTTTTAAAGGCAGTGCTTGCATCGTTGTTTACTGCTATTGATAGCTCAGGGTGTATACCAAAAGACTGGGGCCTGGCCATCATTGTACCAATCTACAAGAAGGGGTGCAGAAGCGACCCAGGCAACTATCGGCCGATTAGTCTTCTGAGTACAGTTAGTAAGCTTTATGCTAAACATCTCTATGGGAAGCTGAGGGACTGGATGGCTCAGGACAACATTCTCGCAGATGAGCAAGCGGTGTTTAGAGAAGGGAGGTCTACTGTAGACCATTGTTTTGTTCTGCATCATCTAGCACAGAAATACGCTCAGTCCTTGCATGTTGCCTTTGTCGATCTTAGGTTCGCTTTTGATTCAATCCCTCGGGACAGGCTCTGGGATAAACTGAGAGTTTCCTCTATTGATCGGCGACTCTTAGCCCTAATTAGAGCTTTACACGCATCACCAAGCATGAGGATTAGGTACAACCCGCAAGGAGGATTAACTAGAGCTATTCCATTTGGAAAGGGGGTCCGGCAAGGATGAGTGCTGGCGCCCCTGCTGTTTAATTTATACATCAATGATATGGTGACCCAGCTAGATAGTTGTGAATTCCATCCTCCGAAGCTAGCTGGAAGAAGTATCTCAGTGCTACTGTATGCAGATGATGCGGCCATTTTGGCTAGAACCCCAGTTGGGCTTAGGAGGGCCTTAGGGGCACTGGCAGTCTACTGTAAGACTGAACGGCTGAGTATCAACTACCAGAAAACAAAGGTGCTCTCCTTTGCTAGGAGACCCAAGAGACGGGTCTGGAAAATTGATGGACAAAGGATAGAGCAGGTCCAAAACTTTGTATATTTGGGGGTAGCTGTTCACTCATCTGGTTCAAGACGAGCCCATGCCTTGCACGTGGCCCAGGCCGCTCAAAACAGCGCCCGAGCTATTCTGCAGTTCTATAGATCCAGGGCTGGGCATCTTATCCCCGCGGCCATAAAACTTTTTCAGGCGAAACCATTGGCACAGTTATTATACGGTGCCCAACTGGGTCCCTATACAGATCTGTTCCCCTTAGAAGTGGTGCAGTCCAAGTTTCTGAGAGCATTATTTCAAACCCCTAAATGCACCTCCAATGTGAGGCTCAGACTGGAGGTGGGCCTCGTTAGAGTTGAGGCCAGATGTTGGCAAATGGCGCTGTTTTATTGGCTGAGAGTCCATTCCTCAGAGATAGGGCTGAGCCGCCTAGTCTTAGCGGACTCATACCAGTCGACTTGGAAGTGTTCACTGAACCAAAAGATGACTTCTTTGGGCCTCGATCAGTCCGCCCTGCTCACGCAAAGTTTGGAGACAGCTAGGAAGTCCATCAAACAGAGAATTGAGGATATTGAGAGACAGACAGACATGACAAGGGTACCTGATTTTCAGTGCCAAGAATCAGTTAGGTATTGCTTGGCCCCAGCACCCTATCTTACTGCCCTGGAGGTGCCCCCTCTTAGAAAAGCTTTCACCTTGGCAAGATGTAATGCCTTGCCTTCAGCCCTTTTAGAGGGACGATACAGAGGGATCCCCTATGGGGAGAGGCTTTGCCCATGCGGCGAGGGTCAAGTTGAAACAGTTACCCATGTACTATTGGAATGCCTGCTCTACAGAGACCTGCGCCGGGATTTCATTCACCCTCTGACAGTCAAATTCCCAGGTCTCGATCTACCTCAGATGACTGCCAGGCTCCTGGAAGGAAGTAATTCCTCTTCCACTAGACAGGTAGCCAAATTTTGCAGTGCAGCCCTTCGCTTTCGGAAGAGCCTAAAAATGGACAAATAAACGACACAATGCCAGAGCAATTTGTACTCATATCTCGGCTAGTTGTAGCTGGGCATGTGGGGATAGGTATTGCCAGCTTTAAAGTAGCTAATTCAATGCTAACACTTTATAGAGCCCCTGAATTGTATATCTCCTCCCAGATTGGGAGCTGAGCTGTGTTTGGAGTTGTAATTGTTCAATAAGCAGGAATAAGCTGCCCTTTTATTTTAATCTATTTCACTAGTATTTTACCAGCATTTTCAGTGACTTTGTGCTGAACAGGACCCCATAGAATGCTGATTATCCCCTCTTTTAAATTTGTTCTGATTTTATACTGCTTTTTGACTGAAACAAAGTGTTTGGCTGAGTCCTTTTTAGCTTACATGCATTTTATCTATTCTGTTTGTGTTTTATATCATGTTTTAAAATTTTTGTATTTTTAGATTCCCGCCCCCTCAGTCTTAATGCTACATCAATTTTAATCTCCGTAATACTGCAACACTTTCCTTATATTGCACTTACTGTATAGTATTACTGTTTTACAACTTGTGCTGGTCAACGACCGTAATAAAGATCATTATTATTAATGATTTAGCAGAGATTCTGTCTGGAGTGAGTGGGGAATGGGGGAGTTGGAGGGGGCCTTGTGGGCCACCTGGGCCACCTGGGCCAATCTGCTGCATGACGCTGGGAATCCAGAGCTAGAGAATCCCCAGCACAGCTGACGATCCAGTCTCTGCTCCAAGACCTTCAGCGAGGGGCAGCCCCGGCCCAGGTGAAGGCTTCCATTCTCAAACGGCACTTCATGGGTATGTTTGAAGGATGTATGTGGTCACAGCAGCTTACATATCTGTCCGTTTTTGAGCCACAGCTTCCCAAGAGGAATGTCATGGTTTAGCACTAACTCCATGAGAAATATGACTACATGCGCACTCCTTTGAAGCTATTCTGACGATCACTGAAAACCGGGCTAGAGGAGCCCATCTCGATTTTCAGTGATCGTCTGGACAGCGGACTTGTCTCTTTATGTTTTCTGCTGCTGTGAGGGAGGTTCGCTGGATTTGGGGAAGTGGGAAGGCAATGGAGTTGGGAAAGGGGGGCAGCTAAAGCAACTGAAGTGGATGCTTCTGTTTGCTGCTGCTCCCAAAAGGAGTGGTGTTTTATTGTGGGCCATCTTATTTATTTATCTATCTATGTAAACCGCTTTGGGAACTTTTGTTGAAAAGCAGTATATAAATATGTGTCATATTCGTATTGTGGGGAGTTGGGAGGAGTTGTGGGGTGGGAGACAAGCAGCAAGACCAGTGGACTGGTTTTTTCTATGGTGTTCAGGCAAGCAAGAGGATTGCTGGATGTGGGGAGGCAGAGAGTTAGCCCAAGCAAAATAAGTGGACTCTTCTGTTTGCTGCTGCTCAAAAGAGGCTTTGTGGAGGGTGGGGCGTTGTTGCTGTGGGGAGGTGGGAGGAAATTCAAAGCTGTGTTGAGCTGCAGAAACAACTAATTTCCCACACATAGCTTTGTAGGATTGTGGCCGGAATCTTTAGCAATTCATCTTGTATGAAAAACAAAGAGGATTGTGGTGCCTAAAGGGTACACTATCGATGTATTAAGGCATGATGGAGAGACACACCTCTACAGGCCACTAAGCGCTCCCCCCTCCCTCCCCCCGTCTCTTTCTCACTCTCTCTCATATTCACATGCACACACCTGAACCGCTTCTCAAAAAACACCACAAGAAAAGAGTCCACATCCCATACAAAAATGAAGCCTGGCAGTGCAGGTTATATGAAATTCTGTTGCACAAGTAGCCCTGGCCTGAATACAACTGGCCATTGTATCCACAGAACTGATATTCCTCTATGGCCTGTGGGCTTCTCAGGGGCATCTGGTGGGCTACTGTGTGAAACAGGATGCTGGACTAGATGGGCCTCCTTGGGCCTGACCCAGCAGGGTGGTTCTTCTTCTATTTTGATGTCGGAATACGATCCTCATTGCAGTGGTGTAACGGGGAAATAGAACTATGGTGGAAATTTGTAGTTTGAAAGACAAATGGCCAGATGGATCCTTACACAGACCAAACATTTGTGAAAAGGAGAGCAATGAAACATTCATATGATTAAGAATGAAACTCAGCATCAGTGTTCATGACATGTGATTTGACATGTCTTTTCTTAGACTTCTAAATTTATATCCCGCTCTTCCTCCAAGGGTAGTGTATATGCTTACCTTATTTATCCTCACAACAAGCCTGTGAGGCGGGTTAGGCTGAGAGAAAAGTCACGGACTTTTCAGTCTTGTCAGGGACAAGTCAGTGCTGGCCAGTGAGTTAAGAGTTGTTGTTGTTGTTGTTGTTCATGACTTAAGATCTCGTTTGGAGCTAGAGATGATGATGAATGGCAGCAGGGAAGTGAGAGAGCTGTGTCTGGATCCCTGTCCCTATTTTAATTGTAGTGTTTGGTTGATAGGTGCAATACAAGGGCTGAAATTGCCTCTGCAATGGCAGCAGTTCCAAAACCAAAGAGGAGGAAGATAGAGCAGGACCACAGGCCATTTCAACACAAGTGGCCAGAAGAATACCTGTTCTTGGAATACAGTGGCAAATACCTATGCCTGGTGTGTCAAGAACAGGTTGCAGTACCCAAAGGATTCAATAGCCAGAGGCATTCTGACAGCAGACCTCAGAAAACCTTTGGCTCTTTAGGTGCCACTGAGAGATGTGCCAGAGTGCAGCAACTGAAAAGGAAATGTTGAGCTCAACAGAACATATTCCCAAGAGCTATTGCTATGAATGAAGCATGGCAAGAGGAAGCTTCAAGATTGCCCAGTTGACAGCACATCTAGGTTGGCCATTTAGAGATGCTGAATATGCAAAACTGTATTGAATGAGAGCTGTTGAGGTACTGTTTCCAGAAAAGAAAACAGTGCTGCAGGAGAGACGCTTGTCCAGAATGACTATCCAACACTGTGAGGCAGAGATATCCAGAAGCCTCAGTGGGCAGCTCAAAGAACGTTGCTCACACTTTGAATATGACTCTGTTGCAGTGGGTGAGAGCAGTGCCATCAAGGATAGAGCACAGCGACTAGCGTTCATTCATGGAGTGAACCCAAACTTTGAAATCACACAGGAGCTTGCAGGCATGATGCAATCCATGCATGCAGGGTCGTAGCTGGGGGAGAGGGGGCCTGTGTTCACCCCTCTCTCTGGCAGCCCTTCAAAGTGAGGGAGAGAATGAAGAAAAGCGGTTGGAGCTAGGGGGCCCTCAGGAGCTGGGGGCCTGGGTTCTTTCAACCCTTTCACTCCATTATAGCGACACCCCTGCATGCATGGGCATGCAACCGGTGAGGCAATAGGCAAAGAAATTATTTCAGTTTTGCAGGAATTACAGTGACCTGCAGAGAAAATTGCAGGTGTCTGCACTGATGGTGGACCATGTATGACAGGCCAAAAAAAAAAAAAAAGTGCTGTAACTGTCCCACTCTTTTTTTTCTGTCCAGTCTCCAACATTAGGCAATACCACTGCATTATACATCAGGAGTCCCTCTGTAGCCAAGTGCTGAAATTCACTCATGTCATGACTGTTGTGGTGACCAGAGTAAACCTCCTCAGAAGCAGAAGCCTGAATGACTGCACATTTCAGGAATATCTGAGGGAGATTGAGGTGGTGTGTGAAGACATTCTCTATCACTCCGAGGTGCGCTGGCTCAGTTGGGGCAGCGTGTTGCAGCGTTTTGTGGCACTCCGGAAAGAGATTTATGTCTTCCTGGAACGTGAAGGCAAACCTGAGCCAGAACTGAAGCAGGAGGAGTGGATCTGTCCTTTGGCCTTGGTGACAGACATCACATGCCACTCCAACCGCTTTAATACCAATCTACAAGGTGCAGATCTACTCTTAACGGGCATGATGACCTCTGTGGCAGCATCGATCTGTATAATTAATTCTCCAAGATGGGCCATGCGGGCCATGCAAGGGGATGTGGCAGAAAGGAGGCGGTTGGCTGACAGAAGGGGAGAGAGCTCTGGAGCGGCAAGGAGTTGGGGGGGGCAGCTGGAAAGCAGTTTGATCGTTGGCTCAGGGGGGAGGGGGCGCCATGAATCGACAGGGAGTGTTCCTCAGTCTTATGTAAGAATGACATACAGAGTATGCCTGTTTTTGTCAGTCTTGCTTAATGGCCATTGAGATGATCTGCAAGTGGAAGGTCACTACACTCACATCACAGGAATTTGGGATACTTATCTTATTCAGTTCCTTGACATCCTTTTCCAGACCAATCATGTCCATATTTTCAGGCTTTGATGATATTTTTCAAAATATCCAATGGATATTTTCCATTTGCCTTTTGAGGTTTGTAGCCCCAAACATGGATGTTTCAGATAGGACCTCAGTACTTGCTGGTACATTTTATCTCTCCACTGGAAATAGCCAGCTATTTCTAAGTTAGCCCCAGGTATAGATTGGATTCATTTGCCAATATACTTTATGGACATTTTTATACTCAAATGCATATCGACAAGACCATCATGAATTGGATTACTGGATATTGGATGATGATGATGATGATGATGATGTAGCTCCAGTTGCTGCTGAGCCCACCTACCAGACGGAACATGCAACTTAACTCCTGCCCCTTTTAAACATGACATTTAAAACATGGAAGAAACCTGTTTTCCCTGGGGTCCATCCCATGGTGCTGCTAATGTAATGAAAGGCCCACAACCAATGGGCAGGGCTCATTGCACAGCAACTTCACACAAACCTGTTGCCCCCAATCTCAGTCAGGCAGCCATTTTGCATCAGGGAACTGCCCACCTGGACCTGCTTTGTCCAGCGGGCGGCAGGCCTTTCCACATGACAGTAGAGCTGAGCCACCAACCCACAGAATTGCAGCACCTACCGGATTAAGATCATATTGAAAGGGAATCCATTTTATTATTTATTTAGCACATTTTTATACCGCCCTAACCCAAGGTCTCAGGTTCACAACAAACAAATACTGAAAACAATTTAAAATAAATAATAACAAGCCAAAGTTTTAAAAAGTTAAAAAGTTAAAAAGTTAAAAAGCTTGGGTAAAAAGATAAGTCTTTAGACCCCTTTTAAAAGCCACTAGAGATGGGGAGACTCTTATTCCCACAGGAAGTGCATTCCAAAGTCTCGGGGTGACAACAGAGAAGGCCCGTCCCCGGGTGTCCACCAAACGACATGAAGGTAGACACAGACGAGCCTCCCCTGATGAACGTAGTGGACGATGGGGATCATGCAGAAGAAGATGCTCTCTTAAATACCGTGGGCCTAAGCTGTTTAGGGCTTTATAGGTTATCACCAGCACTTTGTATTTTGCCCGGAAACCTTTTACAGTCAACGTGAAGAATCAGGCTTGAAAGAACATTGCTTTTTCTCTAGTGTTTGTTGTATATAAGAATGCTCATGCCATTGAATTTGTTGAGACCCCCAGCATCAACATTCACCAGTATTCGTTTTGTGCCTGAGGAGACGACTCAGGCACAAAACAAGCACAAGATTAGAGACTAACAAGACCCTGAGCTTGATAACAGATGCATCCATGTCACTGAGGGCTGGGACACGAAGCATCTGGATAGAAGGGACATTTCCCCTTCAGAGCAATCGCCTTTCCAAGTCCAGCACTCTACGTTTGCCCATTGGAGTGGACAGAAATGGTGCACTGATATGGGGGGAAGTGAGGAGGTGCACTCAGGCACGTCAGTGGGGTGACAGCTAAACCAAAACCAAGCCTGCTCCTATCCGCATGGCCCCATCATGGATTCTGCTTCTTAGCATGCTACAGTTCAACAGAAGGTTGAGAACTCAGTAGCTTTATTTGTATGTTATGTTCAATATCTGTACAATGAGGGTACAGTGTACGCAGGTAAAGATCTGTGTACAGTTAGAGTGATACACATGTTACATTGGACACAGGGACAGCAGTACACTTCCTATCTGTATCATACATTTGAGGGTCCAGTACCCAGGTTCCCTTTAAAAATGAACCCCATACAGTCATTCACAGAAAGCCACATACAAGTGTACAGAGATCTTGAACTAGTACAACATAATGTCTGAACAGGGCTTCTGAGGTATCTGTGCACATCAATGTTGTGTGAGGAGGAGGAGGGCACAAAACATTCTCCCTGTAACATTTTGTGGTCAATTTGTATTGCAGACACTTTGAAAGGAGGGGTTCCCCAAGAGGAGCAAAAGACTACGGACAAGCAGTTGTATACTATCCACCAGTCTTGCCAAACTTGTGCTTTAGTAGTAATCCTGCCTTCTGAAATACTGGGGAAATATCGGTTGTGTAGTCCTGAACAAAAAACCCCAAGTCCATATCATTGCTGTAAGGAAGAATATTTGCAGATCCTTGAGTCATGAGCTGTACATCGATGGTTTAGCTTTGTGATATACTGACGGTTTAGATTTGGGATGTTGGGCTTTTCCCAATGAGTCCTGTCTTTTTTGAAATTGGGAGACCTGAGAAGGATGAAGGGAATGATCAGCCGAGGGAGAGTAGTTGGAAGGACAAAATGATGTTGCAGAAGAAGAGCAGGAATATTTGTTACCCCTTGAAAAATTGTAGGCAGCTTGCTGGGAGTTCATAGTTTTCCCTGTCTTTCTCAGTTTGTGTATCCTTTTCGTTTTGTATCCTTTCCAAAAAGGGTCTGGCCATCAAGAGGCAAGTTCTCTCTTTGTCGCAAATCTGTCAGGCTAGCCAGATGAAGCGCAACAGAGGCAGAAGCAGAAGAGCGAAATCTAACAGGAATCCATTCTCCAAACCAGGTCCAGTCCGAATCAATCCAACAGAGTCCAAAGCCAAATCCACAGGCAAGGTCAACACAGTGCAGGCTCCAAACACTGTCCAAATAATACACAAACACAGCCGATTAGCTCGCAGGAAACTCTTGTTGCTATCAGCAGGGTAGCATCTTATGTAGGCTGACCCCCAGTGCTGTGAATTAAGAGTTGCTGAGTCAGCAGCTTTGCCTGTTCTTCTACGCACGCGGCTCCTTAACTCTTGCTGTCTCGTGGTCCGGTGCCTCTCCACAGCTGAGACTGGACATGCCTCCTCCACAAGAGCTGCCTCACCCAGCTCTAACTCATCTTTGACTCCTTGTGCGTCGGACTCACTCTCCTTTGCAACTTCTGGTCCTTGCCCACCCTCCTCTGCTCTCAGCTCTGTCTCCACTTCCAACTCCTCCTCGGACTCTTCCAGCATGCCCACGACAGACACTATTCTTGTTCTTGTTTCAGGTGCCAAGCTAGTTGAACACATCCATGTGTGCTGGTGCAGAGCTACCACAACAGATATTGACTGAATCATACTGTCAGCGCCAAAAGGATTCTGTTATTGGATTGGAACTGAGCAGTTTCAACTGTCATGGAGTTAGGAGTAGGATGGTGCAGAAGGAACTGACTGTCCCTAGCTTGAACCTTGTAAAAACCTTCCAGCTTCCTAGAAGTAGGTGGCAACGATGCAGGTTTCCCCCAGCAAGCTTTGACAATGTCCATTCAAGCAGAGTTCAGTGGTAGGAAGTTAGAGTGCCAAGTGTCGGCATCAATTGGCCCAAAAATGGGATCAGGAGAAGATTTAGGAGGTTTGTTCATCTGGATACCTAAAGAGTTAGCCATATGGACCACTTGGTCAGTGAAGAGCTTCAGGTACTCTGATGGAGACAGAGGCTTTGGATCTTCCATTAGATCTGAAGGTGTGGAACCTGATGCAATGTTCAGGGATGTTTCTGCATCTTCCTCTGAGGCCGATTCTTCAGTCAAGGAATCCGGTGGTAGAGAGTCAACATCCGGCTGCTTACATGGTTGAGTTCTCTTCTCTCTTGACTGAGACCAAGTACTGCAGTGTTGAGGAGAGTGTGATCGGGACCAAGAGTCTGGATGGTCCAATCTCCCCAGAGATTGGTGTTGATGTGAAGCCCAAGAGCAAGGCTGGAGAGAGTTTTTCCTATGATCAATGCCATATCTGTTGTCGAAGAAGTAAGCGTAATGATCAGGCATGATCAGATGTAGAGTCATCTCAATGTCAACTTTCTCAGTCACAATATACCCAATCTGATGAGTGTTTTGGAGGGTACCGACGGCAAGGAGATTCTCTGACACCCGGAGAGTATTGGTATCATGTAGACTCTCTTCTGTATCGTCAGTATCGTATAGGAGAGGCTCTTCAGTCCGGAGGAGGTCAGTGTTGAGGAGAGCAGCTAGGGTTGATGGTATCGCCTTCCAAGTGATCATGACGTAGATCATGATCTACGTCATGTTCAGGATTGAAGGGTGATGTTGGTGTGGCTTCTCTGGTCTCCCTTTTTGGGGAGTGGAGCAGTCTCTGGAGGCTCTGTTGAGTTCATAATCATCCATGTCTTGGACTGGAAGTCCCTGTTCAGGCTTAGGTAGAAAACACCTTTTTTGGAATCAGAGTCGATGACTGAGATTTTTTTTGATTGAAGGCAGTTGAGATATCAGGGTTGGAGTGAAGAGCTGCTCCAGTGTGTGCATTGGCTTAGAAAGGTCTTCATTTTTAATTGGCTGGAAAACTCTGAGAAGAGAAAGAAAGTCAGAAAAAACGATTTAGTTAGGACACGCATTCCAAAGTCCCAGGGCAACCCTTGAAAAGGCCCAATTTCAGGTCGCCACCAACTGAGCCAGTAGCCACTAAAACCAGACCTCCCAGATGATCTTCAGAGGCGGCGGGGTTCATGAAGAAGATGGCTTGCTTGTTAATACATTGGGCCGAAGCCATTCAGGGCTTTATAGGTAATAACCAGCAACTTCTCTTTATCCTGGAAACTGATGGGCAGCCAATGTCATTCTTTTAGAATGGGTGTAATATGATCTCTTTGGGTAACACCAGAGACCAAGCTGGCTGCTGCATTATGTACCAACTGCAATTCTTGGAATAGGTACAAAGACAGCCCAACATACAGTGCAGTAGTCAAGTCTGGATATTACCAGCATATTACCGGCCGACCAAATGAAAAGAATGTGCCCCCCCCCCCCACGTCCCCAACAGCAAGCAATATTAAAGGCTAATTCACATACACTTGATATTCATCACTTGATGCAGCTGAGATGTGGTTTTTTCCTTGAATTCGAGCCTCGAGAGAGGCCTCATCAGGGTACATCTGATGGAGAGGGGAAGATTTCTGTCTTTCTTATGTATTAGAAACATTTGATATACTGCCCACTCCAAAGACTCTGGGCGGTGCACAAAAACATGCAAGCAAGACAACATTAAACATGACATTCTGAATTAAAAATGAAAGTAACCAACCAAAAGCAAATAGATCGGCTACAGGGCAAAATCCTGGCGAACAAGAAAAGTCTTCAATAGAGATTTGAAGATCAGTAAGGAAGGGGCTAAACGAATCTGCAGGGGAAGAGATTCCCTTTCAAACGCTGCTTCTTACTACCTCTCTGTGATAGATTTTGATTTTTGAAACTCTCTGGAGGGGTTGTAAAAGTTGTAAAAACCACATTTCCAAGATACAGTCAACTGGAGAACACATCTTGGACAATTCCCTGCACCAACCTTGGTTTAATTGTTGTGCTGTGGACACAAGCTCTTTTTCTTATGCTTCTTCTTATGAAGTGTTCTTTTTCTTATGCACAAGTTCTTTTTCTTATGCTTCTTATCTCTCAGCCTACAAAACAGAAAACAAAATATTAAGTCTCTGGCTTATATCAAATGGCTATTCAATCATTCCCACTCTCTCCTTTCTGATTCTCATACATTCACCAAACTCCTCCTCCTCATCGAACTCTTCCAAGACAAGGTCATCTGAGGTGAAGAGAAGAGAAGAGAAGAGGACTTGAATTTCTTATTTAAACTGACTTTGATAAGAGGTAAGGAGGGACTTGTGTATATTGAATCAATGAAGGAGGGTCTACAGGGATACAAGTCCGCCCACCCCACTTCCTTGGAAATAGCCCAAGTTACCTTGGATGCTGCTCTTTATTTCTTTTGGCTTCAGTGTTGTCAGCTGTAGAAATAGAGATGCATTTTATTGATTCAATAGCTGGATTTCTTTTTCCATCTCTATGAGTATCAAAAGGCAGCCCCAGGGTGACCAGAGACCAATAGGAGGTCTTCTTCTGAAGCTGGAACCTGAGAGGGGTCCCAGAGGATTCTGAAGAAGAGCCAAGCCATGTTCACAGAGGGGGACTTACATGAAAAGCTGGCAGGCTGGCCGCATGTTGCAGGAGAGAGCTGCAGGCTTCCTGGGCCAGAGCCTGTAGCTGGGGATCCTTTGCAGTGCTGTACCTTTGGAGCTCCTGTGGGTTGAAAGAGCAGCTCAGTCATTGCACTGGCCTCAATCATCCCTGGCCATGCTACTGAGAGCTAAGCCCGGAAGGAATTGGCCCCATTACAGGATACCCATTGACTGACTGCCCAAACAAGTTTCAGAGGGATCTATTCCTGTACAAACATCCCCCCCAATTCAGTTCAGTCAAGGATGAAGACAGAAGCCCCATTCACACCTGATCTTCAGCATTTGGACGACAAGTGGACAGTGCACAGGTGCAGAAGTGTACACAGGGACAGCTATATAGACAGGCTGTGGAAGGCAGGCACTGCTAGACACTTCCCATCTGGACCATGCCATATTGGGGCCTCTACCCTGGTTCACTTTGTAAAGGAATGCAACTACAGTCATGCAGACAAAATCACGTCCAAGTGTTCAGACACCTGTACACACGTACTGCCTAATGTCCAAATAGGGCACATTACACATTAAATTGCACATTACACATTAAATTGCACTTACCGTCAAGATGTTGGTCAAGTTGTGGACCGAGGGGGCCTCCTCCAGAAACCCCCTAATCATTCTCTGAAGAGATTGAAAGGTCTCATTCTAGGGGGGAAAGAGAAGATCAGGCATGAGTATGAGAGACAACACATCTTAAGAACACAATACTGAAAAAGCACTCATGCTTGTGGCAGTATCGTGTTTGATTCCAGTTGGGCCGAGAAACAACCAGGCTATTTGGAAATAGGAAAGGCTACTCACAATGATCCCGGAAGATCAGAAATGTAAGGAAGAACCTCTGCAGGCAGTCAAACCATTGCAAGGGCCCCAGGAGTAGAAGCAGCAGGAGTCTGTGCCGCAGGAGGAAAAAGCTCAATGAGAACTTACCTGGGTCCCTGGCTCCAGGTAGTTGGCCCCGGACACCGCCACGTGCAGCACTGCCGACCACAGCTCCTCGGGCAACGGCGGCTTGATTTTGCTGGAAGGGGGGAGGGGGGAATATAAGATTTCATCGTGTGAGCAGGGCTGGTGATTCAGCCAAGGGAAGCTCATGGAGAGAAGAGGAACAGGGCAACAAAGCCAGTGTCAAGACGGTTGGTCTGTGACAGTTTCTCCTCTTTTTTCAAAAATGACCAATCCAGGCCTGGGGAGGCCCTGATGCCGATAAGGCTAGAGGACTTAACAAGATGTTACAAACCCCCTTAGAATTCATTGTCATCTTTTTTTAAAAGGGCAGATCCAGTTACAGATCTTGTCTAGTTTGCCACTGCCCTTTCCTGACACAAACCCCTCCGATTTAATCCCTGATGACTATGAGTCTACCTCAGCTCCGTGACGGTGTCCAGGGTTTTCCTGAAGAAGGAGCCAGGGTCAGGATGCGCGGTAATATCCTCCATTATCTCCTGGGAGAAGGTAAAGAGCAGAGGAGAGTTGATCACTACCCACATGGACTTCATTGGGATAGCTCCAACAACAACAACAACAACATTTTCACACTGTCTTTCAACAAAGGTTTCCAAAGTTGCTTACATAGAGAAATAATCAATAGAACAACAAACAAACAAACAAACAAACAAACAAACAAACAAACAAGATGATGCCCCAAACACACAGTCTTGGCAGTCAGGTTTGGACTGAGCCTGCGCTTGGTCATTCTCTTCCATTCTCTGCTACATCTCACTCACCAAAATGAATTCGACAATCTTCAGCTTGCTGAACTGCAATGTATCCGACTCTGCGCCATTGACTTGCACCGCAATGGAATTAAGAAAGGATGTCCACCAGAGAATGATCTGAAAATCAGAAGCATTGAGCTGTTAGTGATGGAAGGACTTCTCTGTGGCTTCCTGGAAATGGACCAGACAGCCTTACTTTGTGGGTTGCTCTCAATCCCTTTCTGGGGACCCCACCCCCTCCATGGATTATTCTGCTGCTTCTCAGGGAGATTGCAGAACTGGGGAAAGGATCAGAGCAGAGGGTGGGTGCTCCCAGAGGGGCAAATGCCTCTCACAGAAATGACCTGGGCTATGTGGAGGAAGGCCCTCTACTCAATGATACCCTACCTTAGCTCTTTCCTTTTTTTGCCATGCGGTGCTCAAGGCTGGAAGGGAAGAAGAAATTCAGCCCACAAATTGAAAATTAAGGCCCACAAATCTGCCAGTTTGCTAAGCACTAGCTGTCCCACCCTCCCAAAACAGCCACCCGCAGTCCCAACCATTCCCCAGGAGCCTAGGGCACCTCCTCACCAATTGTGACTCCTGACGATGTTTGGAAGCCCTCTTCTGCAGTTGGAGGAGAAGACAGAGTTGGAGGAGGAGCCGAAGTTGGCTCAACACGGTTCCTCCTCTTGAAGAACCTCCGTCTGGGGGGCTTCCCCTTGGAGTCACGTGTGGGGGAGGTCTGAAAGAGCTGCCTGCAGCAGTGGCAGACCCTTCGCAGCCTAGAAGAGAGCAGGGAGAAGGTGAGAAAGAGACCCTTAGGCAGACATTTGGAGGAGAGGGGGCCAATGGGACAGGGAAGGATTGCAGAACAGAAGGAGGGCAGCAATACAGGTAGCCCAATAGGCTTCCAGGTATTGCACTGTCTTCTTTCTGGCTGAGGAATTACGTAGAGACAGCTGCCAAAATGCATTGGTGCAGAGACCTTTGGAACACTGTGTGCAGTTCTGCTCAACCCAACGCACCAAGCTTATGTTAGCGCTTGGAAAGGTATAGGAAAGGACCATGAAAGAGCTCAGGGGTGCAGCTCCTTCCCGGAAGGGAAGAGGTGGAGGCAACTGGGACCTTTTCATTTAGAAAGAAGAAAAGAAGGGGGGGCATGACAGAGGTTCACCCTCTCTTCACATCGTGCATCATGTTTGGGATGGGTTTTGGGACTATGCCGCCACAAGATGAAGTGAAGGCCAGTGTCCTAGCCAGGAGTCACTTTTCACTTGCAACTAATACAGTTGTGCCGGCTGAATTGGCGCTGCTAGAGACACCCTGCTGCTGGACTAGGAAGTGGAGATGACACTGCTGCTGGGTGTGGACTGCACACTAGAAGTAGGCACTCCCCCAAAAGGCTGAGCAGTCCTAGGCCTCCAAAGGCGTGTGACAGACCCAACATGAAGAGTAGCACACTTCAGTAACAAGGATTTATGATTAGATCAAAAGGAAAAGGTGTGTAATAAGAACAAGTGTCTTTTCATAAGACAGTCTGTAAGAGAGAGTTTTCATTCAGCATACTGATAACACCCTGCACCAAATCTCTGGAGGATCTCTCCCAGCGGTTTCATGTAGGTGTTAAAGTACTTTGGAGACAATATGGAGCCCTGAGGAACACCATAGGAAAGTTCAGATTGGAAAGAGCAACGGTCTCCAAGGGACCCCGTGTGGAATCTGCAAAGCAGTGCCTCCCACCCCCAAAGCCACCACTGCAAAGCAGTGCCTCCCACTCCCAACCCCCTCCGACACTCCATCACCAAAGATGATGATTTCAGTACGACAGCCGATATGCGTAAAGATGTGCTTTTTCGCTTGGACTGTGTAACTGAACAGGCCATGCTTGCAGCCTCTTGCAAACTGAAGAAGTGTTCTACCATATGGCCTGAAAGACTAGAACATAGGCAAATCCATGTGATCGATGAGCTTGGGGGAAATGGACTTATTAAGGACTTTAAATTGGAGTCATGCAGAGAAGCTGCCACAAGGTGTCAGTGTTGCATACTTAATCAAGGGGTGAGACCCAGCTTTTCTGCATGCCAGACACAGACAGAGTCACAGCGTCCTTTGGAGCTAATCCATTCTGATGTCATAGGAACATAGGAAGCTGCCATATACGGAGTCAGACCATAGGTCTATCTAGCTCAGTATTGTCTACACAGACCGGTAGTGACTTCTGCAAGGTTGCAGGCAGGAATCTCTCTCAGCCCTATCTTGGAGAAGCCAGGGAGGGGACTTGGAACCTTCTGCTCTTCCCAGAGCGGCTCCATCCCCTAAGGGGAAGATCTTACAGTGCTATTCTCCCATTCATATGCAACCAGGGCGGACCCCAACCTTGCAGAAGCCGCTGCCAGTCTGTGCAGACAATACTGAGCTAGATGGACCTATGGTCTGACTCAGTCTATGGCAGCTTCCTATGTGTTCCTAAGTACTTGCATAGCAGATTGCCAGCTAAAGCAATAGACAAGACACCATTTGGCTTGGGCACAAAGCCTCTCTAAACCATGTCAAAATGTTGGGATCAAAGGCTTCTGCATACGTCCCAAAGGCCAAGAGAACCACAAACAATCACAAATGTGAACTGGGAGTGTTGGCTGGATATGCGCCTGGCCAAAAGGGATAGAGAATCCTTGATCCTACAAGTGGAGAGGTCAGGATCTACAAGGTGGTGTCATTTGATGAGAGACAAGGGCCAACTAGAGGTGATGTACCAGAACTTGTGCCAGAGATCCAGGTGAAAGAGGAACCACGTGGGTGGAGTCTCATGATGCAAGAGCCAGACCGTGAATCCAAAGAATCTGTGCCACAAGCAGAAGGAGGTTCAGAAGGGGATACAGATTCAGAAGGGGCTGCACAGCCGGAGCCCGAACTGAGGCACTGCCAGAGCCCCAACAAAGGGGCTCCACCCAAAAGGTTCTCACTCGGGACCAAAGGAGGAGAGCTACAAGAACCCACCACATGGCCAGAGAAAGAAAAGATGCCAGCTGACAAAAGGTGAGGAAATGCAGCATTCGAAGAAATTGACACCCTGCACAAAAATGAGACTTGAAGACTTGTGTCAATCCCCTCAGGAAGAAAGACTGCGGGATGCAAGTGGGTCTTGAAAGTCAAGCAGGATGCAGAAGGGGAGGCAGAGCGCTACAAGGCGAGGCAAGTAGCCAAGGGATACTCCCAGAACTATGCTGAGGACTACAATGAGACCTTTGCACCACTTGTGACAGACACTTCAATGAGGACACTGCTCAGCGTGGCAGCGGCCAGAAAGATGCAAGTTGAACACATGGATGTAAAGACTGCCTTCCCTCATGGGGAAATCGAGGAAGACATCTACATGCAACAGCCACCAGGCTAGGAGGTACCTAGAAAGAAGGGGCTTTGTGCAAACTAGAAAGGAGCATCTATGGCTTCGAAACAAGCAGCCAGAGCGTGGAATAAGAAATGAAATCAACTGCTACTTTAGGAAAGGTTCTCGTAAGGAAAAGCTGACCCCTGCCTATCTTCAAGAAAAGCTTTGCCATATATGGGCAAAACTTAAGTACCCCCAAATATACCTAGGATATCAATAGGGCTGGCTCATTATTAGAGAATAGCAACTCAGGCTTGTATTGTGCCAGCTCAGATGCAGCTCTTTGATTAGAACATTGAAGTCCACTCCCCTCTTCCACAATCAAGTGTGATTTCAGTGTATGACAAGCAACACCAAACAGCTTGGGAGTCCCATGTGCAGCCTGGCTTGCTCTGTACAGGCCTCTGCTACGGGGGAAACTTGTCTCAGGCTAGTTAGATGGTCATGAACATGTTCCAAAGCACAGCTTGGGGCACTCCCTTCTTCTTTGTCTGCTCCGCTCCTTCCTTCCTTCCTTCCCTCCCCATGAAGGAAGTACAAGTTGCAGGCTTTTAATCTAAGTTTGTAACCTCTTTAGAACAATCTGTTTCAGAACAGTTTCTTTTTAAAAAACATTTTTAAAAACACTTAAAAACACTTTCTCCAGGCCTCTACTCTGAGCTCATCCAACTGGATTACTCTGCTAAATGAGGGAGGTTGATTCAAATTCCCCTCTACAATTGGGACATCCGCCAAGCACGTCACAATAGGCATGTTCACAGCTGGTGCCCTTCCTGATCGGGCAGGCAGGTGGGCGGGGGACTCTAGTCAGACCTGGCCAGGAAGAGAGGGAGCAAGGCAAAGCTGTTATGGAATCCTACTTACTTTGCAAAGAAGTCTTTCCTCATCGTCTCCCCCATTTCCCTCCCTGTCTAACTATTCCCCCCTGACTAACTATCCCTCCTTTTGCTAAAAGCTGACTGTCCCTCCCTCCCCCGCTAGACCCCTCCCAAAACCACAACAAACAAACAAACAAACAACAAACAACAAAATAACAAACACTAACACTAACACTGAATAAATAAATAAATTGATAAATAAATGAATGGATGAATAAATAGATGGATAAATAGATGGATAAATAGATGGATAGATAGATAGATAGATAGATAGATAGATAGATAGATAGATAGATAGATTTGACAGAAACAGAAACGGACTCTCTACACTCTCTTTCCTCGCTATCTCTCCAACTCCTCTCCACCTCGCCTCCTCCCTCCTCGCCTAACTCACCCACAAAGAGCAGCTGAGCCCTGGAGGTGTCATGAAAGAGGATGTGTCATAAGCCTCAACAATGGCCATTGGTCCTCTTGCATAGACAGTGCTAGGCATCCATTCACACAGACAGATACTGAGACACACAACAGGAAGAGACAGACTGAGCCTGCACCACACACACACACACACACACACACACACACACACACACACACACAGAACCAATTCCCCCCCTGCATACATAGTTATCAATCAATATGTTGTGTTGGCAGCCAGTTCATTGCTATTCTGATGGTTTTTGGTTTTTTGTCATCAGCCAACATCAACAATGACCACAATCAAGATGAACATAAGATGATAATAATTCATTCCTTTCATTATAAAAAATCATCAAATTATTTTCTCCATGTAAACCAAGCCCCCCACACACATGATTTCTGGTAACATTTTCAATAAAATTAATTCATTTAGCATTCATCAATCATTTTGTTCTCCCTTTGTTACCTCTTTTTTTTCCTTCTGCATAATTTTGAGGGTTGGTTTTAACATGGGGTTTTAAAGAAAAAAAATATTTACATGTTTATTTACATACAAGTATTTACAATATTTACACTGCATTAGAACGTATACCCACTGCTGCCACTGAATCTAGTACTATTTGGGCTGTGCTACTTTTGGGGTGTGTGCCGTACCCACGACAGGTCCCCAAATGCTGACAGGTGGAGAGATAAGGGCCTGTGCTGGTCAGCATTGGGTTTCTTTTTAGGTGAGCGTGGGCATTGTAAACGTCTGGACAGTCGCAGCACTACAACTACTACTACCAATGCATCTCTGTGTGGGCACACTACACGCTGCGACTGGCTGGCACAGCTCAGCATCTGGCACGTCAGCTCAGCTAGAGGTGGATGTGGGGAGGGTAGGGATAAGCACAGAGGTCGAGCCAGGCAGGTGACCAACCATAGGGCAACCCACGGTAATCACTCGCCCGGCTCAAACTCCAGCTTGGGGTAGCCCAACAGGGGGAGGTTCACTTTAAGGAAGACCAGCTGCTCCACCAGACCAGGGTCCAAGCGGGAGCGAGAGGGTATCACCACGTCCCTGGCACGTGAAAACACCCGCTCGCTCTAGAAACTGGTTGGAGGGCAGGAGAGGAGGCGCACAGCCACCACCGCCAGGTCCGGCCAGACTTGGTGGCAGCTCGCCCAGAACTGTGCGCAGTCCACCCTGTCTTCCTCCACAGGCTCCTCCAAGTACTGCGCAACGCATTGCTCAGCACTGGAGGGGGGCCTGGCAGGTCGAGCCTCCCGCATACCAGGCGTGGCGCCATAGCAGAACCGCTGAAACCACTGGGCGGATCTCGAGTCAGTAGCAACTGGCTGCTGCGATGGCGCCGCCTGGGATGCCGCGCTGCTGGACTGGGAAGAGGAAGGGGAAGGGGAAGCTGACGCCGGCTGGCCGCCCATGCCGCTGCTGGGTGTAGGTTGGGTGGCTGCCCCCACACCACTACCAACATCCTGGTCTCTGCGGGCCCTAGCGTCCTCCTCCTCCCTAACCTTCTCTACCAGGATGCCTCTCCACCTGGGCAATTTGTTGGCACTCACAGCATTGCCCTTGAGGGCTGGGTGACAGAGACAAGCGAGGACATACTCCTCCCTCTCTCCCAGCACCCCAATGAGCCACCTGTCAACCCCAGACTTCAGCCTCCCAGCCAGAGCACGACCCTCTGGCGTGGTCAGAGAACTCTGGAGTTCACCCATCAGCTTCTCCAGACCCATAGCTGTGGGCAGCGCCTGGCTCAAGGGAGTGGTGTCGGCACACAAGCCCTTCGTGGCAAATTGGAAGGGCTGGAGTGCCGACACCGCCTCGGACATCTGCTTTCACGCTGCGTTCGAGAGGTCGCAGACATCCAAGGACTCGTCCCTCGCCAGGGCGACAAGGGCTCTCTCCTGCTCCAACAGGCACTGGAACAGGAGGAAGATGGAGTTCCACCGCGTCTCAACATCCGAAGGGATGAGATGGTGAGGAAGCCCAAGGTCATCCTGCTTGTGGAGAAGCAGTCTCCTGGACTTCTCGCTGAAGTGGAAGTGGGTGGCCAGCTTGTGGGACTTATCCACAAGCGTGGCCGTGGCAGCAACAGCAACTCGGACAGGGCGGCCCACCCTCTCCTGGGACGCCTTCAGCTCCTTAAGGCCGAGGGCGTCCCTGACGGTCAGATGGAACGTCTGTGCCATACACCGTATGTTCACGCAGTCCATGAAGTCTCGACAGTGGCGGTAACGTTGGCTCCATTGTCGGTGACAATGAAGCTGCGGGAGAAGTGTGGACACCCGCCAATCCACTCCTCTATCTGGCGGTCGAGTATGGCCGCCACCTCCTCCCCGGTGTGCCTCGTGTCCATCGTCTCCACGTGCAGGACGGCCCTCCTGTGCCGTAGTGCAGCGGGAGCTGCGTCGGACCCGGAAGCATCGCCCGAGGAGGTCCCCTCACTCTCCGGTCCCCACCAGTGGGCAGTGAGGGCCAGGAAAGCAGCATGCATCCCACTGACACTGGTCCAGAGGTCAGTCATGAAATGCACGCTTGTCCCAGCCGGAGTTGCACGCAGCTCGGCCGACACGAGCTCCCTGCACTGGGGGTACAGGGAGGG